>NC_067398.1:331116670-331440837 GCF_016432865.1 Antechinus flavipes | reverse complement strand
AGGATAAATAAGGAGATAGTAAGAGATCATTTAGGTGCCCTTGATAAATTAAAGTCAACCTGAGCCAGGTGAACTATATTCTTGGATTTTTTTCCTCTGAGGCAATTGGGGTTAAGTGACTTACCCAGGGTCACGCAACAAGTGTTAAGTGTCTGAGGGCAGATTTGAACTCAGGTCCTTCTGACTTGAGGTCTGGTGCTCTATCCACTGCACCAATTAGCTGCCCTATATTCTTGGATTTTGAAAGAATGGCAGGTGTGATTCCCGAGTCACTTGTATTGGATAGATTTTAGAGGGAAAAAAAGAGGCACCTTTGGAATAGAAAAGAATACTCCCAATCTTAAAAAATGGAAAAGAATGGAAACTGTTGAACTTGGTTTCAATTCCTCAGAAAATTCCAGAATGGAATTAATCATCTATTAAAGGAAGAGATGATCACAAAAAATAAACACGATCTTCAAGAATAGGTCACTCTAGATTAACCTTATTTATCCTTTTTTGGACAAAGTTATTAAACTGGTAGATCAAGGGAATGCTAAAATTGCAGTTAACCAAATGTTTAGCAAAGTGCTTGATAAAGTATCTTATTTTATTCTCTTGGAAAAGATGAAATGTGAGCTAGATGATAGTATAATTAGATGAACTCAAAACTGGGTGAATGTCAGGACTCAAAGAGAAGTCATAAATAGTTTGAAATCAGCCTGGCAGGAGCTCATTGGACTGCCCGCCCCAGGAACCTGCCTTGAACATTTTCATCTCTGACTTACTTAAAGGCATAGACAAGAGGCTTGTTAAATTTGCAGATGACACAAAGCTATAAAGGAGAGCTGATAAACTGGATGACAGATTAGAATCCCCAAAGATCTTGATAGGTTAGAACTTTGTGCTGAATCTAATAATATGACATTGAAGAGAGATAAATATAAAGTCTTATTCTCATCACATCTGCCTCTTCCTTCTGCTTTTATAGTTGTAACTCCAGTTCAGGCCCCCATCCCCACTTGCATGACTGCAGTATCCTTCTAATTGACTTTCCCATCTCTAATTCATCATTCCTCAGAGCTGCCAAAGAAATAGTGCCAAAGTACAGTTCTGACCATGCCATTCCTCTCCTCAAAAAAGCTCTAGTGGTTCCATCTTGCTTCTAGGATAAGAGACAAAAGCCTTCATTTGGCCTTTGAAACCATCTGCCTTCCCAGACTTATTATACCATTACTTTCCTTCAAATATTCTATATATTTCAATAAAACTGATTTACTGTCTTTATAGTTTCCTATATATGATAATGGGGTAGCTAGGTAGTGTAGTGGAAAGAGTGTCAGGTCTGGAGTCAGGAGGACCTGAGTTTAAATACGGCCTCAGACACTTTCTAGCTGTGTGACCCTGGACAAGTTACTAAACTTGTTTGCCTCAGTTTCCTCATCTGTAAATCAAGCTGGAGAAGGAAATGGCAAACCACTCTAGTATCTTTGCCAAAAAAATTGGCAACAATTGAAACAACTTGACAACAACAAAAATACTTGGTATTCCATCTCCTGAGCTGTCCATCGTCTTTGGAACCTAACTCTTTTGTCATCTTTGACTCATAATATCCCTGCCTTACTTTAAGTGCTCAAAGGGCTCAACTTCTACTTCCTATGGGAAATGCTCTGATTCCCAGATCCTGGAAGTTATATATGGTTTTGTATGCATTTGCATACTTTTTTTCATAGCAACATTTTACTAAAAATCTTAGTGCTTCTTTTAAAAAAATCTTTACTGTTATTATTACTTTTCAGTCTTAGTGTTTCTTAAAGCTAGTCTTAAAACAGTCCAGTTTTAGCTAGTCTTAGAACAAAGACTTTTGGAGATATCATACAAATAAATAAAAATTAAAAAAAACCTATTTGAGGACAGTATTTATTCATGCTTTGTTTTTGTATTTGTGTTTTGAAATGCATAGTATAATGTAAGGCATATAGTAGTTCTTAATAAATGCTTTTATTTTTTAAAAAATCAACATCACAAATACAATATGGGTAGTGCATGGTTAGACTAATTTTTTTTTAATAAGGTTTGGGTCTTTAAGGAGCTGCTAGCTTCATGTGACCTGAAAATAGGGTAATAAGGCAGACAGAAAAGTTCTTTGTCTACATTAAGAAGGCAGATTTTTGGAATAAGGAGGTAATAGTCCAGCTGTCCTCTGCCCTAGTCAGACCTCTTGTGGAGTACTATAATCAGTTCTAGCATTTTAGAAAGGACATTGGTAGATTGGAAAATTTCTGGAAAAAGGTAACCAAAATATGTTGGGGGAAGGAATAGGAATATTTAGTCTGAAGAAGAAGGGACTAAGAGGGAGACATGATTATTGCCATCTAGGACTTGATAGGCCATCTAGTGGAGAAGTGAGACTTGTTTGGATTGACCAGAGAGCCAAACTAGGAATTGTGGGTGAAAGTTGGAAAGGACAAATTTAGGTTTGAAGTTAGAAAATTGGAGTAACAAGACCTCATTTCCAGCTCTGTCCTTGTCACTTACAACTGGTATGATCTCAGGCACATCATTAAATGTTTCTTGATTTTCTCTTCTGCAGAATGAAAAAATTGGGTTAGCTTATCTCTACAATTCATTTCAGTTCTAGACCTAAGATCCTCTGATTGTAGGATTTAATCATAGCTATTAGGTAGCTAGGTGGCTCAGTAAGTAGAGCACTGAGTCAGGAATACCTGAGTTCAAATCTGGTTTTAGACACTTACCAGCAGTATGACTCTGGGGAAATCACTTAACTTTTGTTTACCTGAATCCACTAGAGAAGAAAATGGCAAGCCATTCTGGTGTCTTTAATCAATCAATCAATTAAATATTTTCCCCCAGTTACATTCAAAAAACAAAAAAAATTACATTTGTTTTTAAAAATTTTGAGTTCTAGGTTCACTCCCTTATGCCCGTCCAAAATTAAGAAATCATATGTGAAGATATGCAAAGCATATTCTGGTATCTTTGCTACAAAAATCCCATGGACAACAATAATATGATATGATCCACTAGGTCATGAAAAATTAGACACAGCTGAATTACTAAACAAGAAATCAAAATTATCTGAAAAGAGTAGGTAGTGAATTTCCTTTCACTACAGGTCACCAAAGTCATGTGCTGTAAGGAGGATATTTAATCAGATATGGATTGGATAGAACTAGTTATGTCTAACTTCTGGATTAATGGTCCCTTTTCACTTTGAGATTCCATGATTCTGTAAAGATTGATTGAAGATGAGAGAGAAGATTCTGGAAGAGTCAAAGGTAACACCAAAGTTTTGAATACAAGTCACTAGGGAATGTAGTTTTACTGATAGAAAAAAGAATCCATAAGGGAGAACAGGACAAAAGAAAATAAGCTCTCCTCTGGCCTTATTGAGTTTGGGGTACTAATGAATGGCCTATCCAGAATATATTCTGTAGGCCCAGAGAGATGATATAGGTTATTAATGGTCATAAAGCTAGGAAATGTTAAATCTCAGATTCAAATTTATTTTTTTTTTAGACTGGATTTGAATTGAAAGTATTTTTTTTTTGAGCTGCTTTTTTTTTTTTTTTTTTTAAGGAAGGCATTATAAAAAAAATAAAATATTCCCTGTCTTGGAAGCGCTTACATTCTATTAGCGGGAGAGAGAGTGCACATTGTCTAAATAGAAAAGTCAACACAACAAATATAAAAAGTCATTTAAGTAATTTTAAGAGGGAGAGAGTATTATGCTTTAAAGGAAGGTGAAAAGTGTAAGAAGTGAAAGTGGGGTGCATTCTAAATATGCAATTTACCATGTGCAAAGCCATGGAAGTGGGAAATAATATGTTATATGTAGGAAACAGCTGGCAGGCTAGTTTGAAGGAAAAAAGAATGTATATGACAAGGAGTGATATGAAATAAAACTGGAAGGGGAGATGAGAGACATATCAGAGAAGACCTTTAAAGCCGTGCTAAGGATTTTCTTTTTGATATTGGAAGCAGTAAGAAACTATTGAAGATTTTTGAGTAGGATCATAACATCGTCAGATCTGAGTTTTGGGAATGTGATTTTGGCACCTGTTTAGATGAACTATTGGGGAGAGGGAGGAACTGGAATCTATAATCTTTCTACTTCACTGAAATCTGAAGGGTAGAATGAGAGAAAAACCCACAGGATTTGATAATAAGATAAAAGTTGGGTTGAGGAATGAAGAGGGGAAAGAAATGAGAAATTGGCTCTAATGATATAATTTGAATCTCAGCACTGGAACAAATGTCTTGAACTTTCTGAAGCAGCAACTAGTAAAGCCAACTCTTTGGGAGGTTAGAGATTTATCCATAGGGGAGAAATACGTGGGTAATATTCGATTCCAAGGTATGAGAGGCTCAAATCAGCCTGCTCTTACTGAGAGGCTGGGTGTTTATCCCTGGATCACGCTGCCTTCTTTGGACATCTTAATCTGAAAAAAAGTCACCTTTGTTAAGGATCATTAAGGGTGAGATGGCAAGGGTTATTTGTCTGGTCTCCTGGCTGACCTGTGACTATCTTCCCTATCTAATCTCCACACGTTCATCCTGATGTGTTTCCTTTCAAGTGATCAGAGGAGGAATTTCCACCCCTTAAGGCAAACCTTGGGCTTCTTGTCTGCCTTTATTTGGGGATTTCTAAAAAGGGAGCAAGTGCTGCAGTCTCTGGGCACACATTCAAAAAAATCCAACACATAAGAAGAAATTTGCCAAAACCCGCATCAAATCTCTCCTGCTGTGAGTTCCTCTACCCGGTCTCCCCCTCAGCCCCATTGGGCAAGACTCCCAGATAATGAAGAAATCCTCCACAATAGCATCAGGATGTATACTTTGCCAGGTCAGTGTAGTTCAGGCAGAGAATCCATTAAGGTTTATCAATAGGGGTCGGTATGGTCAAGTCTAACACCTTTCCATGAAGATGGACAGCTGCATCACTGCCAAATCGGCCCAAGAGGAATGACACTATCATTGTTCTTTATACACAATGCTTCATTTTGATGTCTTTGCCTGAGCTGCATTTTATACCTGGAATACATTAATCCATAGTTTCTTTCAAAATTGAGCTCAAATACCACTTTCTATAAGAAGCTTTCCCTGATTCCTCCAGCTATTATTCTCTTCCTTCCCAAATTATTTTTTAATTTATTTTGTGTATCTCTTGTATATCTAAGTAGATGTTGTCTCCTCCAGCTAGATGGCAAGTTTCTTGAAGACAAAGATTTTTGTTTCACTTATGAATTTGTATATCAAGTGCCTGGCAGGTAGGAAGTATGTAATAGAGGCTAGCTGTTTGATTGTTTATTGATGGATGGAATTATCCCCCAGTAGCGTTGATTTAAAGACAATATCAACAAATGATCAATTATCAAACACCTATAAAAAGGCTTTTATGTGTCAGTCACTGTGCTTGATAAAAGCAAAGACAATTGAAGGAGTCCTTGATTTCAAGAAGTTAAGAGAAACATGGGGATGGTATTTCCTCACCCTAAAGTCCTCCCTACTTTGACAAAACGGCAGGCCCAGTTCACATCCCTATTAATTCAAAAAGCCCTTATTGAATATCTACTCTCTTAGTAGCATAGTGTGAGACACTGGAAGATTGAGAGGGACAGGGGTGGAGAGAAGAGGATAGAAATGTTAGAAAAGACCAATGAATCAATTATGGTATTTGAACCATTTCATTGTGGTGCTAATAAGGTCCCTGCCGTGTGACCATCCCTCTGGAGAGCTATGATTAGCTTTGCTCTGTTTTATACATGCAGACTGACCCCTAATTCTGACTCCACAGCTTTTCACCAATGTGGGCTATTTCATCACAAGGTAGACTGGGCAAAAGTTGTAGATGGCATTTGCAGATCATTCCCACTGCTGGAACCCATCTGTTAGCTTGTTTTTTTCTTCCACTTTAGCTTAGAAAAGGGTTCTTAACCTTTTTTTTTTTTTTTTAGATGTACATAGTGGGCTGCTTTGATAGTCTGGTGAAACCTTTGTACCTCTTTTTAGAAAATTTTCTTTTTAGATAATTGAAGGAAAAACTAAATTTCACTTAGAAATGACTGAAAACAAAAATGTGATTTTTTCCCCCATCCACATTCATAGACCCTTAGAGTCAGAGCCAAATATAGTAAATAATAGTAGTTATAACTATGATATTTGTAAGGCACTTAACAGTTTATAAAGTATTTTGCATACATTATAGGTGGCCAATCACCACCTGTTAGAACTCTACAATGGTGGGATGGACTGATAAAAGGTAGGGGATTTCCTATTACTGGAGGCATTTAAGGACCTGTTCACCATTTATCAGGGACATTTGAAAGGGGTTGATCTTCCCTGGCAAAAGTTTTAAATCTCATAATGGTGTGTAGATAATTTTGTGTTTGCAAAAGCCTGAGCCAACGGAGTTCAGAGTCGTCATGCTAGAAAAGTCCTGGTTGTGGTTCCTGTCAAAGACTGTGAATTGTCCTGACATCAGATTATAGAAAAGGTTTTATTACCAGTAGACTATCTGTGAAAGTTCATGAAAGATATAAAATTACAAATAAAATTACATATCTACTTCTGCTGCTTCAATGTTGGTGATAGAGTGGTTAAAAAAAGAGGCAGAGACAAAGAAGCAAGGACTTTAGATTATTTATAAATAGTAATTTAATTTAATTGTTGTAACTCTAAATGTCAGATGTTTGCCCAATGACCAACAGGCTATCATGCTACTAGAGAAACGGAATCATATGAAAACTTGACTTTCACTGTGACTCTAGTTAGAAAAACATTTCAATTCAAGAGAAGGATAATTCTTGGTTTTCTTTCAAGAGGCAAATCAAAGATTTATCTGGGTTGTATATGCAAAGGCCACAAGGAATATAATTTCCATGAACTACTTGGTCATCTTACCTTACAGTAATCATATTGAGGTTAAACAAAAAGACTGATATGAAGATAAGTGCATCTTATTCAACATCTGTGGCAAAGAATGAAGAGGTGAAGACATTATATGAAGAACTTGATAAAAGCCTCCAAATTAAATTAATGTATACTTTAACATTTAGTGACTTCAATGCAAAGTGGGCAAAAGGAGAAAAAGGAAAGATGCTGAAACATGATGAAAAGCATGCTTATATAGCACTTCATATTCTACAAAGACGCGCATTATGATTGACTAATTTCTAGTTACAAGGAACAACTTTTCAACAATTAGAGCTCTACAACAATGGAATGAACTGATCTGAGAAATCATTTAGCCAGTTAGTAAACATCAAGTATATATCTAACATTGTGCTAAGCCCTGGGAATATAAATATGAAATAGGACAGTCCTTGCTTTAAAGAACTTATAATTTAATGGTGGGGAGGGTGGAGAACATTCAAAAGGAAGTTGTAAAATGAGGATGGGAGAGAGAGAAAAAAAAAACCAAGAGGGTCATGAATATGTCCATAGTTAAGTGAAGAGATGGTTGGCTTTGGTAGCCTTCTTAAATGGAAGTTTTGAGAGGAGTTGTTGGCTCCATCTTCCCCCCAGAGGAGTAAGAAGCAGAGACTACTGAAAAAGTATGAGTACCAAAGCTAATGTGATCTTGTAGGGTAATGAGGTTCCTGTGGACATAATGAAGTTCAAAAGAGTATTCAGCCAGGCAGAAATGAAGAAATTGAAGGATTATCACCTAAAGAGAGGCCTCATGTTTTTGTATATTATGAATACTTTCTTCAGGAAGAGTGTTAGGGGGTGCTGGGGCACGGGAGATTTTTGCAAATGATATGACAATAAATGAAATGCACCATATTTTGTTAGGAAAGCACAAATCACCAATGGAGAGTAATTTTAAAATTAGATCCTTATATGCAGAGAGACAGAACAGTATAGTACAAAAAAAAGTAGACTTGGAGTAAGGCAAGAGATGAGTTCAAATCCTGCTTCCTAGATTTCCTGTTGTATGTCTACAGGCTAGTTGTCTATCTTCTCTAAGCCTTAGATTTTTCTCATGTGGGAAATAAAGCTGCTGACATTACTTTGATCATAAATGATGTTTGTAAAATGATAAATCAATGCCAGTTGTTATTATTAAGTAGCATGGTTTAATCAAAAGGCCTGAGGCAGAGATCTGGTTTATATCTTGACTCTAAAAACTACGATTTAGGGAAAGACACTTTACCTCTGTAAAATTAATATATGATAAATGCACACAAAATTAATGTGATAAACTTATAAAGGAGCTGAAAAGTACCAGGAAAGATCTACATAAGACACAGAAATTTGGAGTTGGAAAAGAATTCAAGGTTCTAATGAAATTATTATTATGACATAAGGCCATAAAATTCTTAGAGCATAGATAAAAATAAATATTAAATTAGAAGAAAAATAAGAAAAAGTTATAGCATACAGTTTAAATAGCTTGCTAAAAATGGAAAGGGAATATAAGAACAGACAGTGACATGGAATTTAATCATTTTCTACTGAATTTTAAGCAGTACAACACAATTGCCACAATAAAGAGACCAAAAGAACTTAGAAATGACTTTATGGCTGTGAATGATGAAAGTACTATAGTCTTTGAAGAGTCTCAAGTGTAAGGGCAAGGAAGTAGTACATGGTGGATGTAAGTCGATGAATGCATGTTGATATTGACAAATTATGTATCAAAGGAAAACAGATAAGAGATATATAAATGTAAAAAGAGGCAGATCTTTCAGTTACAAAAATGAAAGATAATAGATGAATAACCTGTATGATTTACTGGTACCCCCTATTAAGTGCTAGAGGAAGGTTCTGAGCATGATAAGTGAATTGGATATGAAAGATAATGTAGTAAATATTATATAGCATTTTAAGGAAAGATTTACTTATTAGAAATATTTTATTTTTTTCCAATTACTTGTGAAAACAATTTTTAATATTCATTTAAAAAATTTTTGAGTTTCAAATTTTCTCCTTTCCTCCTTTCCCTCTTCTCCTTCTCTCTGAGATGGCAAGCAATTTGATATAGGTTATACATGTGTGGTCATGCAAAACACATTTCCATATTAATCATATTGTGAAAGAAAATGCAAAAAAACTCCATGAAAATACAGCAAAAATAGTATGCTTTGATCTGTGCTCAGACTCTATCACTTCTTTCTCTGGAGGTGGATAACATTTTTCACTCTAAGTTTAAGGAGAGATTTGTAAAATATTTTGTATATATTCTCTTATCTGATCATTATAATAAACTATGAAATTTTATTCCTAATGTAGATAATAAACAGATTTAGAAAGGTAGAATTATCTGTGCTCATGATAACCCAGCTATAAGAGTCAGAGGCAAGAACTTGTCCTCTGGTTGCAAATTTTGCACTTTGGCCACCATGCCTTCTATTCTATTTTGGGAAGAATCCTGTCTTTGACACTTGCTATTTATATGACTGAATTAATCTCCCCTCACCAGACTCAGTTTCTTTATCTGTATAGAGAGATGTTGAATTAGATGACTTTTAAGAATCTTCCCACCTCTAAATCCCATGATCCTAGCAGAATTTAATTTAATAATAAAGGATTAATCACTTAATTGGAGCAGAGCTCTATGCTAGGTATACAAGCATATTAGTGATCCCTCTCCTCATTGAATGTATAAACTAATGATCAGGCATATTAATAAATTGATGTACCAATTAGTGAGGAAGATATAACTCACACACACACACATACACACACACGTATATGCTATATGGGTAACCCTGAGCAAGTCACTTAACTGCTGTTTAACATTTCACTTTCCTTGTTTATAAAATGGGCACAAAAGTACCTGCCTCTTAGGATTGCTGTGAAGATTAAATGAGATCTTTTTAAAGCTCCTTGAAACCTTAAAATGCTACATAAATTCTGGCTACGATTATATAATTTTTTTATATAGAGATGTTACTATAAATCAGAATAGAATATAAATGCATGTAATAGACGCAAACAAAGTGTCTCTAGAGGTCTGAGGAAAGAAAGATCATTTATTTCTAGTTAGGAGAGGGATGAAGGAAGGGCGGCTTCCTGAAAGAAGTGGCCTTTGAGAGATGCTTTGAAGGATGGGTAGGAATTCAACATTATGAAAATAGAATTGATGAGTGACAGTTCAATGATAGGAAACAGCACAAAAAGAGACACAGAAGAGAAAAGATATAAATTGTGTAAAAGATAGAGTAAGAATTCTAGTTATATACAGGCTGGAGTACAAGGAAGGGAAATGGGGTAAAAATAAACAAACCAAACAACAAAAACAATTAGATTCAGAATTAGAGGATTTTGGCTTACAACTTAGATCTGCCATTTCTGTGCAATTTAGGGCATCACTTAACCTCTCTGGGACTTAGTTATCTCACCTGTAAAACGAGTGAGTTGGACTAGATAGCCTCTCAGGTTCTGTCCAGCCATAGACTGTGATTCAATAGAGAAATGGTGGGATAAAGGTCAGGAAGGACAGGTTAGAAGAGCTAATGAGGCAGCAATGGGAAGGTGGGGAGGTGAGGGATGTGGGAGGATAGGTTGGGAGGAGGGTCTTGATTAAAATTTCTAAGATAATAAAAGAGAAAACTTGAAAGCTTTTAGGCAGATGAGTGACACTTTGAAGGAAGAGTGAAGCTTCTGTACCCTGTGTGGACACAGGAAAAAGGTGTGCTGGTGCTGGAAATACCAGGAATGACCCTGGAGAAAAGCCTCTTGAACAAGAATGGGAGTACAGATCTCTGCCTCCCTTGCCAGGTAGGGTATGATTGTGCTTTGAATGCAGCAAAGGAGTCATGAAATCCAGCAGGCAGGCAAAGTTTTTCTGCACTCGCCTCTCTCTCTAAGTGTCTTGGGAGCTGAGCTCAGAGTCTCCGAGGACACGCCTGCTTCTCTGGGCCCCCGTGGTTGCTATGGTGAGGACTGATTTCTTTTTTTAAATCTAACAGCCAAATTAAGGATGATTTCACCCTGCTTGGAAGCTCTGGGCTTTGTCTCGGAGGGTAAGGACCTGATTCATTCCCAGCCAGGGCTCTCAATCTCTTAGGCACTCAATGTCTTTCTCAGGGTAGGGGGTCAGGGAGGGCATTTGCCCTGCATCCCTCAGGGATGCCCATCCTGGCCCATCCCTTCTAAGCTGCTCACTACCCTCCTGCCTTCTCTGCTCTTAAAACTTCGGCTCTGTGCATCTTGAAATTAACATAAAGTCGAAAAGGAATGATCATGGAAAATCCTTTCGAAGCAGCAAGTGGGAGGGACTTCAGCAGAAAAGAGAATGTTTCAGGGAAGAAAACCTGTGTCTGAACCCATTACAGGCCCCAGGAGACCAGAGTCAACCTGTGTCTTGAGGGTACTCTATAGAAACAGCTTCTCCTCCTCTCTCTTTCTCTTCCCCTCATGCATACATAAATAATTTCCTAAGTTTTCAAACCAAAGGGGACATTAAGAAAACTGTAACTTTTCTAAGGTCAGGTAGCAAATAGCAGACTCAGAATTTGAAAGCAAGTCTTTGGGTTCCAAATCCAAGTCTCTTTCTATTACCCAGCTCATTGGAGGTCAGGCTGATCAGTTCCTGAGCCCAGCTAATATACATACAGGTCCTCACAGCAGACACCGTGGCTGGCACTTTACCAAGAGGAATAAAACTTTAATTTAGTCCCTTTGATTGGAGACAAGACAATCCAAGTGGGTTGCAAGCAAGGTGCTGTGTGGTCTTGGACAAATAATTCCTTCTATTTGGACTTCAGTTTCTTACCGTGTAAAACGAGGCAGCTGCAATAATTAATCTCTAAAGTCCCTTTCAACTCTGGCAGGCTGTGATTCTATGAATTTCCTATTGTATACAGACTTCCCAGATAGTCTAAAGATAGAACGTCTGCCTCTGTGCAGTCTATGTAAATGAAAGTGTTTGTAGATGCTAACAGGTAATATGGGAGAAGGGAAGAGTGCTTAGATTGGCTAATGGAGCAGCAATAATGGGCAGAAAGTTTGAGACTGCAGCTTCCAAGAGAAATGAATAATAATAGGCTCAAGATTTAGAGTTGGGAAAGGCTCCAGAGGGGTATCTAGCCCAATACCTTTTTTTTTTTTAAACAAATGAAGAAACAGAGATCTCCCCCCTTCTCCTCCCTGCCCCCCCCCCCGGCCCCGCAAAAGTCAAGTGTCTTGGCTAGCAATACCCAGATAGGATCAGAGATAGAATTAAAATTGAAGCCTTCTAATTATAAAGTCATGTATGAGTTGGTGAGAAAATGTCTGAGGTCCCTTCCAGTTTTGAAATCTGGTGTTTTTTCTGTGGACTTTACTTTATATCTCATGTACCAATTGTGTTCCATATTATATTATTGGTATATATTGAATCTGAAGGCAGAAACAGAATGGAAATCAATGGAATAATTGAATGAACAAACTGGTCTAAGGTAACACAGGTAGTACTTACTAGTGTCATTTTCCTCTTCTGTAGAATAGGGATAATAATAGTATCTGCCTCCCAGGGTTGTTGTATTGATCAAATGAGATAATATTTGCAAATTTAAAAGTGCTATAAGAATACTAGTAATTAAGTGAGGTGAGTAGAACCAAGAGAATGTTGTACGTAACAAGAAGATTATGTGATGATCAATTATGATTGGCTCTTTTCAATAATGAGGTAATTCAAGGCAATTCCAACAGACTTGTGAATAAGACATCTGCATCCAGAGGGAACTATGGAAACTGAATGTGGATCACAGAATAGTATTGTTGTTGTTGTTTGCTTGGTTTTGCTTTTTCATTTTTTCCCATTTGATCTGATTTTTCTTGAGCAGCATGATAAATGTAGAAATATGTTTAGAAGAACTGCACATATTTAATCCTGAATTACTTGCTGTCCTGGGGAGGAAGAAAGTGGGGAGATAGAGAGGGAAGAAGAAAAATTTGGAACACAAGGTTTTGCAAGGGTGAATATTCAAAACTATTTTTGCATATATTTTGAAAAATAAAAAGCGATTATTATTTTTAAATAATGTTAGCAATTATTATTATTATTATAGTAGTAATATTAGCAGTAGTAGATACCACCATATCCAGTGTACATTCCATTGAACTACCCTGATATCTATGTTTTCCCCCCATAAGACCTTGAATTTAATGAAGGTAGGGGACCATGTCTTATCTACTTCCCAAATCAAGCTTACAATTCTGCACAGTGCAAATGCTTCATAAACATCAAAGAATCTTTTTTAAATTGAGAGGATGAAGAGAAAGATTGAAAAGAAATGAGCAAAGCACAACAATAAGGCAGCATGTAAATTAATACCAACTCCTTTGGAAATACAGCATAACTAATTCAATCATCTTTTTCTTAACTCCCTGACATTAGGCCAGGAAGAGAACTTGGCATATTTCTTGGTCCTCACTTCCATTTCCTCCCTTTCCCATTGTCCTTCAGCAACTTCTTTGAGGTTCATTCCACCCAGAGAAAGCATCCCATCCAGATCTAGATAGCTGATATCTACCAGCTTCCAAGTCATTCTCCCTGTTTTTCTCATGCAGTTCAGTTCTTGGTACACAAGTCTTTCTTTTCAAGCCAACCCCTGACCTTATATTGAAGAACTTTAATTTACACATGATTATCCTCTCAAACATGCTGACATTCTACTTTATTCATTTCAACATCTTCTATGATTAACACCTTCATTCCACATTGGTCCACATGTCTTTTGTCTAATTCAATGTAAAACCAAACAGTTCTTTGGTTCATCCAGGGCTTGGTTATTGGTCTGTTTAGAATTGATTTCTTAAAAAGAGTCACATATAGAGCCTCATTTCCCTCTGGCAAAAGATAGATATCCAGTAAATAACAGTGGGATGAACCAAGAATGTATACATATTTGCTTTTCTGTCAGTCATATTATACTGTTGACTTATATTAAGTTTGTGGTCCACTGAAATCCCTGTGTCTTTAAAAATAATATTTTCTTTAAAATTCAGTTTTATACAGGGCTGATGTTACTTATCAATCTCTTTTAAAAAATATATTATTAATCTAAGAAGCACCAACATTCCGACATACAAGGAAGAATAAAAGAAAGAGAATTGTATATGAAATTATAAACTTATGTAACCTAGTTTTTTAAAAAGTCTATTAAATTTAACTTAATAACAAAACTGCCCAGTTTATCGTGGTTCACTTCTGAATTTCTTTCTGACATCTACTGTCTATTTTTAAATAGTGCATTTGTTGCTCTTTTCTTCTTTTGCATCTATCACTACTTCTCTCTACTTTAATATAGTCAAACAAAACAACCAAATCTCTGTTTACTTTTCTATCTAATCACTTAAAATTTTTCCTAACCCAGCCCACATAAATGAAATTCATGAGATTTTCCAAGTCTCCTAACTCTACTTCTGTGTTTGAATAATCACCTACATCATTTTAATGCAACAAATAGTAAGTTCTACTCCCCTTCACTACATTTTTACCCTCTTTCCTCAGGGTATTTCTTTACCATCCAGAATTTCTCTCTGTCCTTCTGTCCTTCTATCTCCCTGTCTCTCTCTTTCTCTCTCTGTCTTCCCCCTCCCTCTCTGTCTCTGTCTCTCTCCCTCTCTGTATTTTATTTATTCACAAGTACATGTAAAAACATTAAGGAAGTAAAAAAGGTATGCTAAATCTGTATTCAGACAGTATGAGCATTTTTCATCACAAATCCTTCAGCGTTGCCTTGAATCATTGTATTGCTGAGAATAGCGAAGTCATTCACAGCTCATCATCTTATAATATTGATGTTACTTTGTACACAGTACATTACATTTTACATCATTTCATTTAAGTCTTTCCAAGTATTTTTTCTGAGAGTATTTTGCTCATTTCTTAGTGCAAAACAGTATTCCATCACAATCACATGCAAAATTTGTTCATCTGTTCTCCAATTGATAGATATCCCCTTAATTTCCAGTCCTTTGTTATCAGAAAAGAGTTTGTATAAATATTTTGTATATATAGTTTCTTTTTTCCATCTCTTTTGGGACACAGACCTAGTAATGGTATTTCTAGGTTAAAGAATATGCATTATTTTATAGTCCTTTGTATATAGTTTCAAATTGCTCTACAGAGTGCTTGAATCAGTTCACAACTCCACCAGAAATGCATTAATGTCTCATTTTCTCCATATCCCCTCCAACAGCTGTCATTTTCTTTTTCCTGTCCTGTTAGCCAATCTAATAGGTATGAAGTAGTGCCTCAGAAATGTTTTAATTTAATTTAAATTAAATTATTTTAACCAATAGAGAATTTTTAAAGATAAAGATTCAGTTGATATGCATTTCTTCAATTCCAATTGTGTCATCTCAAAAAGAGTTGCTATAATTATTTTTGTTCACATATGTCATTTTCCTTTCCTCTTTCATTTACAGACAGTAGTAGAATTTAGGGTTAGGGTATGCAGTTTTATAGCTTCTTTGGACAGTTCCAAATTGTTTTTAAGACTGGTTTAGATCAATGCACAACTATACCAACATGTCTTAATGTATTTATTTTTTGAGATTGCTTTCAGCATTTGTTATTTTCCTTCTCTGTCATATTAACAAATCTGATAAATATGAGGTGGTAACTCATATTTGTTTTAATGTGCATTTTTCTAATTATTAGTGATTTAGAACATTTTTCTTATGATTATTAATAGCTTTGTTTTCTTCCTCTGAAAACTGCCTGTTTTTATTCTTTGAACATTTAACAATTGGGGAATGGCTCTATTTGCAATATTTTTTATTTGATATGAAAACTCTGAATCTAGGCAACCATATTTCTTGATTTATAGCTGAGGTTTCTCTCATGGTGACATATGGATTCCATAGCTCTTTATTTTGCTTTCTGGTTCCCCTATTGCTTGTATAATTTTTTGTGATAAAATATTCAGGATGTTTTTTGTTTTATCATGCTTTCTGAAAGTCCAATAATTTTCCCTGTGATCTATTTTTCAGGAAATTTCCTTTAATAGAAACCATATTATGTGTTTTTCTGGTTTTGTCTTATCATTGATTTAAAAGTTTTTGTTGTCCTGTTCAATTTTTGAGTTAGAGTATCTTCTGTGAGGCCAGTGTCACTGGATTGAGAGTATGTGGAAGGTGGAAAGATGATTGGAAAGGTGAGAAGAGCCCAGGTATAAAGGACTTTATCAGTCAAATGAGATTTTATATTTGATCCTGGAGATAATAGTGAACTACTTTTTGATAATTGAATATTGAATAGGGGACTAAAATGGGCAGATATGTGTTTTAGGAAGATCGAGCTGACATTTGAGTAGAGGATCAATTGGAATGGAAATTATTTGAGTCAGTGCAAACACTCAGAAAGCTATAGCAGTAGTCTGGATATAAGATGATGAAAGTCTACCAGGATGATAGCAAAGGAGAGCAGGGAGTATACATGAGAGATTTCATTAAAGTAGAATTGACAGAACTCCATAACTGATTAGATGGGGTTGGGTAGAGTAAGAGAGAATTAAGAAGATTGTGAACCTTGGTGACTGCGAGGATGGTGATAAAGTAATAGGGAAGATAGGAAGAGAGGAGGGATTTTGAGAAAAAAAATGAGTAAAATTTAAAATACCGGACATATAGTTTTAGGTATCAAATGGGCTGTTGATGATACCAAACTGGAGGTTAAAAGAGAAGTTGGGGATAGACAAATGGATTTGAGTCATCCTCAAAGAGATGGTTATTGTAACTATGGGAGCTTCTTTGATAAGTAAGGGAGACAAGAAAAAGGCCCAAGATGGAGCCTTGGGGGCACCCTCAATTAGTGAGCATGATCTAGATAAAAATCCAGAAAAGGAGGAGCAAGGGAAAGCTCATGGTGGATTCTCTCTATTTTCTCATTAAGCTAGGAGTAGAAATTATTTGCTGAGAGGGACAAGGGTAAGAGGTTTGAGGAAATACAAAGTACGAAACAGTAGTAGAATGTGTGATTTTCAATCAGGAAGGAAGAAAAGGATTTGCTATGTAGCCAGTGAGATTAGAAAACATAAATTTGTTGTGAATTCCCTTAGTTCCATAATAAAATTTCTTCCAGTGGTTAGCAACATTGGGGTGACCCAGCATTGAGGTTTAAGTGTTAACAGAATAAGGAGACAAGAGAATTAAAGGTAAAGGATGTTCAGTTGTGTCCAACTCTTTATGACCCTATTTGGGGTTTTCTTGGCAAAGACACTGGAGTGGTTTGCCATTTCCTTCTCCAGCTCATTTTACAGTTGTGAAAATTGAGGCTGACAGAATCAAGTGATTTGACCAGACTTACGTAGCTAATAAGTATCTGAAGCCATATTTGAACTCAGGTCCTCTTGATTTCAGGCCCATCTACTGCCATTGTGGGGATAAGACTATGATGATAGGAAAGCAAGATCAGAACTGAGAAGGTAGCTCTAACTGGGAGAGCTGGAGGGATTAGCAGTGACAATGAAAATTTGGTTGGGAAGAGTGAGACAGGAGAGATGAAAACAGAGATTCTGATTGGAGCCAGGAACTTCAGAGTTCAGGATCTTGGAGGTAGAACAGTTTTAGGTGATGGTGAGATCAAATGGAGTGAAGGGAGTTATCTTGGAAGCTGAGAGGATGATTTGGAAATCAGAGTATTTGAAGGCATAGTGCAGTGGACAGAGAAAGGGCCTGGAGTCAGGAAGACTCATCTTCCTGAGTTCAGACCTCACTAGCTGTGTGATCCTGAGCAAGTCACTTAATTCTGTTTTTGCCTCAATTCCCTTACCTATTAAACGAGCTGGAGAAGGAAATGGAAAACTACTCTAATATCTCTGTAAAAAAAACAACCTCACAAACAAACAGAAAAACCCCAAATGGGGTCATAAAGTCCTCAAGCAGGAAGAACACAAGCTGAGTACTGAGCTTCTTTGAAAATGAGATATAGTGACCCAGAAAATAGTAAATAATTGTGAAAAGGATTTAGACTGAGTGGTAAAGATGCTGGGAAAACCCTTAAGATATATAAGTTGCTTAGTGATAAAGGAATGGCCCCAAAGTGAGAGTGAGGAGCAAGGAGTATCCCCATTTTTCCTTCTGGCCAAGTCTCCAGGCTGTATGAGAGAGTGCTCCCAGTACTGGAGAGGGTGTCCAGGGATGCATTGCCTGCAGTAAAGATCCAGTTTTCTAATACCCTAAGAAGTTGGAAAATATATAAAGTGAAATCATCTGGGATTAAAGAAAGTTCATTTACAACAGGGTAGAAGCTCTAGAGGGCATAGTGGAATGGGAGGGAAGAAAGAAGTATGGACTTGGAATATGGCTGTAGTGGAGAGGGATGAGAATATGAGAAAACATATGAGGAGAGAATTTTTGCTTCAGTTCATGATGATTCCGGATCTACATCAATGGGGGATGATCAGTTGATTGGAGCCTTCATATTCTAGAGCAGAGCTTCTTAAACTTTTTCTTCCCATGACCTCTTTTTGAAGCAGAAATTTTTATACAGCCCTGGGTATATAAGCACACAAATCAAACATTTACTGATAATAAATCATAATTTTTGACATCTACATTCAGTTATGAGACTCCATATAGGCATATTTTAAGAAATTGAGCTTTACAGAACCAAGAGAACATTGTTCACAGTAACAAGAAGATTATGTGATGAGCAATTGTGAAGGACGAGGCTCTTCTCAATAATGTCATGATTCAAGGTAATTCCAACAATCTTGGGATAGAAAATGCCATCTGCATCCAGAGAGAGAACTATGGAGACCAAATATGGATTGAAGCATACTGTTTTCACTTTTTGTTTGTTTTCTTTCTCATGTTTTTTTCCCTTTAGTCTTATTTTTCTTGTCTAACATGACAAATATAGAAATATGTTTAGAAGAATTGCACATATTTAACCCTTATCAAATTATTTGCTGTCCTGGGGAGGAAGAAGGCAAAAGAGGGAGAGAAAACACAAAGTCTTACAAAAATGAATGTTGAAAACTATTTTCACATGTACTTGTAAAATAAAATATTATTGAAATATTTTTTTAAATCCTGTGTAAAAAATTTGGGCTCTAGCGTGCTGTGATGATTAAGTATGGAGTCATCTGGACTCTCCTCTACTTTTAGTACTGAGACCCTGATGGCAGGGGAAAAATTAAATGGAAATTAGATCTGCAGGAACTTGTTTGACCACATGTTCTGTGCCTGTCCCAAACCTCATCCCAAGTTGGTGAGGCATGAGGCACATTTAGAAAATGATCTAATGTGGAACAAGCACTCTGATTTTGACTTTTGAATCTTTAAAAGCCTTTTTTAAAAAAAAATTTTATTTAATAATTACTTTATATTGACAGAATCCATGCCAGGGTAATTTTTTTTTACAACATTATCCTTTGCACTCGTTTCTGTTCCAAATTTTTTTCCCCTCCCTCCCTCTACCCCCTCCCCTAGATGGCAAGCAGTCCTTTATATGTTGGATATGTTGCAGTATATCCTAGATACAATATATGTTTGCAGAACCGAACAGTTCTCTTGTTGCATAGGGGAATTGGATTCAGAAGGTATAAATAACCCGGGAAGAAAAACAAAAATGCAGATAGTTCACATTCGTTTCCCAGTGTTCTTTCTTTGGGTGTAGCTGCTTTTGTCCATCATTTAGCAATTGAAACTCAGTTAGGTCTCTTTGTCAAAGAAATCCACTTCCATCAAAATATGTCCTCATACAATATCGTTGTCAAAGTGTATAATGATCTCCTGGTTCTGCTCATTTCACTTAGCATCAGTTCATGTAAGTCTCGCCAGTCCTCTCTGTATTCATCCTGCTGGTCATTTCTTACAGAACAATAATATTCCATAACATTCATATACCACAATTTACCCAGCCATTCTCCAATTGATGGGGATCCATTCAGTTTCCAGTTTCTAGCCACTACAAATAGGGCTGCTACAAACATTTTGGCACATACAGGTCCCTTTCCTTTCTTTAGTATCTCTTTGGGGTATAAGCCCAATAGTAGCACTGCTGGATCAAAGGGTATGCACAGTTTGATAACTTTTTGAGCACAATTCCAGATTGCTCTCCAGAATGGTTGGATTCGTTCACAACTCCACCAACAATGCATTAGTGTCCCAGTTTTCCCGCATCCCCTCCAACATTCATCATTATTTTTTCCTGTCATCTTAGCCAATCTGACAGGTGTGTAGTGGTATCTCAGAGTTGTCTTAATTTGCATTTCTCTGATCAATAGTGATTTGGAACACTCTTTCATATGAGTGGTAATAGTTTCAATTTCATCCTCTGAAAATTGTCTGTTCATATCCTTTGACCATTTATCAATTGGAGAATGGCTTGATTTCTTATAAATTTGAGTCAGTTCTCTATATATTTTGGAAATGAGGCCTTTATCAGAACCTTTAACTGTGAAGATGTTTTCCCAGTTTGTTGCTTCCCTTCTAATCTTGTTTGCATTAGTTTTGTTTGCACAAAGGCTTTTTAATTTGATGTAATCAAAATTTTCTATTTTGTGATCAGTAATGGTCTCTAGTTCATCTTTGGTCACAAATTTCTTTCTCCTCCACAAGTCTGAGAGATAAACTATTCTATGTTCCTCTAATTTTTGAAAGCCTTTTATCTTTGGGACACACAGAGTTAGAGCTAAAGACCATCTCAGAATTCATTTAGTCCAATCCTTTCATTTTACGATTCAAAAAAATATAGTCTCAGGACTTAGGATGACTTAAAATCCTTTTCAGAATTGGTTTTCTGTGACTCCTGTGGTTTTCTGGGAGGTCTGCATTGGTACTGTTGAACAGGTCCCAGGGCCTTCACTGAAGAGATATGGAATATGTGATCATTTCCTGTTTCTAGTGGTTCTGAGACCTAGGATGCTGAATCTCATATACTTCTGACTCTCAGAGGCTCAATACCTCAATGGTAGTTTAGAGTCCTACTGGCCATTAGAGATGTGCCTGATGATGGTTTCTATAAGGTCGGAAGGAGGCTGGTTTTGATTCAAAATAGGGATGAATTTCTTAAAAGTTAAATCTGACCCACAGTGGAATAGGGTATCTCAAGAGATAGTGAGTTCCCCTGAGATTGGAAGTATTCAAGCAGCTGGATGCTCACCTGTCAGCGAGTTTTTTGGTAAGACTCCTGTATGGAGCAGGAATTAAATAGATGAGCTCTAATGTCCCTTCTAAAGCTGAGTCTTTTTGAAAGAAAAAGATCCTTTTTAATTAGATAATTATATCTCATGTTTTCCGACCACTTGCCACTTTGGGGTTGTTTATACCAATGATGTTTTAATCAAATTGTTGCTTTTTTGTTCTAATGGATTAGCGTAGCTGAGAACATTTCATAAACAGATCTATTTCCTTTGCTTTCCTATTTTTTTTCTGGAAGTGGGGTGCCAGATAGAAGCATTTTTTGTTGGACAGATAGAATAAAGTATTAATTCAGGCTGTAAGCCAAGGTCCTTCAATAAACATCAGTCAGCCTGGCTCTAAATCTACTCTTCCTGATTTTTTTTAAAAACAAAATTTCTGTCTCTCTTTTGATGATGAAACAATTGGGGTTTTTTTGGAATTTTCATATAATACCAGGGAAGCAGAGTAGAGAAGTGAAATGAGAAGTTGCCTGCCTCTTACCTGTGTAAAATTGGGCAAGTCATTTTACCTACATGGGACTTAATTTCTCCATCACGAGATGGGGGTAATGGTGGACTAAATGACCTCTGAGGTCTCCTGTCTTTCTAGAGCTATGATCTGGTGATAGCTTTTATTCATGGGAACCAGATGGCCTAGATGAAGGAGCACTGGGTTCCAAGCCCTGCCACTTTAAAAGATGGAAGGGACCTTAAGCAATTATTGCTATGAGTCTTGTTTTCCCCTTTTGTTAAATACAAATAATAACTTATATTTCCTCAAAGGGTTATTGAAAAGGAATATCTTTTAAAACTATAAAATACTCTCATCCAAATTGTTATCATTCATCATTGCCAGAATCTTTTCTTAATTTGAAAAGCTAAGCGATGATTGTTTCATTGTGTTGCTTGCTTTTTAACTATGGTATGATGGAAAAAGGATTGGTCTAGGACAGTGGTTCTCAAACTTTTGTTCTCAAGATCTTTATCCTATTAAAAACAATTGAGGATCTGTCCAAAGAGTTTTTGTTTATGTGGGTTATAGTTATAGATATTGATCACATTAAAAATAAAAACAAATTATGAATTTGTAGACTCTCTGGAAGGATTTCAGAGATTCCCAGGCTGCTCTGGAACATATTTTGAGAACCACTGGTCTAAGAAGTGAGTAATTTGAATTTCAGTCCCAGCTCTGCCACTATGTGTTTCCTTATCTGTAAAATGAGTGGATTAAATTAGTTGATTGTTAAAATCCTTCTCAACTCTCAAAATCCATGATTCTGAGACAGGAAATCTGTTACTACCATAGAAGAAGGATGAGGTGAGAGTAGGAGGCTGATCTAGTTTAGTGTGGAGCAGGTAAAAGGTGTAGGTTCATCTCTCTCCTTTGGGATGGGAAACAATTAGGTGAAGTTGTGGACTTGAAGTCAGGATTACCAATTTTCCAGGTCTCCAAAGCTTATCAGTTGGGGGACCATGGGCAAGTAAGTGACTTAATTTCCCCACATCTGTAAAATAAGGTGAGCAATGCTTGCTCTGTCTAATAAGGTTGAAAAAAAGTGTTTTGTACTCATAAAGTGGGGGTAGCTAGGTAGCACAATGGCTGGAGTACTGGGCCTAGAGTCAGAAAGACACATCTTGCTGAGTTCAAGTCTAACCTCAGACATTAATAAATCTATGACCCTGGACAAGCCACTTAACACTGTTTACCTCAGTTTCCTCATCTGTAAAATGAGTTGGAGAAGGAAATGGTATATCACTCTTATATCTTTGCCAAGAAACCTCAAATAGGATCTTAAAGATATCATGACTGAGATGACTAACAACACCATCACTCTTAAGTTACAATAAAAATTCAAGTTAGTATTATTAATTCATGACCAATAAGTTTAAGTATCTTCGTGTTAAGCTTCTTTGTGTTAAGCATTCTATTAGGTATTGGGTTTATTGTTGTTCAGTTTTGTCCAACTCTTCATGATTCCACTTGGGATTATCTTGACAAAGATACTAGAGATCTAAAAGTATGAGGGATTCAAATAAAAATATTAGACAATACCTATTCATAAAGATTTTATACTTTAATAGAGGATAAATCAAACATATATGCATATTATAAACACGATAGTATTTATATTATATAATAATCTTATGATAAAACAATATCTTACATATATTATAATTATATATTGTATTATGTTATAATGGTTATATATTATATATTATAATACAAATATTTATCAAAATATTAAGTGAATAAATATAGATATATGCAAAGTAGTTAAATAGAAAGCAGTTTTAGAGGAAGTAAATTAGCATTAGCAATCTGAAAGTCAGGTACCAGGATGGGCTTCAGACAGAAAATGCTGCTCTAGCAGCATCTTAAAAGGAAGAGAAATTTCATGAGATGGAGATAAAGATAAGGAGTGCATTCTAGGCATATGGATAAGGCAGTGCAAAGGCATGGAGTTAGGAAGAGTGTCATATATGAGGAAAAGAAAGAAGTCCAATTTAGTGGAATAGTAGAACAGAAGAAGGGAGTAATGTCCAATGAGAATGGAAACAGGGTTTTTTGTAAGGGTTCAACAAAAGAGATTATATTTGATCCCAAAGCTGGATTTTAAACTTTCATTGTCTGTTATGGATTATTTTGTCAGTCAGATGAAGCTCTTCTCAAAATAATCTTTATTGCCTACATTTATAATCAAAGGAAATGCTAAATTTCAATTAAAGCTTAGTGAAAATAAAGATAGAATATTTATTCTATCCTTGGGCACAGATCCCATGAAATCTCTCTTCAGATCCTTTAGGAGGACTCCAAGTGAGATTTCTCCATCCTAGAGACAAGATGAAATTAAGCAGAGTAGAGTGAGTTGGGGAATCACATAGTCAGATATGTAATTTTCCTTAAGGACACCTTAAAATTAATTAATTAAATTGAGAATTTAATTAAAGTACAGTTTTAAGTACAATTCCTGATAAAATAATGCATCAGTAGATATCAGTTGATATAAAATACATGTAAAGTAAATAGAATGTAATTTGGAGGGGACAGAAGAGGGATCGATACTAGAATCTGGGGAGAAAAAAAAGGATGGTATGGATGGACCTAGACTGAATAGCAGAGTCTAGATTATAACTGAGATAGATTAGACTGTCCTGCACTAGGGGAGGGAGTTTGAAGTCAACCCTATCAGATCCTGATAACTTTTTGAGGAAGCATTTTGCCTTAAATAATTAAAGTATTTGAAGTTTCCTTCCCCAAGTGACTACCTAAATTATCCCAATATACCTATCTTCTTCCTAACGAAATGACCTAATTCCTGGCGGGGTGATTATTTTAGCTAAATTATGGGTTCATTATTTTTTTTTGAAAGTAGTTCATACTATTTCAGATTGCTTGCTTTCTTAGGGAAGGGGGAAGGTAAGTAAGTGAAAGAGAAAAATTTTAGAACTGAAAAATCTTACAAAAATGAATGTTGAAAACTATCTTTATGTGTAACTAAAAAAAGAAAATACTACTGAGAAAAAAAGAAAATGGTTCATACTAAAGTGTGGATGATTGATTCACTTCATTCTTTTAAGAGGGTTTGTGTTAATATAAGAAGCTATTTATTGCCTTCTCTTAACCAGGATAATATTTGTACCAGGAAACCTATAATAGAGGTAGGACTGGCAAACCCATAATTGCCCTTAGTCATTATGACATCCCAGGGGAATCTGGAAAAGAGGGATGAGTTATCTTTACCTCTACCACTATTATATGTCCATATTTCATTGATGCTTGGAATTTAATGTTGTATTTAAGGAATCATTCCCTTTCTAGAAGTTATACCTGAATTTTTGGTAACATGAGGTTACCAAATTAAGCAGAATTAAGTGTATTTGAATTACTAACTGTGTGGTGTTAGGGAAGTCATTTTATTTCTGTTTCTTTATAGAATGAGGGGCTGGATAAAATATTCTCTTCTAGCTTTAATACTTCATGTTCTGTGTTCTATGGTTTCTTCAACCTCTGAAACTCTGTGATCATAGAATTCAAGAGTTACCTCAGGGTTATTTTATTCAACTTTCACACAAACCATAGCTTCTTTCCACAACCTTTTTGCTGGTAGTCCTCTGTCATTCGCTTAAGCATTTTTAGTGA
Organism: Antechinus flavipes; assembly: GCF_016432865.1. Taxonomy (NCBI): domain Eukaryota; kingdom Metazoa; phylum Chordata; class Mammalia; order Dasyuromorphia; family Dasyuridae; genus Antechinus; species Antechinus flavipes. The sequence continues at coordinate 331,415,625 of NC_067398.1, read as the reverse complement.
TGGAAAATTCATTTTACCTCCAGGTCACTTGTATCTATGGGAGTTCTTCTATTTCTTCTAATAATAGCCTTAGTATCCATTATATCCTGATAAAATTGGCCATTTTGGTCCATGAATAATTTTTAGCATGTCCCTCAGTATTGCAGTAGTCAGGAAAGATTTTTAATAGTTTATGAGACCTAGACCAAAAAACCTAGATCAAACTCAAATTCTTGAATATATGATCAGCTGAATTTGCTTGACTCCTTGGCCTGTTGGGCACATCATCATCTACTGATCAGACCAGTATAAGAAGGAGAACCTCAGAGATATGAAGGTGATAGAATTTCCTGAGATAGAGCATCCATTCATCTATCAATTCATCCATCCACCTATCCATTAAATCATCTATCTAACCATGCACATTTATTCATGCTGGGTCTTGGAGAGATATACCTTTTCAAGACAGATGTTCAGGGATCAGGTGGTGATGACTGCTATATATTCTCAGGTAGGAACAATATCTCACTATATATCTGAATTGAAGTCTTAATTTTGGTCTGGGATTGTGAGATTTTGGGCAAATTGATTACCTCTCTCAGCCTTAGTTTCCTTTTCTGCAAAATAGTAATCATAATATTTCATTTAATCTCTTTGAGCTTTGGATTTTTCATTGGGGAAGTGAGAGGAGTGGACTACATGAGTCTGAGTTTTCTCCTAGCTCTAAATCTCATGGTCTTATTCTCCTCATGAGTTTTTGTAAGGAAAGCTCTTCATAAATATCAAAGTAGTATAAAAATGATTTATGGTTATAGTTTTGTTAATAATGTTATCATTCTGGGGAGGGGGTGGAAAAATGAAAATAATCTACATTTTTACCCAATGGCTACAACCTGTTCAGAAAGCTTGATTCTGAGCCTATCTGAAAGAAACTGAGGAAGTCAATCCTGGGAATCCACTGGGAATAAAGAATGTTAAAATATGGCCCTCAAACATCAATTGAAAGAAAGTTCAAGGACAAAAGAGGAGACCAAGGGTGGAGCAGAACTCCCAGTTCCCCTTTGAAAACATTTGGCTTCAGCTGCATCAGCTAAAACCCAACCTGCTTCAAAAGATATTTAAAACTTGAGAAAAATGATAATTTATTCTGATGCATCAGAAGGAGAAAAAAACTCTAACAGGTTGTGAATAATTCAGCTCTAATTGCTAGGAAAACTCTTTTCTTTCTTTCTTTCTCTTTCTTCTTCCTTGCCTTTTATTTTACGTGGCAGTATTGGTAGATTTTTTTGTTCCAGAAATTGTAATTGAGAAATATAATCCGAGAACCTCAGTGTTTCTGAGCCATGACATATTTTTGGTGTTCCAGATGGTAACAATAGGTGAGTCCATATAGTAGCCTGCAATCTCCTGACTCCCTTATACCCATCATGCCCACAGGACTTTATACCAGGTTTGGTGCCCACAAATGAGTGTGGGAGAATACACCTACTCAAATTCCTGGGAAACTCACATGTATATAGACTTAGAGGGAGAAGCCTAGGATTTGTGCTTTTTCGGAAATGTCACCAGCAGAGGATACTAGAGCATTTGGATACTCTAAAGTGGTGGTGTCAAAACTCAAATAGAAACATCCCTGCCAGCCAATTATTGACTTAAAAACCACAAATTAAAATGAGCTGTTATATTGTATTTTTATTTATTTTGTTAAACATTTTCCAATTACATTTTAATCTGGTTTGGTCTGTGCTCAAGAGTTTTGTGGGTTTGACATTTAGATGACCCTAAAGCTTTCTATTTCCCTTAGTTTGGCTTTTTAAAGCCTTCTATACTAGGACCTTGGCCAAATTTCCAGTCTCCTTACACTTGATACCTTCCCGTACTCTATATCTTTGTTAATCCTCATGAGATAAATGATTATTTCTCTCATATTAATAACTAATTTTTGAATTAGGATCAAAGTTTTCCTCTTTTTCTATGTCCTCATTCTGAAATCAGCCCCTGTAGTTTATTTAGGCAACTTTGAAGTACTGATAATGAACAGGGAAAAACTCAGATCTATTCAAAAGTTAAAAGAAATATTAGTTTAGGTGAATTTATGGATTCTGGCTTATTGTGTTTTACTGAGATAGATCTGGGAAAATATAGATTCTCTTTTTTGTCAGATGGGTAACTGAATAATGAAAGTCATATCCCTCAACCTTTCATTATAATAAGTCCATGTCTCATTATGATATTTATTCTCTCATTACTTGTTAACCAATCAGAATCAATTGGTACCCTCAGGAAGAAACTCATCCAAGAGCATATATATAAGTATTGAGTGGATTTCCTGAAGGATCTTTGTTATTTAAGAGTGTCACTGATCCCTTTTATTAATTATATGCTAGTCTGGTTAATAAAGTGAATTATTTCCCAGAACTTATATCTCTAAAACTTTTTATATATCACAGTTGAAGAAGACTCTGTATCTCCTGACTCTCATAATTTTCATTAGTTTTCTCCTATGCCTAGAACTTTCTTCTTCACCTTTACCTCCTGACTCCCCTCAAGTTTCAGCTAATGTCCTGTCTTCTCCAAGAAGCCTTTCCTAATCCCCATTTAAAGCTAGTGTCTTCCTTCTGTGGACTAACTTCAATTTTTCCTGTTTGTATTTTATTTGTTCATAGTTATTTGCATGTTGTCTTCTTTAATAGATTATGATCTCTTTGAGATTAGGGATTATCTTTGCCATTTTTATATTCCCAGAATTTAATACAGAATTTTAGTACACATAGTAGGTGTTTAATAAATACTAATTTACTGACTAATTGCAAGATCCTATTCACTTACTAGTCTAGATGATACATCACTTTTTCATTATGTGAAAATAATGTCCTAAAGCACAGATCAAATCATGATACTCCTTTGCTCAAGATTCTTCAACAGCTCCTTAGTACTCTTTGGATAAAATAAAATTCCTCAGCTTGGCATTGAAAATCTCTTGAAATCTGTCTACCACTTACTTTTCTAGATTTGTTTCCCATTTCTCCCAGACATGTACTCTCTGTCCCAGCCAGGCTGGTCTATTCTCTAACTCAAAATCACATTGTTTTTCACTGTGCATTTTCGTAAACTGCCCCCATACCTGTAATGTGCATCTTCCTCTTAATTCTATGCCTTATAATGTCTAAACTCTAAACTCCTTTAAGGTTCAGCTCAGGTCCTATCTCCTATGATATTCTTTTCCTCATCCTTTGGCTCTTAGTGATCTCTCTCCTCAAATTACTTTGTATCCTTCTCATTGTACAAGAGTCAGGGACTCCTTTGTATCCTCAAAATCTAACATAGCTTCTTCAGTGGTTTGTTGAATTAAGTATGCCAGAAGTCCTGTGATGATTGGACTTGCTGCCCAAAGATCTGTGTTGAAGTTTTGACTCTGCCCTTTGCTCTGTGATTTTAGGTAAGTCATTTCCCCTGGTCGGAGTCTCAGTTGGGATTTCAGTGCTGGCATTGCTTGCCTTAGTAGGTAAAATTATAAGGAAAGTACATTGCACAGTGAAATGGAAGTGGACAGTATCATCATTCCTCCACAGAAGTCCTTCAATGCTTTATTTTAGAATAGGGTTTAGTATCTATGCCAGTGTAAATTCTGGCAGATTCAGCCAAATTGGAAAATCTGCAAGGATGGCCCTGGCAAGAAACTCTGCCTGTTGTCCAAAGATCAGTTTGGCTAAGTGCTGAGTGGTGTGTGCCTGGAAAGGCATCCACCAGAAGACAATTTAGTTATTTGGAAAATATAGAAATAGTCTATTAATGGGTGGGTTTTGATCTATATCAGAGGATGGAATATTCAGTAGAATCACAGATTTTTAAAAAATCACTTGAATATTTATTCTCTGAGATCACATAGATATGAAGGTGCATTTTATTATGATCAAGATCTATGATTTGGTCTACCCTCCACCAACGTAGATCAGCAATGGTTCTGAACTGATAGTCTTAGTGGCCTATGGTCACTTAGGGGTTAAATGACTTCACTTGAACTTAGATCTTCTTGACTTTGAAATTAATTTTCTCATATCATTAGGCTAACTCACTTTGAGATTGAATGGGAAAACAAAAGTTGAATTAAAACAAAAATCATTCATTAATTAACTATTTTTAAAAATTGCCCACCATTCAAATACCTCTCTCCCTTTAACATATATTAGATGAACATTCCATTCCATCCCCTTAAGTCTCTATTGGTCAGTTTCTCACTGAGAAGGATAGGGGCTTCATCAAATGAGGGTTATTTATTTGAAAATCAAAGGATCAATAGAGGTCCTGGGAAAATGGAAACATTCCAATATTTTTGCAACACTGACATTTATGATCATTCTGAGAAAGTCAAATATAAAGTGAAAGATGTATCACACTACCATAAAATTTTGTCAGCAAAATTATTCCAAAATCCCCACTTGAATCAGTTTTTGTTTGTGTTAAGAATTATTACAAACATAATTATAGCCTAACTTTATGAAGCATAAGATAAAATGAGCTTATTATTTTATCTTATTTTTGGCTAGGTAGGACAATGGATAGAGCCCTGAATCTAGAGGTAAATCAAATCTCAGCCACTTAATAGTGCAAGATCCCAGCTAAGTCATTTAGCACCCTTCTGACTTAGTTTGTTCACCTGTAAAATGTGCATATTAATAGCACATACTTTCCTAGGTTATTGTGAAGCTAAAATGAGATAATAATTGGATAGTTCCTTTCAAACCTTAAAATGCTAAATAAACATTAACTCTAATTATGGGCATGATTTAAGTTTCATGTTTTCTAGATAAAGTTCAAATAAAAGCTTTCCTTCATTTTTTGCTATAAAATGTTGAGTGTTGTTTAAGTGGTTTCACTTTAAAAATTTTTTATTTATTTATTTTTTAGTTTTCAACAGTTACTTTTATAAGATTTTGATTTCCATTTTTTCTTCTCTCTGTCTCCTCTTCCCTTCTCAAGATGGCAAGCAATATAATATAGGCTATATTATGTTATATGTTATATGGAATGTTATATTACAATCATATTAAGAATACGTTCACAATAGTTATATTGTGAAAGAAGAATCAGAAAAAAAGGAAAAACCATGAGAAAGAAAAAACAAAAACAACAAAGTGCAAATAGTATGTTTGATATGAATTCAGCCTCCATAATTTTTTCTCTGGTTGTGGATAACATTTTCCATCATGAGTCTTAGATCATTGTATTTCTGAGAAAAGCTAAGTTATAATACAATATTGTTGTTACTGTGTACAATGATCTCCTGGTTCTGCTCACTTCACTCAACATCGGTTAATGAAGGTCTTCCCAGGTTTTTCTGAAATCAGCTTGCTCATCATTTCTTATAGAATAATAGTATTCTATCACATTCATACACCACAATTTATTCAGCCATTCCCCAATTGATGGGCATTCCCTCAATTTCCAATGTTTTGTCACCACAAAAAGAGTTCCTATAAACATTTTTGTAATTATGGATCCTTTTCTTTTTTAAATGATCTCTTTGGGATACAGACTTAATAGTAGTATTGTTGGATCAAATAGCCCTTTTAGCTCATTGGGCATAGTTCCAAATTGCTCTCCAGAATGACTAGATCAATTTATAACTCCATCAACAATGTATTAGTGTGTGGATTCACTTACATTTTAAAAAAAGTTCTTATTAGCATCATTTGCTTTACCATCACTTTCTGTCCATATATAATATTCTTCCCCTCACAGAATCATCCCTTATACCTGAAGAATTATTTTAAAAATGGAAAAAGAAATTTATCAAAACAAACCAACATGTCCACTAAGACTGGCATTATGTAGAATATTCTGTATAATTTTCTACCTTTGCTGAGAAGAAAAGAATGGTATACATTCAAAGGGCGGTTTGAGTTTGATCATTTAATTAAACAATTTTTAGGTTTTGTTTTGTTTTTTTGCTTGTTCTTTCTAATATCACTGTTGTCATTGTCTGTTCTATTTTCCTGGATGTTCACCATGCATTGGTTCATATAAGGTTTCTCATGCTTTTCTGGATTCTTTATATTCATTATTTCTTATAACAAAATAATATTCCATTCAATTTATAAGACTTAATTTATTTAGCCATTTCTTAATTGATAAACATTTTATTTCTATTTTTTTGCTACCACAAAAGGGATTTTTATGAATTTTTGCCTTTGACCTTTTCGAGTTACATGTCTACCAGTGGGATCTTTGGGTCAAAAGGGTATAATAAACTTTTTTCTTTTATAATACCAAATTGTTCTCCACAGTGGTTGAACCAATTCACAGTTCTACCAATAGCACATTAATGTGGCTGTCTTTCAGGAGCTCCTCTAACTAAGTATTCCCAATTTTTCTTATTTTTGCCAATTTTCTGAGTGTGAGATGAAACCTCCAACTTGATTTAATTTATTTTTCTTTTATTTTTAGTTACTCGGAGCAATCTTTAACAAGGTTGTTAATAGTTTACAATTCTTTTGAGAATTATTTATATTCTTAGGTAGTAGATTAGTGGCTTTTTTTTCTTTCAGGGGCAAATTATCTTTAGATAGTAAGGACCTCATATATTTAAGTATTTTCATTCTTTTGATTGTTATTATTATTATTCTCTCCTAGTGTCTATTTTCCTTGAAGCTTGACACTTCCCTTCTTAAGGAATGCTCTGACCATCACTAAGATCCTTCCCTCTTATTCATTTATCTGAAGGAGGATTCTTACAAACTAATAGGAAAGCAACTAGTTGGTACAGTAAATAGAGTGTCAGGCCTAGAGTCAAGAGTATCTGAGTTCAAGCTTAGTGTTATATAGATAGTATGTGACTGTGGATAAATCACTCAACTCTACTCATCTCATTTTCTTCATGTATAAAATGAGCTGGAGAAGGAAATGGCAAACCACTCTTTGCCAAGAAAACCTCAAATGGGGTTGCAAGGAGTCAAATATGGCCAAAACAATGATAAAATAATAACATTTAGAACTTTTAGTTAGCAATGTGTATATACACATTATTTCTTTTGAGTTTTATAACAATCCTGGGAAGCAGGAACTATTATTACACCCAGTTGACACAAGAGGAAGATGTCTCAGATTTTAAGAAGAGATAGTAATCCTGAAGGTATGATTCAAACTTAGTGCTTCTTTGTCTGCAAGGCCAATGTTCTATACACAATAGCAAAAATCTCCTGTCAACTCTTGTGAATGTGTAAAGCAACTAGTGATCATTGTTCACTTTTAGAAAAAGTAGTAGCTTTTTAATGATCCTTTGCTGCCATTTAAACCTTAAATCCAGATAATCCAATCAGTGATCAATGTGAATGGATACAATCCTTCCAATATAAATTTGAAAGTAACTTGACAGTTTTGGGCAGACTATCCCACCACAGAAATATCAATATAAATTGAACTTTAGCAGTGCAAACAATTATATCACACTAAGATGACTTGAATGTGGGCCACATTGGAGGTTGGGAAACTAAGAAAGAGCAAAATGATTACATCCAAACTATAGTGAAGGTCCTCATCGAACCCCATTACATCCACTAAATGTTCAGAAGGATCTTTGCAGGGTGATGTAATTTACTTAGAAAACCATATATTAACATTACCTAAACTCTATTGAATTTTTGTTTATTTTGTTGACTGTCTTCCTATTACTTTTAATCTGGTTTGGGATGTACATTGGATGCCTTTGCTTTAGAAAGGCTTGAAAATCAGAGGTGGAGAGAAGCTTAGAAAAACTGATTTAGGATTATGCAGCTAAACAGGGAAGAAATTAGGGTAAGTAAGAGGAGAAGCAATAACAAGTGGTGAGAAAATTCAAGTGGAGGGAGAATGTATAACCATTGAGATAGGCTACAGAGAGAATAGTTTTTACCTAAAATCTAGCAATGAGTCCAGGGCAGGGTAAAAAAGAGTTCAATAAACTAAGACTTAGTCCTTGCTATATAATATATCTATGGCCCAGAATCTGGAAAAGCTCCTGTAGCCATTCCCATTAGGACATGGGTACAACACGTTTATCAGATTAGCAGCCTCTGAAAGTCAGAAGAGTGGGATTCTGAGGGGATTAGATTTGGGGAAGAAAATGCTGGGAGGAGCATGGCAGCAGGAAGCAGATGGGGAGTAGGAATTCTTGTCTGGAGCAATGATGGAGTGGAGGCTCCAGGGGAGGACACTGGCAGATATAATGAAGGAAAGCGGGAGAGGGAACTTGTGAATTGCACTCTTGAGCTCCAATAGAGCTTCAGAGCTTGTCATTAGCTTTTTAGAATAGTTATCATAGGAAAATGGAATCATAGACCATGGTGTCATAGATTAAGAGCTATAGATTATCTAGTTCAAGTCTCTCATTTGATAGATGAAGAAATTGAGGGCTGGAGAGGTTATGTGGCTTGTCCAAAGATAGTAAATATGGGGACAGCATTCGAACCCACACCTTCATGTTTCTTCAATCTAGCTTCCCCTTACTTTTCTAATTTTATTTCATGTTACTCCCTTTCATGTACTCTGCCTTTTAGGTAAACTGCTCTTCTAAATTTTTGAACATTGGCTTAAACTGTTCTGGATCCTGGATTGAATATTCTTATTAAACCTCTCAGAATCCTTGGTCAAGGACCATATCAGGTGCCATCTTTACGGCAAAATCCCTGGTGCTCTTTCGATTTTTCTTGTATGACTAAATTTGTGAATGTATACTCTCCATCCCCTCTCTTCCCAAGAAGAATATAAGCTTCTTGAGAACAAGGGATCTTTTATTATTGTCTTTGTGTTTCCAAAGACTAGTATAGTATCTTGGAAATAGAAGGTACCTAATAATTTTTTTTAAAATTGTCAAGGTGGTAATCTTATTATCCATGGGGTAACCAAAAGCCAACTCTGAGTTTAAGAGAAGAATAAATTCCAAAAACAAAATAGGGGTTACGGATAGTTTGGGCAGATAGATTTCAGAGCTAAGCAATAGACATGATTAAAAGCTTAAAAATAGAATTCATGGGAAAAGATGAAAGGATTGGAATTACTCTACTTAACCCAGAAGAGAGAGCTAAGAAGTGCCTAGTCATCATCAAATTCGGGAAGTGAGGGTAGCTAAGATGTATTTGTTCTGTTTCCCAAAGGGCAGGGCAGCATCCAAAGAGCAGGCAATGTAGGTCAGTACAAAGAGATTGAGAAGGTTGGAAGACCTGGAGGCTAGCTCCTGAAGGAGAGAAGCTTGGGATTTTGCTTGTGTCTATGTGCTCCTGGCCATGTGGGGATAACCAATGGGAAAAAGCAGAACCAAAACGAAGGCGGGGTACTCAGAACTTTTCCCCAGGCAACTACTTCCTCCCCATTCTGCCATCCATGCCTTCTAGAGGGTTGGAAATTAGGGGGAGGCAAACAGACTTGACAAAGACTGAAGGAGAAATGTAGTTTCTAAAGGAGAAAGCTAGTGAAGGAGAGTGAAGGGATATTCACCCTCCACCTTGCTCCCAACTGTTAATTGGAATCAAGTTCTGGGATTCCTGGATATAATACTAAAAAGGAGATTTGGCATAGACTATCTGAGATCATGAACATTGGTGTGCAGCTTGGGTGTGTGGAGTACAAGCAGCTTCAATGATAAAAACACTACCGAGGAATCAAGTTGTCAGACAAATAATCAGCTCTCTAGGATGCCCTATATTTTATCTTTCTAACCTCAGATAAACTCACGTCTCTGAATCCCTTAGTGGCAATTGGTTTACCCACGCATTTAGGCCAAAATGCTTTTGCTGTTCTTTGTATGTCTAATGCTTAGCACAGGGTCTGACATAAAGTAAGTGCCTAATAAACATTTGGTGAGTTGCTTTATACTTTGTAAACACCCTGATTTGGCTTTTGATTGGTGCTTAATTTCTTTCCAGGATCTTCCTGAATTTAAATCCAGCTTCAGACTCTCTGTGTAAGTGACTTACTATAAATTGCTTAATCTTGTTTGCCTTAGTTTCCTCATTTGGAAAATGAGCCAGAAAAGGAAATGGTAAACCATCCAATATTGTTGCCAAGAAAACTCCAAATGGGTCATAAAAAGTCAGACATGACTGAACAACCACAACAAAGATTCTAAGTTTCACCAGGTAGGGAAGAACAGTCTCACCTGACAGAAGGTTGCCTAATTGATAACTCTAATAGGGTATGTATTGGGCAGTACACGACACTTTCTTCAGGCTCCCAAACAGATGATTTACAGCTGCAATGATTCTTGCCCTTCAGCAAATGACTGGTAGTTGGGTAGTGGTGACGACATTTGGTTCAGACCTCTTAGGAGCCAACAATACCGAAAGGTGCCTTTTAGCCTGAAGGCAGCAAGCTCATAGCTTAGGTAGCACTTAGAGAGGGTGGTCCTAGTCCCATTTATCACTTACCCTTTCCTATACCTTTTCAATCGGGTGGGCAAAAGAACACAACACAAGTTCACACTATTTAGAATTAGATCCTTTCATTTTACATTCAAGCAAACTGAGGTTGAGAGAGGGGAAAGAACTTTTACAAAGTCACATAGAAAATATTAGAATCTGAAGTTTAACTTGGGTCCTATGCCATTAAATCTAGTGCCCTTCCCTTTACATCATACTGTTTCTTGAATTCTTCATAAACTTTCTCCTGGGATTTCACTGCTAACTACTAACCTCTCAACCTCAAGTTTCCTTAAGTATAAAATGGAAATAACAATAGCACCTACCTCCCAGGGTTGTTGTAATGATCAAATGAATAGAATATTTGTAAAGTGCTTAGCATAGTGTCTTGCACAAAGTCATTGCTATATATAAATTGTAATTATTTAGCAGATGGGGCGGGGCTGGAAATGAGGTGATTAAAGAATATGGGGAGAAAAAGGAAGGAGAAGAATAGGGCAATCAGATTAGAAGAAAAATATTCAATAAAGTTTTTTTCTTTTATTTTCTTTTTTAAAGTTTAGTCTTGTGAAAAGACCATAAAAGGATTGAAAGACCTTTTAGACATTTTTTGGCCTCACCTGAAAAGCTGGCACATAGGTTTCACTTTCCCTCTCCCTCTCTCCCTTTCCCTCTTTCTCTCCCTCCCTCTTCTCCCCTCTCCCTCTCCCTCTCTCTTTCCTTCTCCCATCCTCCTTCCCTTCAACCCTTCCCCCTTCCCCTCTTTTCTCCTCCCCTTTCCCCCTTTCTCCCTTTCTTCCTCCTCCTCCTCCTCCTCCTCCCCCTCCTCCTCCTCCTCCTCCTTCTCTTCCTCCTCTTCCTCTTCCTCTTTCTCCTCTTCTTCCTCTTCTTACACTTGGAATATTGTGAGATTGAAGATTTATTTGCATCTCTGGGACTAATGGTTGTTTAACTGAGAATTTCTTCTTTTGATCACTTCCTTTTAGCAATGCTTACTGTCTGCAAACAGGAGATTGCTCTTAGGATCTTGGGAGGTTACCAAAATCCTGTTTTGTCCCATGTTTTCTCGGTGGTGATGTTAGGAGCTTTCCTGTTTAGTCATCCTTGGCAATACTATAATTCTCTTGGCATTACTATAAATGACAGCTAGAGACTTCCTAGATACTTGGAATGGAGTGAAATATAATGAATAACCTTTCCCACCACAAACACATAAGATTTGGCTTTAATTAGAACAGTAGTGGGTCCTAATAATGAATCCTGTTGACTGGATTGATGGAATATCCACCTTTTGTGAAGAGGGAATGGCTCCCTTGATACAAAATAGAATTCTCTCCTGAAAAATACTGATACTAATACAGACACTGTATCAGTATCAGTATAAAGTATACAGATATTGATTCTCAGGTATGGACTAGGTTTTGGAATGTAGATGGGTAAGGGTTATCACAAATCTTCAAGAAGGAGGAGCTGATAATGCAAAACATGATCTTAGCTAAAATGAAATGTGACCAGACCAGAAAAGCAAGGCTTTCCTTGCTTCTTCTTATCTTCCTTGATAACTTCATGATGTACATCTGTTTAGGACAGAAAATGGGGAATGGCAACCTGAGCTTTAAGGCTTACAACAACATCTTGGTGGAGGGGAGAAGAGGGAGGGAGAGAAAGAGGGAAAGGGAGAGAGGGAGAGGGAAAGTGAAACCTATATATGCCATATCTGTAATAGAGGTTATGAAGTAAGATAGTGAGAAAATTCCCCCTACTGTTCCTCAGCCCTTAAGGTCATGTCAGGGTCTTGCCATTATCCTATTTTAGAAATCTTTCACCAATGCTTGATTAGAGTGTGGAGGTGAGTTTGGGTTCTCAAAGGTTAAGCCAGTGGTATGAAAGCGATATACCACCTATCTTTCAAGCTGGGTAATGATAATGTCTTGATATTCTGACTAGCTGGAGGAGTCTCTGACTTGGGGACCCAGATGTTCTACTAGAAAACAAAGGCTTGCCTTGAATTTGTCATGGAATGAATTTTCCCTAGCAGATGTAATACTTTCAAAAGAGGCAAGTTCTTGGAAAGCCTCTGTTATTGCAGACTGGTCCTAGGGCAAGGGTTGCTCAGTCTAGGGACCATAAGTTATGCCCCCTTCACTGCCTTTGTATGTCCTTGCACTGTAAGTCCCCTCACATTTTGTTTTTAAATATTTCCCTCAGATCTAATTGCTGCACTTCCTCAAATGTTTCTCATCTATGCAATCAGTGACTACTGCAATTAGAAAGCCTAATTACCATCTGAATAGTTTATCTTCTTTCAAAAAACTCCGTTGCAATAGAAGTAAAAAAAAAAAAAGACTTAATGAAGACCCCAAATCTTCTTCCAGTCTAAAGCCACTTGTAATCATACTCTCTTATTGTAAAAATTGTCAGACAGAGAAGCCCTTTGAAGGATTGTTCCATATTCAGCAGCAGCAGCAATAGCAACAAAAAGGACCAAACATGGGACTATATAAAGAAAATTTGGGATATCATAGTGCTTGGCATGCAGGGGTTTGGAGAAGCCCCATTGGGGAGAGCCTAGTACCATCCTCCAGCTGTAGATGCAATGAATCCTGGAAATAGTAATGCTCTCCCTTCCTCTCTTCCTTATCTTGAATATCCTATACTTGTTATCTAGGAGAGTAGATGTGTATTTTACACACAATACACAATACTTTAAAAATACACAATAATTTAAGAAAAGGGCATTAGGAATGTGCAAGGCAAACTTGAACTATACCCAATTTTGAGACTGACTTAAAAAAAATACACAAGAAAGATTGAACAGTGTGGTATCACAAGAGCATATCCAAGAGGGTGTTGGAGAACCTGAAGTTTTAGTTCTAACTCTATCACTAATTTGCTATGACCTTGAATAAATTACATTGTTTAGGTCAGCCTCAGTTTTTCATTAATACAATGAAGGATTTAAAGTACATGACTTCCGATTAAACTTTTTTCACCAGTATTCAAACACATATTGCATAAAGAATTTTGTGCTAGACAAGGAAAGAGATACTTTAAACAAATGGTTTTACCCTAATAGACCTTGTAGTTGAATAGTGGGGTAAATAATCAATTAGGAAGACTTGGATGGGTTCAGATTCCACCTTTGACATGTCCTGTGTGTATGTGTGAGAGAGATCCTGACCAAATCATCTGACCTCTCAGGAACCCAGATAATACCTTGAGTCTCTAAATTGCAAAGCAGACTGGTGGTCTGATTTCCCCATAGATATAGATAACAAGCGTTTATTAAGTCCCTACTGTGTGCTAAAGGAAGAGGAAACTGAGGAGGAGAGACATCAGGGGTTGTCCCAAACTAGTAAAAATCTGAGGTTAATTTGAACTCAGGTCTAAGTCCAGTGTTCTATCCACTGTAACCTATAGTGAAAAAATTGTAGCTCTAATCAGAAAACATACTCCCCCCCAATATTTATGTCTATATATACATATACAAATATACATCTATATCTACATATATACTTTTAAAAGTATATATATGTGAAGATATGTGCTTGTGTATATACAACATATCCATTCATATACACATATACACTCACTTTAGTTACATTAAAATACATATAAAGGGGTATACAAAGATATATATATATACATATATATATGAATAAATATTAACATAAATACACAATGCACATATATATGTACAATGTATAAATTATTCAATTTTCTAGGTATGGCTGACTCTTTGGGACCTCGTGAACTATAGCATTAGAGCCAGAATTTCAAGCCAAGTCTTCTAGACTAGGGGTGTTTTTTTTCAACCACAGGTAGCACAGGTTGTGCTACTTAGATAGCTACAACACACAATTACATATACTGAATATGTTAGGAAGGGACAAAAGAAAATGCTATTTGAGTTCTGAGGGGAAGGTCATTATTAACTGAAGGAATCAGGGAAGGCTTCATGGAGGAGTTGGCATTTGAATTAGACTTTAAAGGATAGACAGGAATTTCAGGAGTAAATGAGAGAAAGAGGATATTCCAGGAAAGGAGACAATAGGTATAAAGGCATGAAAGTGGAAAGCTGGACCATGGAGTGTGTGGAGGGAAGTAATATAAATAGAATAAGTAATAGGGAGGACAAAGCCAATACAAGTAACAATTAAAATTTATTTAGAACTTTTAGATTTGCAAAGCTTTGCTAACACACACACACACACACACACACACACACACACACACACACACCCTCCTCATCTGGTCCACAGAATAGAAAAGTTCTTTAGAGAATCAGTTCTTCACTATCCTTTTTACAAATGGGAGAATTGAGTTTTACAGAGCTTAAGTGACCAGCCCAAGGTAAGCGGTGTAGCTAATTTCCCATGTTGTGAGTATCCTTTACACTCCATTACAAGCCACTAAAGACTTTGAGGACATTTGCCTCATGACTTGCTCTTTGGTAGAGTTCTTTCAAGATGAACAATCAATTGGTCAGTAGACATATTATGAAGTACCTACTATATGACAGGAACTGTGCTAAGCACTGCAGGCAGACACACAAAAAGATAAGTTTGTCCTTACTCTCAGTCTAAGAAAGAAGATACAAGTAACCATGTAGAAACAAACTATATGAAAGATAAATTAGCAATAATCAACAGAGGGAAAGTATTAGCATGAAGAACAATTGGAAAAGGGTTCTCTGGGAAGATGGGATTTTATTTGGGACTTGAAGGAAGCCAGGAGGCAGAGGATATTTCAGGCAGTGGGTGATGCGGTGGCAGGGTGGGAGACAATAAATACAAATGCATATAGTTGGGAGATGAAATATTTTGCATAAGGAACCGCAAGGAGGACAATGTTACTGAATTGAAGAGTAAATGGAAGAGGGAAATAAAGTATAAAAAGATTTGAAAAAATTGGAGAGGCAGGTTATAAATGACTTTGAATGCCAGAATGAGGATTTTATATTTTTCCTGGAGAAGATAGGGAACCACTAGAATTGGTTGAATGGGGCATGAGGTGGGGGAAGTAATGGGATCAGACCTTTGCTTTTGGAAGATCAGTTTGATAACTGGATGGAAGATGAACTGGAGTAGGGAGAGAACTTTCAATAGTTACATTTCCTTCCTTTTATCCCAGTTACTTTATTGGTTAACAGAAACAGTCTTAGATATAGAGTTGAAAGGGACCTTAGCATTTTAGAGGAAATATGATCATAGGATAATAGGTTTAAAGTTGGAGGGACATCAGGAGCTATCTAGTCCAACTCCTTTATTTTATAAATGAGGATACAAATGAGGTCTATAGTAATTAAATGACTTGCCCAAGATCACACTGGTTGTAAAGTGGCAGAAATGGCATTTGTCTTTGTTCATTGTGCTTTCCATCACACCAGCCAAAGGGTCTTTCCCTTAATTTTGTTACGCTTATGGTACTGAAATTGAGTGCAGTACTTTACCAGGGTTTGATTGCCTTTCTATGATGACTTTATTTGGGTAGTTATTGGTTTTTTTTTTTTTTTTTCTTACCAATCTCTATTTTGCATCATGTAAATCTTTCCACATCCTTCTGAATTCTTCAATTATCTCATTCTTTATTCATGTTTTAATGTTTTATTACATTCATATATCATAATTTGGGTAACTATTCCCTGGTTATTGGTACTTTTTGTTTGTTTGTTTCTAGCTTTTTGTAACAAATGATGCTACCTGGAACATTTTAATATATTCGATATTTTTTTTCTTGTCAATGATTTTTGATTGTAGTCCTTCTAGTGAAATCTTTGAATCAAAAGAATGAGCAATTTAATATATTTTCCCCACTCACAGTTTCAAATGTTTTCTGGAACAATTGAGCCAATCTTTAGATCCATCAGCAATAAATTAGTGTGCTTGTCTTTCCACAAACTCTCCAGAAATGGGCTTTCCCATTAAAAAAGTTTTTTTGCTACCTTGAAGTGAGCTGTTAACTCAGATTTATTTAATTTGTATTTCTTTGATTATTAGTTACTTTATACATTTTAAAGTGATTTTCATTAGTCATACTCTAGAGTTTTCAAGTCTTTACTACTTACTATTTTGGTGTGAATATAAACTATCCCTCTAAAATGTGATCTCTTTTAAATCACAGCGACAAAATAAAGGTATATAGAAAAAGTATATGAAAAATAACATTAATTATAGGTTGCACTCAAGTTTTATTCAAGTCAGATTGTGAAGAGAAAGTACAACCTATATTATTACTAATAGATGATCATACCTTGGATATATTTTCCCCAATGACCATTAATACCTTTAAATTTTTTCCTTCAGTCAATTCTGTATTTTAGATTCAATAGCTAAGTCTTTTTCAACTGATCATCATTACAGTATTGCTGTTACAGTGGACAATACTAGAAATTAGAATTACTAGAAATATTTTGTACCTAGAGATCCTTTTCTCTTTCCTCTGATTTCCTTGGGATACAGACCCTAGTAGTAATATTGCTGGATCAAAGAATACATATAGTTTTATAACCCTTTGGGCATTGTTCTAAATCATTTTTCAGCTTTGTTGGATCAGTTCACAAATCTACCAATAGTTTATTAGTGTACTATATTTTCTATCTCTCCCCTCCCCCCAGCATTTGTTCTTTTCCTTCTAAGATTAACCAATCTGACAGATGTGAAGTAGTAACTCAGAGTTGTTTTAATTTGCATTTCTTTAATCAATTGTGATTAACAGCATATTTTTTAAATTGAATATTGACTATTTTTCTTCTGACATTTCTTTTGGTATAGGATGTGAGATGTTGGTCTATGCTTCATTTCTGCCAAGCTGCTTTCCATTTTTCCCACTCAATATTAATCGAATGGAATATTTTTGCCCCGAAATTTTGGATCTTTGGGTTTTTCAAACACTAGACTACTACTGTATATTAAATAAACAATCTTCTCTATTGATCCAGTAATCTGTTTTTTAGCTAGTACCAAGTTATGTTGATGACTATTGCTTTGCAATATAGTTTGAAATCTGGTACGGCAGAGCTGTCTTACTTTATATTTTTTTCATTGCTTCCTTGGATATTCTTGACCTTTGGATCTTCTAAATAAATTTTGTTATTATTTTTCTAGTTCTATACAATAATTCTTGGTAATTTGATTGGCATGGCATTAAATAAGTAATTTAATAAAATTGTTATTTTTATTATATTGCCTGGCTTACTAATGAACAATGAATATTTCTCCAATTGTTTAGATCTGTCTTTGAGTGAAAAGTATTTTGTAAGTGTTCATATAGTTCCTGGGTTTGTTTTGGCAGATAGACTCCAAAGAATTTTATATTGTCTGCAGTTATTTTAAATGGAATTTTCTTTCTATCTCTCCCTGCTGGGTTTTGTTGGTAATATATGGAAATGCTGATGATTTATATAATTGATTTTATATTGTGTAGTGTTGCTAAAGTTGTTAATTATTTCAGATAGTGTTTTAGTTGATTCTCTAGATTTCTTTAAGTACACTATCATGCCATCTGAAAAGAATAATACTTTTTCCCCTCATTGCCCATTTTTATTTCTTCAATTTTTTTGTCTTATTGGCATTTATAATATAATATTAAATAGTGATGATAATGAATATAGTTGCTTCATGCCTTCTTCTTAAGGGAAAGACTTCTATGCTATCCATCACAGATTATGCTTATTTTCATACTTTTGATTTTAGATAGATAGATAATACTTATCATATTAAGAAAGGCTCCATTCATCCCTATGTTTTCCAGTATTATTTTTTAAAAACCAACAGGAATGGATATTGTAGTTTGTCAAAAGCTTTTTTCAGCATTTACTGAGATGATCTTATGTTTTTGTTGTTTTTATTATTGATATGGTCAATTATGTTGATACTTCTCCTAATATTGAATCAGCCTTGCATTTCTGGTATAAATCCCATCTGGTCATAGTGTATTTTGTGATACATTGTTATAATCTCCTTGTTAGTATTTTATTTAATTTTTTCATCAATAGTCATTATTAAAATTGTCCTCTAGTTTTTTTCTCTGTATCTGCTCTTCATGGTTTAAATATTAAAACCATATTTGTGTCAGAAAAGGAATTTTGTAGGAGTTTTTCTTTTCCTATTTTTCCAAATAGTTAAAATAGTTTTGGGATTAATTGATCCTTAAGTGTTTGGCAGAATTCACTTGGAAATTCATCTTGTCTGGGTTTTTTCCCCTTAGGAAGCTCTTTTATGGCTTCTTTAATTTCTTTTTCTGAAGTAGAATTATTTAAATATTCTATTTTCTTTTAATCTGGGCAATTTATATTTTTGTAAATATTCATCCACTTAACTTGGTTATCAGTTTTACAGACATATAGTTGGGCAAAATAACTCCTATAATTTCTTCATTTTCATCTTCATTGATGTTGCATTCATCCTTTTCATTATTAATATTAAACTAGTAATTTCTTTTTTTTTTAAATAAAATTCACCAATAGTTTACCTATTTTATTGGATTTTTCATGCAACCAGCACTTACTTTTATTTATTAATTCACCATTTTAAAAAACTTTCAATTTTATTAATTTCTCTTTTGATTTTGAGGATTTTTTATTTTGGTGTTTAATTGGGAATTTTCAATTTTTTCTCTTTCTAGATTTTTAAAATTTGCTTGCCCTATTCATTGACCTACTATTTCTGTTTTTTTATCGATGTTCATATTTATAAACATATATTTTCCCTAAGTACTGCTTTGGCTGCATCCCATAAATTTTGGTGAGTTGTCTCGTTGTTATATTCTTTATTTACTTATTCAAAATATATACTATTTTATTCTCTCCCACAAATATATGTTAACACAACTTTTTAACATTAAAAAAAAGTTTTGTGTTCCAAATTTTCTCTCTTCCTCCCCTTTTTCTCCTTGAGGCAGTAAACAATCAGATATAAGTTATACACGTGCAATCATGTAAAATATTTCCATATCAGTTATTCTGTACAGGAGACGAATTTTGAAAAAATGAAAAAGAAAAAGAAAAACAGCATGTTTCAATCTGTATTGAGACAATATCAGTTTTTTTTTTTTTGGAGGGAGAGAGCATGCTTCATCATTAGTCTTTTGCGATTGTCTTGGATCATTACATTGCTGAAAATAGCTAAGTCATTCAAAGTGTTTTTACTACACAATATTGCTGTTACTATAGACAATGTTCTCCTGATTCTGCTCATTTTATTTTGCATCAGTTCATGTTAGTTTCTACAAATTTTTTAAAAAATTCATCCTGTTTGTATATGTTAACATATTTAACATGTATTGGTCTACCTGCCATCTGGGGGAGCGGGTGGGGGAAAGGAGTGGAAAATTTGGAACAAAAGGTTTGGCAATTCTCAATGATGAAAAAAATTACACATGTATATATCTTATAAATAAAAAGCTATATATAAAAAACAAAACAAAACAAAAAAGAAATCATCCTGTTTGTCACTATTCACAGCACAATAATATTCTATTATAATCATAAGCCACAATTTGTTTAGTTTTCCTCACTTAATGGACATCCTTTTGATCTCCAATTCTTAGCCAGCACAAAAGGAGCTACTATAAATATTTTTGTGCAAATAGGTTTCCCCCCTTATTCTTCCCCACCTTTATGTTTTTGCAATATTGATCTAGTAGTAGCATTGCTGAATCAAAGAGTTTGCACAGTTTTAAAGCCCTTTGAACATAGTTCCAAGTTGTTCTCCACAATGGTTGGATCAGTTCACAACTCCACCAACAGTGCATTAGTGTCCCAGTTTTCCCACATCTCCTCTAACATTTGTCATTTTCTTTTTTTGTCATATTAGTCAATCTGATATGTGTGAGGTAGTACCTCAGAGTTGTTTTAATTTGTATTTCTCTAATCAATAGTGAATAAGGGCATTTTTTGATGATTATGGATAGCTATGGTTTCATTGTCTGTAAACTGCTGGTTAATATCCTTTAGTTGTCATTCTCTTTAAAGAAATTATTTATTGTTTTTATGATCTTTTATTTGAACCATTTATTCTTTAGGATTAGATTACTTGCTTTCCAATACATTTTTAATTTGTATTTCTATAGCCCTTTATTGAATATATTTTTATTATGTTATCATCTAAAAAGTAAATTTAATATCTTTTCTTTTCTGCATTCATCTATGAGGTTTTTATTCCCTGATACATGCTCAATTTTTGTGAAGGTACCTTTACAGCTAAGAAAAAATTATGTTCCTTTCTCCATTCAATTTCTCCAGAGTTTTATCATATTTAATTTTTCTAAGATTTTATTCATTTCCTTACCCTTATTTGCCCTTCCTTATATCATTCACTATTCCTTTATCCCCTTTCTCCATTCCCTTCCCTCTTAATTTTCTATTGGGTAATATAGATTTCTATACCCAATTGATGTATGTGTGTACACTTACCTACCTACACACACACACACACACACACACACACACACACACACACACACTTCTCCTTTGAACTCATTTAGATAGTAGTGAAGTTCAAGAATTTCCTTCCTCTCCATTTTTTCTTCCACTGTAAAAACTTTTCTTTTTGTACCTATTTTATGTGAAATAATTTCTCCCATTCTTTCTCTTCCTTCCCCCTTTTCCCAGTGCATCCCTCTTTCTTCATTTTAGTTTTGAGGAGAGATATTAAAATAATTTTTTGACTAACTGAAAGTCATGCTTAAAGAAAGAGCCTGGACATCATATTTCAGGAAATTATAAAGGAAAACTTTCTCAATATCCCAGAATCATCATAATTAACTCATGTCTGTCTGTGTCTTCTATCTACATAGAGTCCTTTTAATTTTCTTAATAATGATAAAGTTGTTAGGAGTTTACAGGTATCTTCTTCTTATATAGAATGTAAACAGTTGAATCTTATTGTGTCCCTTATGATTTCTCTTTCATGATTATCTTTTTATGCTTCCCTTGAGTCTTTTATCTGAAAGTCAAATTTTCTATTCTTCTTCCATCTTTTCATTAGGAATGCTTCAGTTTTGGGTAGGTTATTCTTGATGTTAATTTAGGTCCTTGACTTTCTGGATTATTTTGTACTAAGCCCTCCACTCCTTTAGTATGGTAGCTGATAAATCTTGTGTGAACCTGAATATGGTATAATAGTATGTGAATGGTTATTTTAGCAGCTTGAACTGCTCTTTTGTCTGGGAGCTCTGCAATTTGACTATAAAACTTCTGGGAGTTTTTTTTTTGGCGGGGATCTCTTTCAGGAGATGGTTGGTGGATTCTTTCAATTTCTATTTTATTTCCTGGTTCCAGTATATTGAGGCAGTTTTTCTCCATAATTTCTTGAAATATTATATCTAGACATTTTTTTTTGATAATGGGTGTCAATCAATCTAAAAATTCTTATGTTATTTTTCCTAGACTTGTTTTTCCAGTCAATTGTTTTTCTGATGAGATATTTCACATTTTCTTCTTCTTAAATTTTTTTTTTTGCTTTTATTTTATTATTTCTCGATGTTTCATGTAGTCATTAGTTCAAATTGCCCAATTCTAATTTTTAAGAAATTACTTTCTTCAATGATCTTTTGTACCTCTTTTTCCATTTAGCCAATTCTGCTTTTTAAGAAGTTATTTTCATCTGTTAAGTTTTGTACTTCTATTGCCATTTAGGCAATTCTAATTTTTTAAGGTATAGTTTTCTCATTATTTTTTGTCTCTTTTATCAAACTGTTAATTGTCTTTTCATGATTTTTTTTGGCATTGCTCTTCCCTTCCCCCCAATTTTTCCTCTATAACTCTTATTTGACTTTTAAAATAATTTAAAAAGTCTTTAAAAAATTTTTGTTGGCTTTGTGTCTAATACATAGTTTTACCCCTTAAAGCTTTGTTGAAGCTGTTTTGACTTTATGGTTTTTTTTTTTTTTCTGAATTTGTGCCTTGATCTTCTCTCCTACCATAGTATCTTTCAGCCTGTTTCTTGATTTTGAAATTTATGTTAAAGTTGGGTTCTATTTCTGGGATAGTGAATGTGTGTATGTGGGGGTGGGGGTGGAACACTGTCCCAAGCTTCTGGCTTTTTTTGTATAGTTATTTTCAAAGCTAGTTCAAGGGGTTTGGAAGTTTGTGATCTGGGAGAGGTGTGGTTACTGCTCTCCTGGTCTGTGTTCTGATCCTTACTGCTTCCTTGCAATTATTTTTATGATTGAAAGCACTTTTCTCCACCCTAGAAATGCAACCCAGAAGTAAGTATAAGGCAATGGAGTGGGCAAAACACTCTCATTCTTGCTAGTACAAAGCCCAAGGAAGCAAAAAGGAATTTTAATCTCCCTTGTTCTAGATATTCTGTTATGTTAACACTGTCTAATATCATGTGAGATTTTTTTAGTAGTGGTATTACACTATTGACTCCTAGAAAATCAAGAAAAATTCAAGAAAATCTTGAGGTCATTTTCATTTAAATAGTTGTTTACTTTTATCCATATTATCTGTCCTTTCAAGTTTTACATGACTTGTAATTGCATGAAATGCCAGCTATCTCTTCAATTATATATAAATATTCCCTTAAGCCTTAAAGCCCTTTTTTAAAGAAATCTCTCTAGATCAGTGGTTCACAAAGTGTGGTTTGAAAATGCTTGGGGGATCCCATCATCCTTTCAGGGGATCTGAAAGGACAAAACTATTTTTTATAATAACATAATGCTTAAGCATCAATAAACATAAATATATATAACCCACTTGAAGAAAATGTGTTCAGGGAGTTGTAAATAATGTTTAATGTATAAAGGGGTACCTGACATCAAAGAGTTGAGAAGTGGTGGTCCAGATCAACAGTAATCCATTTAAATCACAAATCTATGAGTCTAGTCATTTGTCCATTTCTGAATTTATTTAACTAAAATGACATCTAGTCATTTCTTAATCTTCTCTATAAGAGGCATATAATAGATTTTGTCAAGTTCCTTGCTAAAATCTAGGTTATACTAATGATATTTTACTTGTCTTTTGCTTGGGGGAAAAAAGCATATGGGCCCAGATTGGATGAATCTTTTTTATTTTGGTGTAGTGATCACTGGTTCTCTTTCTAATTCATAAACCATTCCTTTAATAGTGAATAAAGTGGCCCTTGAATACCCAAGACTTACTCACAGGAGTTGATAATAATCTAATTGTAAAGAAACAGATTTCATTAGATGATAAGGTGTGAAATAGATAAGGTGGGAACAGTGTTTCTACTGAATTTGAAAGGGAGCAAAGTGATACAATGAATAATGACAAGTCAGGCTTTTAACAATCCCTACAGTTGGGAATTATTTGGAATAGGATCCAGGATATGGATTCTGAACAAATACCCAGAAGATACATGGAGTTGGAGAAGGGGTGGAGAGCTGGGCAGAAACAGGCATCACGGGGAGTAAGGTCAGGATTTTGGGAACAAGACTGTTTAGGTCAGTCAGCCCCAACTACAGATCTCTAGGCAGAATCTTGCATTTCTTTTCTCCTCTTGGGATCCTTAATAGAAGCTGACATCATTCCTTTAAGTACAGCGAAGTCTATTTACCTTTCTTTGTTTTAAATGTTTACTTTGTCTTTTTAAACAAAGTTAACCATGACATTTGCTAGTTTGATTATACTTATTGAGAATGTAGCTAGGAGGAGGCAATTGAAGGGAAAGCATCCCCAAGGAAGAAAGAGAAATTAGATCTAATACTGAGGTGTTTTGCAACATATGATTTTGCTATCTGGGGTCTCAGGTCTAAAAAAGATAGAAGAATTACAGAAGCTTTGATATAATTTCCCAAAACAGAGGAGTATTATACTGGGAAACCCATCAAGGCAATGAGTAGTATGATGAGAGAGGACTATATAAATGTGGTTGAATGATCCTGCATACTCTCCCATCCTACCACGGCTACAAATATCTTTATACAGTTTCATATTTTTCCAGAAATCAATACAACAGTCTATCTTACTTTCCATTTTAAAAAATGGAGTATTTATTCATTTGTAGTCTACTGGTGATTCTCTTCTTCTCTTATCTAAGGTTTGATACAGCTGCTGATCTATAACATTTGGAAGTTCTTTCAGTATCCTGGGTTGTGGTTTTTCTAGGCTTAGTGACTTAAATTCTCTGACAGCAATTAAATGCTCTCTTTCTTCTCTTCACTTATTACTAATGGGAATAAAACCAATTTACAAAAAAAATGCTCAAATATCTCTCTTCTATAAATATAATAAAAAGCTATGTCACTAATAAGTGAATGTTAAATAGACATTTCAGGTGGGAGTTTGGGATAATAACAAAACAGAAACAAGAAATACTTAATAAGGGCTTCCTTTGTTTTAAGCACTATGCTGAGTACCAAGGCTGCAAAGGAAGACAATGATAATCTCTTCCTCCAGGGAGCTTACAGTCTAATGGGGGAGATAATTTGTAAATAATTAGATAATATAAAATATATACAGAATAGATGGAAAGATATCTCAAAGGGGAAGGCACTGGCAGTTGGGGAAGGAGCAAGAAAGACCTCTTATAGAAGTAAAAGTTAAAATGAGTCTTGAAGGAAGCTTGGGGAAACTCAGAGGTAGAAGTGAGAAGGGAAAACATTTCCAGAATGCGGGGTGGCTAGTTCAAAGACATGGGGATAAGAGATGGAGTATTTTTTGTGAGGAATGATGAATGAGTCAATAGCTAGATCATAGAGTGAATGGAGAGGAGAAAAGTATAGGAAGACTGGAACAGTAGAAAGAAAGTAGAAAAAACTTTAAATGTCTAACAAAGGACTTCACATTTTGGTCCTGGAAGTAATAGCCTCTAGAATTTATTGAAAATTGGAGTGGGGGGGGGAAGGTGACATACAGGAAGATATATATTTTAGGAAAATTACGTTGGGAACTGAGTAAAAGATAATTTTTGGACTATGAGTGGGATAGAAGAGAAATGAGAGATCTATCATGATAGTTCAAATGAAAGATAGTAAAAGACTGAACATGAGAATTTGCTTTGAGAGTGGAAAGAATATGTATGGGAGATCTTGTAAAGTTGGAAAACAAAGATATGGAAAACTAGATAAGGTGATTTCATATATAGTGTGAATGAGAATGAGGAATTAAGGATGACATTGAGATTGCTTGCCTGGGTTACTGGGAGGACATATTGAGTTAGAGATGCCATGGAAAATCCAGTTCAAAATGACTAATAATAATCATTGCTAGCATTTATAGGGTGCTTTAGGGTTTGCAAAGTGTTTTACTTGTGCTATCTCATGTGATCTTCATAACCATCCTATGAAGTAATACTATTATTATTTACATTTTGCAGATGTGGAAACTGAGGCTGAGAGAAGTTCAGTGACTTTTCCAGACTCACACAGCTAGTAAGTCTGAGGCAAAATTTGATTTTCCTAACTTCAAGTCCAACACTCTATTAACTGTATTACTAAATTACTGAAAAAAGCATTTATTGATATATGACTACAACATTGTAGAGGGCTGAAACTCTTACGTCAATGCACTGAGGTCAGTTCAAGCACTTAGGGCTAACTACCAATTGGACAATACTCTATGGGCATGTGCTTGGGGAATGGCTTTTCCCACTATCCTGTGCTGGATTGATAATTGGTGTATACAGAGAATTGTAGGAGGGACTAGGGGGTGGAGTAAGACTAACCGGGGTCATTTTTGGGAGGTAGATGAGGAAGAAGGTTACAGAGATTCTGCTTCCATCCAATTCAATCCTACCCCTAAAGACCAAGATTAAAGACTAAGGACTTTTGCTTATCCTGACTCTGGCTGATTCTGAGGTATCCAGGGTGCTAGCACGGTCATCACATTTGGTGCCAAGCGACCCTAACTTCACTGAAGAAATCTCTGGTGACCAGGAAATAGGGTGAGTATTTTAATAGACAAACAAGAAATATACTTTGTTAAGGGCTAAACTAGTAACCTTTTCTAGCTGAAATGGGGCAGATGTTGGGAAACGATTCTTCCCCAGCTCCAGCCCCAGTCCCAACCCTACACCCACCCCCATCCCGAGGGGGCGTTATAGAAAGCATACTTAAGTTGATCAAGGGAAGAGGTTTAATTGTAACTTGGTTGCAGATTGCTAGACTCTTGGATAGTTAGAACGCATGTCTCCTTGGTTCTTAAAGGAAGAGGAGATAGGGCTAGATAATTGGAAACTAGTAGGATGACAACTATGTAAATACTACAACGATAAAAGTCCTCATTCAATTTCCAAGGAAACATTCTATATATACAACATAATGCAATTGGTCTTGAAGAATCTTGCAAGTTACAGAAAAAAGAAAGATTCTAAGAACAGCCAGATGAGGAAGTATGAGGAAAATGAGGAGGACAAAGGAGGGACTAAAAGCAATATCTCCATAGGGCATGGGGAGTTAAGTGAGAATGAAGGGCGTGGTGATTCTCTCTCTCACATTTACACCTAAATGAAACTGATTCTTGACACGCCCCCATCAACTTCACCTTCCAGAATGGAGAGGGAAGAAGTAGTGGGAGGGGCAGTGACACCACTAGCACTCTCCCCAGAAATCACCCCCTCCTATGACTAGATTGCAAAAGGCAGTACTTAAAGCCATAGAAGAAGGGCAGAATTAAGGTGATTTGCAACTGGAAATGTATCCTGTGATTCAACAGTTTAACTCTTCAGGTCAAGAAAGTAGAAGATACGTTCCTTTTGATATAGAAATCCTCAAAGACCTGAAAAAGGCTTCCACTCTTTATGGGGCTACATCAGCTTTTGTTGAGATGTTATTACAGAATTTGGCTTATGAAGTATTAACCCCTAGGGACTAGAAATCTATAGCAAGGACATGCTTAGAATCTGGACAAAACTTGTGGCTTTCTGAATATAGTGAACTCTGTAGGATACAAGCCCAACAAAATAGTCATAGTGGAGTTAATACTCCAATTACCTGTGACCAACTAACAGGTATAGGTTCTTATGCAGAAATTTCAGTACAGATTAATTACCCCTTAGCAGCTTATGGGCAAATTGGTGCTGCTGCTATCAAAGCATGGGCTTCTCTCCCCAATAAAAACAACAAGGGTGAAGCTTTCACAGAAATAACACAGGGGCCAAATGAACCCTTTGCTGATTTTGTGAGACAGCAGACAGCTGTTGTACGAACTAATGTTGAAAATGCAGTAATAGACATTATGATAAAGCAACTTGCTAAAGAAAATGCTAATGACAGTTGTAGAAGAATTATACTAGGACTACGCAAGGATGCTCCTTTAGATAAGATCATAAGACACTGTGCCACAGTGGGCACAAATGCCTTTTATAGCCAGTATATGATGCAGACTTCCCAAGATCCAAACATGGGAAGACAGGGTCCCTTCTGGCAAGGGACTTCCAGAGAGACTCATCAATGCTTTCAGTGTGGTAAAATAGGGCATCTGAAAGCTCAATGTTGGCATAGAGACAGAGTGAGAAAACAGGGTGGGAGAATACAATCCAATACCCCATGTCCAAAATGCAACAGAGACTTCTATTAGGCCTCAGAATGTAGACTGATTCAGGGAAACGGGATGAGGGGCCCAGCTCCAGGGCCCCAGGCAAAAAACATTTGGGGCATAATGGCAGCCAATGCTACACCCAGAGAGTGTCTAGAAGTCCAGTATCCAGACATGACCAACCAGCCAGGAAGCCATATGATGGGAGAAGGGAATTACACAATCAACCAGCCAGGAAGCAACCTGATGGGAGAAAGGAATTGCAATTGGGGAGAATAGAGTTGTTTGCAGCTGGGACAACTGAGATACCCCCTGGAGAGGTAAAATCTGTTCCTCTCCAGCCTATGGATCCCTTGCTTCCAGGCACAGTAGGCTTGACCATTTCACTTCCTGAGATCACTTACAAAACAGTGTCCATCCACACACTGATGTGGGAAACTGGGGAATGTGTAGATAATATCCCAGTCACTAATACAGGTAGACAATGTGTGACTTATCACCCAGGAGAAGTAGTAGCATAAGGTTTATGGATACAGACTCCTAATAAGCAATCTGGTGATAGTTGCCCAGATTCTGGCTCCAAGCAACAAAATCCAGGAATATACTGGACAGCAGCTGTGACAGCTGACCGACCTATGCTCACTATCTATATAAATGGCATATCATTAGAAGGATTGGTAGACACAGGTGCAGATCGTACAGTCATTAGAGGTGCTAGCTGGCCCAGTCACTGGCCAGAGATTAAGGCAGACACCTATATGTCTGGTGTAGGAGGATCAATAGCAGCGGAAGTTAATGCTACCCTTTTGAGATGGACTTTTCAAGGTGAAACAGGAGTTTTTAACTCCTTTTATAGTTGAAAAAATCCCCATCAATATGTGGGGAAGAGACATTTTACAACAATTAGGATTAAAAATGAGTACCTCGACCTGTATGTGTCAAAATGTTTGTGGCAGCCCTGTTTGTAGTGGCTAGAAGCTAGAAAATGAATGGATGCCCATCAATTGGAGAATAGTTGAGTAAATTGTGGTATATGAACGTTATGGAATATTATTGCTCTGTAAGGAATGACCAGCAGGATGAATACAGAGAGGACTGGCGAGACTTACATGAACTGATGCTGAGTGAAACGAGCAGAACCAGGAGATCATTATATACCTCAACAATGATACTGTTTGAGGGTGTACTCTGATGGAAGTGGATCTCTTCGATAAAGAGAGCTAATTCAGTTTCAATTGATCAATGATGGACAGAAGCAGGTACACCCAAAGAAAGAACACTGGGAGATGAATATAAACTGCTTGCATTTTTGTTTTTCTTCCTGGATTATTTATACCTTCTGAATTCAATTCTCCCTGTGCAACAAGAAAACTGTTCAGTTCTGCACACATATATTGTATCCAGGATATACTGTAATCTATTCAACATGTAAAGAATTGCTTGCCATCTGGGGGCGGGGGGTGGAGGGAGGGAGGGGAAAAATCGGAACAGAAGTGAGTGCAAGGGATAATGCTGTAAAAAATTACCCTGGCATGAGTTCTATCAATAAAAAGTTATTTTAAAAAATGAGTACCTCGGTTTTTTAGGCAGGGCTGCTGTTGAAAGCCTGCCAACACTTTCACCTGTTCCTATTCAATGGAAAACTGATACACCAGTGTGGATAGAACAGTGGTCCTTAGGTAGCAATAAAATTCAGGCCTTATTAGATATAGTACAGGAGCAACTTGACCAAGGGCACTCACAACCTTCTCTAAGTCCTTGGAGTTCCCCAGTATTTGTTGTAAGAAAGAAATATGGAAAATGGAGGATGTTGACTGATTTAAGAAAGGTAAATGAATAGATGGAAACTATGGGAACTCTTCAGCGTGGGCTTCCATCTCCTACTCAGTTACCTAGAGAATAGCCTCTTTGGGTTATAGACATTAAGGATTGTTTCTTTCTATCCCTCTAGATAAGGAGGATATGAAAAGATTTGCCTTTTCAGGGCCCAGCATTAACTTAGCTGAGCCTTATAAAAGATATGAATGGACAGTTTTGCCATAGGGAATGAAAAACAGCCCTACTATGTGTCAAATGTATGTTGCTGCTGCTCTTACTCCAGTAAGAAAGGCATTTCCAAAAGTTATGTTATTACATTATATGAATGATATAATGGGATGTGCACCTGAGGAACAAATGTTAGAAGCATGTCTACAAAAGACAGTGAAAATACTAAGGTACTACAAATTGCACATAGCTCCAGAAAAAATTCAAAGACATGATCCTTTTCGATATTTAGGATATGAAGTATATCCTAAGGTGCTTACAGTACAAAAACTTTCCTTAAGAATAGAGAAGCTAAACACCTTAAATGACTTTCAGAAATTGATAGGAGATATCCAATGGATGCGTCCAATGTTAGGCTTGATTACCTATCAATTACAACCATTATATTACATTTTAAGGGGAGACAGTGCTTTAAACTCACGAAGCCAGGTTACAAAAGAAGCTCAAGAGGCTTTGAGAGAAATTGAACTGGCTTTATCCAATGTGGTTGAAAGAGTCACTCAAAAACCCTTGGAAATATCAGTTTTTGCTCCAAGAGGCACCCACAGCAGTCCTTCATCAAGGAGACAGTGTGATAAAGTGAGTGAACCTCCCAGCACAACCAGAACAAAGCCTTACTCCTTACCCAGTGCTTGTGGCTAGAATTTTATTAAAGGCCATTAAGTGATCAGTACAATTATCTGGGATAAGACCTGACAAGATATACACCTTTTATACTAATACACAAATTAATGTACAGGATGAAATCATCCCAGAGTGGCAAATTTTATTAGCCATGGCTCCAAATTTTATACATGGGTCTCCATTAAAGATAACCAGACTATTACATAATTAGCAATGGATTCTTGAAGAAAAGGTTTCTAAAGTTCCTCTTCAAGGACCAACTATCTTTACAGATGCATCCAAACCTAATATTTGCACTGTATACTCTCATGACTTAACTATAAAGAGAGTAGTCAGAACTCCTTTTCAGTCTACTCAGCAGAATGAATTGTATGCAATCATTCTAGCTCTTACTTATTATCCAGGAGATATAAATATAATATCTGATTCAGCCTATTCAGTAGGTGTGGTACAAAGAATTGCCACAGCACAAATAAAATGTGTGGCCTTTAATACATATCAGCTCTTTAAGGAACTTCAAGAGCAAGTGAGAAAGCATCCAGGTAAGATTTATATCTTGCATGTCCATTCTCATAGTGGACTTCCAGTTCCTATTTTTGATGGTAATTCAAAGGCAGATAGCCTTCTAACTATGCCAGCCAGTACTCCTTTATTTCAAGAAGCCC
Source organism: Antechinus flavipes (assembly GCF_016432865.1). Taxonomy (NCBI): domain Eukaryota; kingdom Metazoa; phylum Chordata; class Mammalia; order Dasyuromorphia; family Dasyuridae; genus Antechinus; species Antechinus flavipes. Next base: position 331,384,474 of record NC_067398.1, on the reverse strand, counting down.
AAGAATCTCATTTTAAATATCATCAGGCTGCTTTAACTTTACATTTACAATTGGAATAACAAGAGAGGAAGCTAGGAGCATAGTAAGCCTGCCAGCTTGCCTTCCTTTCCATGCTCCTACACTGCCTCCAGGAAAGAACCCTTGTGATTTGACACCCAATGAAATTTTGCAAATAGATGACCCATTATAAATCTTTTGGTTGTCTTTTATCCATGTTGTGGTAGACACTTTTTCAGGATTCACTTTTGCAATACCAGCAGCAAAAGAGACAGCCCAAGTGGTCGCTGAATTCCTTATCCAAGCATTTGCAGTTATGAGTATGCCACAAGCAATGAAAACAGACAGTGGACCTGCATATACTTCTAAACATTTTGCACACTTTTGTGCACAGTATAAGATTTTATACACCACTAGCATACCCTTTAATCCTCAAGGACAGGCAATAGTAGAGAGGAGAAACAAGAGACATTAAGACGCTCCTCCAAAAACAAAAGAAAGGGGGAGCCACAGGTAACCTTAGAGAACTTCTAAATTTAGCCCTTTATACTATTACCTTCTTGATTTTTGACAAAGATGCACTGGCTCCAGCAGACAGGTTTTATAACCCACTGGAAGGGCAGTGGCCAATGCGAGAAGCTCCACTATCTTTAGATAATCGCCAGGTGATGTGGAGAGACCCAGAAAGTGGTGAATGGAAGGGACCAGATAGGTTAACTGCTGGGGGAAGAGGATTTTCTTATATCTCCACAGATGGAAAAGGAATCAGATGGGTGCCAACGAGCCGTATTTGCCTTGTCCATCACAGAGAGATGGAGCAGACCCTTAAAATGAAGGAGAAGACCCAAGAACCATTGGGTGGTTCCATTGCTGACTGTGCCCACCACTGAATGAGCATGGCAGTTGTGGTGTTTGAATCATGGAAACCAAAAATTGTTGGACTCCAAAACCCTCAAGAATCATTGGATTCTCTGAGACATGATAAGACTGTTGTAGGACTTGAAAACCCTCAGGAATCATTGGATTCTCTGAGATATGATAAGATGGTTTCAGGACTTCAAAAACTTGCGGGAATCATTGGATTCCCTGACATGTGAAGCAATGGATAATAGATTGGTTTTAGACTATATCTTGGCTGATGAAGAAGGAATATGTGTAACTGTTGTTTACATACATTCCTTCTAGGACTTCTGGAAATCTTTTACAACACCATATTGATTCATATTGTTTGTTATATCACTACTTGCATGTACAATTCATGTTTGTTGCACCACATTGAGCCTGCACTGGTTATGGGGAGAGTCATTAATAATAGCCTCTGCGTTATTGCTATGTGCTTGTGTAATACCTCCCATGCTGATGGGTTTGTGCATACCTGTTTCTAATAAGAGTCTTCAGCCCAGAAAACTGCTAGCAATCCCCACTTCCCTTCGGTGCTTTTCATCTCCCTTCTTGAGATGTCAGAGAGAGCATGATCATCTCCTTTTTAGTGCTTTCACCTCCCTTCCTGAGAAGTCGGGGGGGGGCATGATCACCTCCTTTACAGTGTTTTCACCTCCTTTCCTGAGAAGTCAGGGAGGGCATGATCACCTCTTTTTGGGGGCTCTCACCTCCCCGAGAAGTCAGGGATGGTGTGACCACCTGTGTTTTAAAACAAAAGAAAGCGGGAATTGTAGAGGACTGAAACTCTTGAGTTGATGCACTGAGGTTGGTTCAAGCACTTAGGGCTAATTACTAATTGGACAATACTCTATGGGCATGTACTTGGGGAATGGCCCTTCCCACTATCCTATGCTGGATCGATAATTGGTGTATACAGAGAATTGTAGGAGGGAATAAAAGGTGGAGTAAGACTAGCCAGGGTCACTCTCTAAGTGGGAGACGAAGAAGAAAGGTTGTGGAGATCCTGCTTCCATCCAATTCAATCCTACCTCTAAAGTCCAAGAATAAGGACTAAGGACTTTTGCTTATCCTGACTCTAGCTGATTCTAAGGTATCCAGGGTGCTAACGTGGTCATCACACAACCTAACAGAGATCTTAGGTCTATTATATAGATCTGGGAATCATCTACATAGTTATGACCTAATAAAATCACCAAATGAGATTGTATAAAGGAGAAAAAAAAGAAGAGAACCCATAACAAAGCTTTGAGGTTTAACTTCAATTAATGGAGCAACATGATGTAGATGAAGATCCTGCAAAGGAAATTCAGAAGGTTTGATCAAATAAGTGGGAGGAAAATTAAGAAAGAGTAGTATTATGAAAAACTAGAGAAGAGAGAAAATATACAAGAGAAAAAGGTGTTCAACAGCATCATGTACTGCAAGGCCAAGAAAAGAATGAAGACTAGGAAAAGGCCATGATATTAGCCAATTAAGAAATTATAACTTGGAAGAAATTCTATTGAATATTGAAGGTGGAAACCAGACTAGAGCTTTTAGAAGAGAGCTTTGGAAAATGAAATGGAGGCACCTAGGATGACCTTATCAAGAAATTTTTTCCTAATTAGCAGTGAAGAGATAAGAGATAATAGTCATTGGGGATAGTTGGTTCAAATAATGATAATAATCATAATAATTCACATTTACATAACAATAACTCACTTATACAGTCCTAGGAGATTTCTAAAAAGTACTTGCCTCACGAAATCCTGTGGTTTCAGTGGTAAAAATAATTTTAAAAAATTTTATGAATGAAGAAATTGAGACTTAAAGAGGTTAATTATCACACCTCTACTAAATATGTCTGAATTGTCTTTCCTCTACACTTGCCACTCTTTTCATTTCATTACACAATCTAGCAGACATTTGAAAGAGAGAGTGGGAGTTCTGGGGGTGGAACCAAGATGGCTAAGTGAAGCTATGAAGCTGCTCAAGCTTTCCCACAGAAAGCTACTATGGTTTACAGTGAAGACCAAAATGCCAACTCAGAAGAGGACAAAATACCCACATGGGAAATCTCAAAGGGTGATATGACTTAGTCTTAAGCTCAAAGAGGCTTTTTGGAAGTAAAAGATTTTAAAAGTTAATAAAAGAGATGGAAGAAAAATTGGGAAAAGAAACAAGAGATAAGCAAGAAAAAGTCAACAACTTGGAAGAAGAAGGATGAAAATCCACTAAAGAAAACAATTCTTTAAAAAATACAACTGGCCAGCTGCAAAAAAAATCTACTGAAGAAAACAAAACTTTAAAAAGTATAATTAATCGAATGGAAAAAGAGATACAAAAACTAACTGAAGAAAATTATATATTAAAAACTAGAACTAAAAGTTAATGACTCTATGAGACATTGAGAATCCATCAAACAAATTAAAAAGAATGAAAAAAATGAAAGAAAATGTAAAATACCTCATTGATAAAACAACTGACCTGGAAAATAGATGTAGGAAAGACAAATTAAAAATTATTGATCTTCCTGAAGGCCTCAATAAAAAAAAAGAGCCTGGATAGCATTCTTTTTTTCTACATTGCTTTTTATTGACAGAACATCTGCATGGGTAATTTTTCAACATTGACTCTTGCAATCATTTCTATTCCAACTTTCCCTTCCTTCCCTCCCACCCCCTCCCCTAGATAGCAGGCAGTCTCATACATGTTAAACATGTTAAAGTACATCTTAAATTCAATATATGTGTACATATTTATACAGTTCTCTTGTTGCAAAAGAAAAATCAGTTTGATAACTTTTTGAGCATAGTTCCAAATTGCTCTCCAGAATGGGTGGATGTATTCACATTTCCACCAACAATGTATCAGTGTCCCTGTTTTCCCACATCCCCTCCAACATTCATCATTATTTTTTCCTGTCAGTTTAGCCAATCTGAGAGGTATGTAGTGGTATCTCAGAGTTGTCTTAATTTGCATTTCTCTGATCAATAGTGATTTGGAGCACCTTTTCCTATGACTAGAAATAGTTTCAATTTCTTCATCCAAAAATGGTCTGTTCATGCCCTTTGACCATTTATCAATTGGAAAATGGCTTGATTTCTTATAAATTAGAGTCAATTCCCTATTTATTTTGGAAATGAGGACTTCTGGATAGCATTCTTTAAGAGATCATCTAGAAAAACTGCCCTGATATACTAGAACTAGAGAGGGAGTCATTGAAAGAATAAATCGATCACTTTAAGAAAGATTCCACTTGGAAAACTCCAAGAAACATTGTTGTAAAACTCTAGAACTATAATCTCAAGAAAAAAAAATATTGCAAGCTGCCAGACAAAATAGCTCAAGTATCAAAGAACCACAGTCAGGATTAGTCAGGATCTGGCAGCTTCTACAATAAAGGACTGGAGGCCTGAAATATGAGGAAGGCAAAGGACTTGGGATTGCAACCAAGAATCAACTACCCAGCAAGACTGAGCATCATCTTTCAGGGGAGGAGATGGATCTTCAATGAAGTAAGGGACTTTCAATCATTTCTATTGAAAAGAGTAGAACTAAGCAGAAATTTTGATCTTCAAACAGAGGATTCAAAAGCATAGAAAGGTAAACAGGAAAGAAAAATAATTTAACAGAAAAGAAATAAATAATTTAAAGATTAAACTGTTTATATTCCTAGATAGGAAAATGATACATGTAACTCTTGAGAACTGTATCTTTTATTGGAGCATTTGGAAGGGGCATACATAGTTAGAGAGTATGAGTATTAATTGACTCTGATTAATGAAATCAAAGATAAAGACTTTAAAGGGTAAGAAAAGGATAGTTCTGAGAGAAGAGGAAAGGGGAGGTAAAATGAAATATTACCATAGAGGGAAAGAAAGGCGGGGGAATGAGTATAGTCTGAAGCATAATCTCATCAGTTTTGACTCAAAGAAAGAATGACATATTCATTCATTTGAGTATAGAAATTTATCTTTCCCTATAATGAAATGGGACAAGAAAGGGGAAAGGAAAAGGAGGTGGTAGATAGAAGCAAGGGCAGAAACACCAGGAGAAAGGAATAAGAGAGGAGAGGAGGACTGATAGAAGAGGATAAGTAGAAGGTATGGCAGGTCAGAAACAAAACACTAGTAAAGAGGGACAATGTAGAAAGAGAGAATAAAAGTATTTATATGGGAGAAAATAGGATTGAGGGAAATACACAGTTCGTAATCATAACTAAATATGAATGGGATGAGTTCTCCCATAAAACAGAAGTGGATAGCTGATTGGATTAAAAACTAGACTACAATAAGTTGTTTACAAGAAACACATTTGAAATAGAGATATACATAAAGAGTAAGAGCAAAAGACTGGAGCAGAATTTATTACGCTTCAGCCAAAATAAAAAAAAAAAAAGCAGGGGTAACAATTCTGATCTCAGATAATGCAAAAGCAGAAATGGATCTAATTAAAAGCGATAAAGAAAGAAACTATATCTTGTTAAAGGATACCATTTAGAATGAGATGGTATCAATACTAAATGTATATGTACCAAGTGTTACAACATCCAAATTCTTTGAGGAGTTAAGCTAAAGAAATAGATAGCAAAACTATATTGGTGAGGAATATCAACTTTTCCCTCTTAGAATTAGATAAATCAAACCACAAAATAAACAAGAAAGAAACTAGGGAGATTAATAGATGCTTAGAAAATTTAGCTATGATAGACCTCTAAAGAAAAGTGAATAGGGATAGAAAGGAATATACATTTTTCTCACCAGTACATGAAACCTCCACAAAAATTGACCATGTTTTAGGATATAAAATTTTCACAATCAAATGCAGAAAGGCAGAAATAGTAAATACTTCCTTTTCAGATCACAATGCAATAAAAGTTACGTTCAATAAAGGGCCAGGGAAAGATAAATTAAAAATTAATTGGAAATTATAGAAATAATAATTCTAAAGAACACACACTGTATTTACTTTCCTTTTCTTCTGTTTTTTCTCTCGTTTTTCTTTTTTGTTCTGATTTTTCTTTCCCAACATGATTCATAAGGAAATATGTAAAAATGAGTGCCCATGTATAATGAAAAAATAAAATGTTTCTACATGTAAAAAAAAAGAAAGAGGATTGATAAAAGGTGAAAGAATAATTTCTCACTCTTAAATAGCATTTTTTTCTGATTAGTGTTTTTTTTTTTTTTGGTTGTTGTTGGTATATGATACTTCTGGTAAGCAAACTCTTTTTCCCAATGGACATTGTCATTTGGGTTTTAGTTTATAGCCTTAAGGAGTGGATAAGGTAGCATCATTTAGGTAATTTGTGCAGCATACACGGTCATGGTGATATAAGCCTTCAATCCAGTTTTTCCTGACACTGACATTCTGCTCAGTAATTTCATATTGCCTCTCATAATGAATCTTGCCATTAACATATGAGGTATTATGGGGGTACTAGGTGATAGAACTTATACTCATTAAGTCTTGGTCAGTAAACTTAAGAAAGCATAAAAGGAGACAAATGAAACTTCCATTGCCAAATCATATATGGTACTGTGGATAAGATCTGTCTATTCCACATATTGCATGTAGAAAAGTCACTTAATGTCTCTGAGTTCCTCTGTTACCTTAAAAACAAAAGATTTAGACACAATGATTTCTAAGGTCCCTTAGAATTTGTTATGATCCTATGGATGTTTTAGCTCTTATGCCAGCTGAATGGGCTTTAGAAATTTTGAGGGGCTTCTGGAAAGAAGGACTCATAGAACACTCAGAGCATAATATAGCTTTGTTCCAAGAATATTCAGAGTTACTGAGTCACTTAGCAGTTTTTTCAGAGAAAGTAGAATAAACTCTGGGCAGCAGAGCTGGACAGCAGCTCTGGCATATGCTGGATCTGGATAGCCAGGATGCAGTAGAGATCCTTAGCAGAAGTTAGTCCTCACACGTGCAGTGACCCACCTTTCTCTAGGGCTAAAGGGTTTTATGATCCCTCAGGAAGCTTGGATGGAAAAGTACCAGCAGGGCCTTCATGAACTGATTAGGAACTTTATAGCTGTTTTTACTGCCAGCATAGTCTTATGCAAAGGGAAAATTGTGTCCAGTTAGGAGCCTGGGATGAACAGGAATGTTTACCATACTGCTGTTATGGAGTTAATGCTGATTGATATTATGGACAGCTGTTGTTTGATTATGGTAGTGGGAGCTGGGAGGCCAAATGAGGGAACAGAGATGAGATGCAGTGAGCATGTGCCCAAATGTAGAGTCAAAGGAGAGCATCAAGCTGGAGAGAGCATAAAGATAGGGCAAGACACAAAGCTTTATTGAAATAACGGAGTGGGCAATCAACAGTTAGCCTGAGGGGGACTCAAAGATGGAAGTCAATGGAACCGAGGTCAAAACACCAGAGAAGCAGTTCAATTGCAACTGCAGGAGACATCCAGGAAATTGAGATGCTTTGTGAGACATGGAATGGTCTTCTCTTTTCATCCTTTTGTCTCTTACAGGCATTTGAAGTGATTCAGAAATTTCGGCCCAGGCGTGGAGTTCTCTCTGACTCATAGATAGGGTGCCAGAAGCCATGAAAACTCAAGCCAAGAGCTGGACAGAGGCCCAGCTACATCATTCTCCTTCCTTGCTTCCCTTCTGCTGCTGGCAAGGAAGTGAGGCAGAGTTAAATGGAGTCATGCCCAAAGTTACCGAGAGCTTCTGAATTCAGTCTTGTGCATTTAGCCAGTGGGGCCCATTAAGTGTCATCTTACTTCTGTCTTCAAATTAAATGAGACTGTAACTGGTGAGCCATGGAATCAGTGAGTTCTGTTCCTTTTTTCGTAAGCTTTTTTTCCTCAGGGAGGTGAGTGCAGCCTTTTCATATCAAGCCATTCAATAATTCTTTATATATATCTCCTATTTTTCATTTTTAGAGGCATACTACTATTCCATTACATTGATAGGCCATAAATTGTTCAACTATTCTTCAATCATTGCGCACAGAGGTTTTTTCCTAGGTTTGTATTTTTTTCTATTACAAATAAAATCACTACTATTACTTTTATGTAGACAGGTTATAGAAACATAGATTTAGAGAAGAGCCCTCAGAAGTCCTTTAGTATGACCCCATCATTTTACAGAATAAGAAACAGAGGCCTACTGAAGTTAATAAACTCATCACATAGATAGTAGCAAAGAGCTCAAATTTGAATCCAGGTGCTTTGACTCAAATCTGATATTTTCTCCACTTTGCCACGGTGTCTACCTTAAGACTTTTAAGATGTGAGAAACATGAAAAATGCAAAATGAAGGGAGCAAAATCAGGAGATTAATTTATACAATAACAGCAATACTATGAAGACAACTTTGACAGATTTATGAACTCTGATCAATATGATGATACCTTCTAAAGTTACAAAGGACTCATGATGAAACATACTATCTATGTCCAGACAGAGAGCTGATGGATTTAATGCAGACTGAAACATTTCTTTTTTTTTTTTTTTAAACTTGCATAATGTGAGAAATTGGGTTTGTGTCAGTGTGTGTCTGTTCCTGTGTATGTGTGTGCATATGTGTGTGTTTCTGATTATGCATGTCTGTAATGACTTTTATCACTATGAATTTTTTGCTGCCAAATGCCAAGGACATATTTCACATAGTAGGACCACTGGATAAAAGAGACCAATTAAATTTATAACTATTTTTGTATATTTCTAGATTGTTTTCCAAAAATATTATGTTGATCTGTAAACATACCAGAACGCCTGTTTTCCCACAATCCTGTCAACAATTAATTTTGTCATTTTAAGATATTTTTACTAGTTTGATAGGCCTAAGTATGGATCTCATTTTGGACTATATGTCTGCAATGAGAAACATGACCTCTTTAACTTCAGAGAATATCATTACCATTTTCTCTAAGTAGAGGCCATGGTTTTATCCCTAATAAGGACAGTGGACTGACTTTAAGGATCAATTATTTGGAAGGTGGAAAAATAAGTCATACCCTTCCCTCTCTGCTTTAGATAATTGTGTGGCTTGTCTTCAATACAACCATATTTTCCTTTTCCCCTAAACATTCTCCCAGTTTTTCCTTCCTTCTACTATAATTCCTCTCATCTCAATTCTGAGCCAGTTGCCCTTAGAAGGTGGGACCCATGCTTGGATACAGTAATAACAAACAATAGTCTATTTTCCTATAACCCCTCCAATATTAACTGTTCTCATATTTCATTATCTCTGTCAACTTTCAAGGTGAGAGGTGAAACTTAGGGGTTTTTTGATTTGTATTTCTCTTATTATTGATATTTTGGAATATTTTTATTGTTAGTAGTTTGCAATTCTTTTGAGAACTGTTAATATTCTTTGATCACTTATCTATTGGGAATAGCTTTTGGATTTATGATATTCACATATTATTTCTATATCTTAGATGTAAAATATTATCAGAGGAATTTTAGTATAAAATTTTTGTATAAAGATTTTTTTCTCCCATTTGATGCCTTGCCTTTTTATTCTATGAACATTAATTTTAATTATTTATGGTAATCAGAGTTGTCTTTTTTGTTTTTGTGATTTCCTCTATCCTTTATTGGTCCAGAATATATCTGCCAATAGTTGTGTTGCTCTGTTTGTCTTCTAAAATTTAAAAATAATGTTATCTTAATATTAAGGTTATATATATTTAGAGTACATTGTGGAATATGGTATAAAATGTTGTAAGTCCATTTTCTGCCAGACTGCATTCCAGATATCCAAAATCTTGCCTAGCCTCTTAATTGGTCCTCCTGGTTCACTTAGGAGAGTCCATTCCAATCCATTATTTGCATGGTTGTCAAAGTGATTTTATTTTTTTAAATTTAATTTAGTTAATTTTTTTAATTAAAGCTTTTTATTTACAAAACATGCATGGGTAATTTTTCAACATTGATCCTTGCAAATCCTTCTGATCCAAATTATCCCTTCCTTCCCCACCCCCTTCCCAAGATGGCAGGTAATCCAATACATGTTAAATGTGTTAAAATATATGTTAAATGCAATATATGTATACATATTTATAGTTATCTTGCTGCACAAGAAAAATTGGATGAATAAGGAAAGAAAAACTGGGAAAGAAAACAAAATGCAGGCAAAAAACAATGGAAAGTGTGAGAATGCGATGTTGGGGTCCACATTCAGTTACCACAGTTCTCTCTCTCTGAGTGTAGATGGTTCTCTTCATCACTGAACAATCAGAACTGGTTTGTATCATCTCATTGTTGAAGAGGGCCAAGTCCATCAAAATTGATCATCATATAGTCTTCATGTTTCCATGTACAATGATCTCCTGGTTCTGATCATTTCACTCAGCATCAGTTCATATAAGTCTCTCCAGGCCTCTCTGTATTTCTCCTGCTGGTCATTTCTTATAGAACAGTAATATTCCATAACATTTATATACCATAACTTATTCAGCCATTCCCCAATTGATGGTCGTACACTCAGTTTCCAGTTTCTTACCACTACAAACAGGGCTGTCACAAACATTTTTGCACATGTGGGTCCCTTTCACTCCTTTAAGATTTCTTTGGGATATAAGCCCAGTAGTAACTCTGCTGGATCAAAGGATATGCACAGCTTAATAACTTTTTGAGCATAGTTCCAAATTGCTCTCCAGAATGCTTGGATTTCTTCACAGTTCCACCAACAATATATCAGTGACCCAGTTTTCTCGCATCCCCTCCAACATTCGTCATTATCTTTTCCTGTCATCTTAGCCAATCTGCGAGGTGTGTAGTGGTATCTCAGAGTTGTCTTAATTTGCATTTCTCTGATCAATAGAAATTCCCTATCCCTAAACTGCAGTGATTTCTTATTGATTATAAGATAAAATTTTATCTCATCCTAATCTCCCCCTTTAAAACGTTATGTTTTTATTTAAGCTACATCAAATTGCTTGCTGTATTGGGGAGGGGTTAGGGAAGAAAGGAGGGAGAAAAATTTGGAACACAAGGTTTTGCAAAGGTGAATATTGAAAATGATCTTTGCATTTGTTTGGAAGAATAAAAAACTATTAAAATAAAAAGTTATGTTTTGTGTAGAAAATAATAATGTACATAATTATTAGCATAGTAATACATTATATAATTTATACATAAGTAAATATATACCGTGGAGCATGTTCAGTTTTCTTTTTTTGGTGGGGATGTGCAACCAAGGAGTTTAATGAAAACTATTTGATGGGATAAAATGTTTTTCAGTCATAGCAACTTTCAAGAACCATATCTTGGTGTGTTTGAGTTGTAATTTTCCTGGATAGACAAAATGACAGACCTTTTGGTATTGGAGTTCGGTTGTATTTAATAATTGTTGTAAGTAGCATTTATCTATTTAGAGCATTTGGACAATTTTTAAAACAATTACTTAAAATTTGTGCTTAATATTTCAAAAATTGCATGTTCATAACTTAAATATATAAGACCAAGAACTATACCTTAGTGGACAAGTGGTCACAGGATATCCGCAAACAGTCCTCAAAAAAACTGCATACTAAAATAAACATCTGAAAAATTGTAAAAATCTTTTCTTAATATATCTATGTATACCAAAAAATCTTTAACAGTTCTTTTTGTGGTACCTAAAAAAATCTTTTTTTTTTTTTTTAAGGATATCATTCTTTTGGAGAATAGCTAAAAAAATTTTAGTATATGAATGTAATAGAATATTATTGTGCCATAAGAAATTATGAAACGGACATTTCAGAGAACTGGGAAGATTTTAATGATCTGATACAGAGTGAAATAGAATTATGAAAACAATTATACAATTCCAACAGTGTTATAGAGTGAAACATCTTTGAAGGACCAGAATTCTGATCATTGTGATAATAAACCAAATTTCCAAAAGAATAAAGATAAAACATGCTATTTGCTCCTCACAGAGAGGACTTGAACTTATGCAGAAAGACAATATACATTTGCAGACATGGATAATGTGGGATAATTTGTCATTGTCCTTGTCCTGTTGTACTATAAACATGTGTTGAATGATTTGTGTGTGGCATTTAAAAATTAGCTCAAGAGGTAAAGTGGGGGCTAACAGGAGGAATGGATAGATAAAAACACCTGTTACTTGAAAAATAAAAATAATAAACTAAAATAATTAATAATAAGAGACATGCCAATCATAACAACCATGTGCTTGTATTTCACATCTAGACAATTAAAAAAAAAGATAAAATATTTAAATTGTGAATATTGGAGGTATTATGGAAATAAAGATAGGTGCATTCATATACTATTGAGGGACACAGAGATCTTCCTCTATACATGTATGCCAAGGGAAGCAGAAATAGAAAGCAAGGTCTCATATGTAGAAAATCATTTATAGCAAGAATTTTTGTAGTAAAAGAAATGAAAACAAAGTAAAAATTCAACAATTGGGGACTGGCTAAACAAATTGTGATATATGAATGTAATAGAACATTATTTTGCTTTAATAAATGAAAAACAAGATGAATACAGAGAAATATGGAAAGACTTACATGAAAAAGTGCAAAGTGAAGTAAATAGAACAAGGAAAGTAATATACATAGAATAAATGGAAAGAGGAAAAAAGTGAAACTAAACATTGTGTAACTATAACAATCAAGCCTGGTCCTGATGAAGGGTGGGGTGCACTTTGTTTCTTTCTTTGCAGAGAGAGAAAACTAAGTATAGGGAACATTGTGTAAAATTTATTATAATCAGCCAGGTGGTGTGGTGGATGGAAGGTTGGCTCTGGAGTCAAAAGGCATGAGTTCAAATCCAGTCTCAGACATTTACTAAGTGTGTGACTGATCAAATCACTTAATTTCTGTCTGTCTCAGTTCCCTCATCTGTAGAATAAGGATAATAATAGCATCTACTTTCCATATTGTTAAGAGGATGAAATAAAATAATATTTGTGAAGCCCTTTCCAAACATTAAAGCACTATATAAATGTATTTATGATGATGGTTAGGGAAGGGAAATGGATTTATTTGGAAATGAACATGATAGACAAACAAAAATCTTTTAAACCTCATTTATTCTTTTTCTTTGACTTTTTAATCTACTTGGGAATGAATATTACTCTTGTAAATTCACATCAGTTCCTCATAGATTCTGATGTCAGAATTTTATTGGCTATATTTACTGCAAAAAGGAAAAAAAACCACAACAAAACAATCTAATTTTTCCAATCTGTTTCTTTTCTTTCCCTTTTATGTTAAGCATATTGTGCCTTGTTATATAAAATCTTTTTTAGTTTTCTATAATTAAATTTATCCATTTTGTCTTCAAAAAATTCCATTTATTTGAAAGATAAGAGATTGTTTTCTTCTTTTCTCTCCCAGACTTAATACCTATTCCTCTTTCCCTCCCTCCCTTCCTCCCTCTCTCCCTTTCCTCCTTCTTTTCCTCCCTCTCTCCTTCCCTCCCTTTCTTCTTCCCTCCCTCCCTCCCTTCCTTCCTTCCTTTTTTCATTTTTTGGTGTTGGCCAATATACTTAATATTTATTTAATATTTTATTTTCTCCAATTGCATGTAAAAAATTTTTTTACATTTGTTTTTAAAACTTTGACTTCCAGATTCTCTCCCTTCCTCCCTCCCTATTTCCCCCATTAAGAGGGTACATGAGAAGTTATACAAAACATTTCCATAAAAATCATGTTGTGGGAAAAAAACAGCATAGCTCTCATTTCCCCCAAAAAACCTCAATAAAAATTAAGAAAGTAAAAATATGCTTCAATCTGTATTCAGACACCCTCAGTTCTTTCTCTGGAAAATTAGCATTTTCATCATAAATCCTTCAGAGTAGTCTTAGATCATTGTATTGCTGAGAATAGCAAAGTCATTCACAGTTGATAGTCCCACAATATTGTTCTATAAGAAATGATGAGCAGAATATTATTGGAAAAACCTGGAAGTCCTCCCTGAGTTCATGCAAAGCGAAATGTACTATGTACAAAGAACAATAATATTCCATAATAATCACATACCTCAATTTACTCAACCACTCTCCAATTGATGAGCATCCCTTCAATTTCCATTTCTTTGCCCTGAGAAAAGAGTTGCTATAAATAGTTTTGAACACATAGATCTTTTTCATTTAAAAAAAAAATCACTTTTTTGGGATTCATGCCTGGTAATGGTATTATTAGGTCAAAGGGTATGCATGATTTTATAGCTCTTTGGGCATAATTCCAAATAGTTCTAAGAAATGATTTAATTAGTTCACAATGCTACCAACAATACATTAATGTCTCACTTTCCCCACATTCCCTCCAACATTTTAGTCGCCTTTTTCCCTAATCAATTAGCCAGTCTAATAGGTATAAAAAAGTACCTCAGAATTAAGAACTACTTCTTATTGAAACTCTTTCTCACCTCTTTATGTTCCTAGGACTTATTTTTAATTCATTTGAGTACTTAAGTAAGGAGTTGGGGGCTGTAATAGTCTATTGTTTCATCACTCTACTATCTATCTACATGTTTTTTTCAGGGTTTTTTTGTTCTAAAGTAGAACCAATATGTTTAATCTTTTCTTACAATAGACATTTCAATTCCTTCTTCTCTTATATCAATTTTTGGATTATGGGAAAGGTTTCCTTTCTGAGTGGTCAGTTTAATTTAAAAAATGTGTGCTACTATGTGTAACACACTAGTCAAACATAGGAATAGAAAAAAAATCTATTTTTAATCTAGAAGAAAGATAAGATAAATGCACAAATAATTAAAGAAACAAAAGATGCATGATGTTCCAAAAGTCTTAGTGCAATTTGAAGTTATTAAATCTATTTAAAGCTTAAAACTGTATCAAGACTTTTGGGACACTCTGTTCAAATATGTAATAGATGTCCAAAAAAGGGTGATCTAAGAGATTTTGGAAGGGAGTGATAATTTCTAGATGGGGATAAAGATGATATGAAGGGAAGAGGAGGATCATGGGATACTTTATGTAAGAAGTGTTACATTATTGAAAGGAAAGAATTTTATTAGGAGATGGGGGTGGGAAAGGAAGAGAGAGGTTATTCTTAGTGTGGGAGACCAGCCTATGCAAATGAAAGAAAGGGAAGGATTAGATCAGAGAATTAGTCTTCATAACTACTCTGACTATAGTGATCAGTTGCTGTTTATAGCATAACACTATCAATAGATGATTCTCTTAAGATCCTTTCCGGTTCTGACATTTTAGGATTTCAGAACCAAAGCTCTGGGTTTATCCAGTTCAGATTTAATTTTAGGAGAGGCAGGGCTTCTCAGTAATTATACTCTTGGAAGGTAAGCTTGATAAATGAAAACGAATGAGTGAAAAAGCATTTATCTTTTTTTAAATTAAAGCTTTTTATTTACAAAACATATGCATGGGTAATTTTTCAACATTGATCTTTGTAAAACCTTGAGTTCCAAATTTTCCCTTCCTTCCCCTACCTCCTCCCCTACATGGCAGATAGTCTAATACATGTTAAATATGTTAAAATATATATGAAATCCAGTATATGTATAGATATTTATACAGTTATCTTGTTGCACAAGAAAAATCAGATCAAGAAGGGAAAAAATACTGTGAAAGAAAACAAAATGCAAGTAAACAATAACAGAAAGAGTAAAAATGCTATATTGTGATCTACACTCAGTTCCCACAGTCCTCTCTCTGGATATAGATGGCTCTCTTCATCACAAGATTTTTGGAATTTATCTGAATCATCTCATTGCTGGAAAGAGCCATGTCCATCAGAATTGATCATCATATAATCTTGTTATTGCCGTGTAAAATGATCTCCTAGTTCTGCTCATTTCACTTAGCATCAGCTCATTTAAATCTCCCCAGGCCTCTCTAAAATCATCCTGCTGATCATGAAAAAGCATTTATCAAGCACTTACTGTGTGCCAAATACTGTGCTAAGGTTGGAAATATAAATAATAATAACTGTAATTATATTATACTTACTATGCATCAGTTACTCTGCTAAGCACATTATAAGTATTATCTCATTTGTTCTTCACAGCAACCCTGTGAAGTAGGTGCTATTGTTATTCCCATTTAAAGCTGAAGAAACAGAGGCAAAAATAGCCTATATAATTCACCCAATGTCACTCAACTAGTAAGTGCTCGGCGCTGGATTTGAATTTAGTTCTCAATGCCCTATCTATTATACCACCTAAATACAAAAGCAAAGACATTATCAATCCTCAAAGATCTTATACACTAATAAAGAGGGACAACATATAAAAAAAAGTGGTGACTTGGGAAAGATATTTTTGTTTGGAAAGTTATAGGGTAATAAGTGGAGTCATAAGGGAATAGATTGCCAATATTGATTTGATTATAATTACAGAACTGGAACACTCATAGATAGAAGGTGATACAGGGACAGCAAAGTAAGAAGATATCTGGGAAGTAAGTGATTTATGGACACAGCTGAATCTGGACAGTTGATTTTTGGGCTTACATGAGGCACCCATCAATCAAAGACAACAGGGGCTTCAAGGTAGGAGTTTTGGAGCAGAAAGAGGGATGATCCCTAGGATATGATCTCAGGTCCAGATTGCAAGACAACTGGGTAAAAGATTGATAGAATAAAACAAATGGGAAATTCCTGATCAATTAAGTCCCCCAGGTAATAGAAACAGTGAGTAGAAGGTTTTCATTCATAGCCTGTAAAGCACATGAAACATTGAGTGACTCATTTGCAGTGTGACCTCTTCTTAACTTGTAAAGGGTCATTGGTAATGGTTCATTGCCACTTTGTAATGGGGTCAACTCTTTAAGATTTTCATTTGTTCAAATAAAGAAAATGTAAATGTTTATATTTCTTTAATTTTTTAGTTGTATAGGGCAGCTGGCTTTTGAAAGGTTAAAGACCAGCTATTGTCTCTGATGACCTTAAAAAAAGCAGAAGACACTCAAAAGAAAGTCAGTTGGGAGGACAGTCAAGAAAGGAGACATGTATGGAAGAAAAACCCCAGTTCTTGACAAGTAAGTACTTTTTTCCTTGTGCCTTTTCTATGTCTATGTAGGAGATGGGATTTCTCTTTTCTATATTCATTTGACAAGAGCATCTTGCAGTGGAGTAATTGGATATGTGTAGGATTAGGTGGCTGCTGAGATCCTTTGCAATCTCCAAATTCTGTGAACTTCCCCTAATAAGTCCTACTTGTGCCTAGTTTGCAACAGTGGATGTTCCCTAACAGAGAGCAGGTTAGCTGTAGAGTTGATTTGAACTGCAAGAGTCTATTGGAGTGATTTACACAGCAGACATGCTTCACTCAGAGGGATCAGCATGAGAACACCACAAGTAGAAAAAAATATCTTTATTTTCTCATGTCAGTGGTGAACTAGCAAGTGCCACTTTGTTAGTGTATGCCTATTCTTCTCATTTGTAACTTGTGTATTTGTGGGAAAGGATGCCACAAGTTTATGGGGAAATTACTCTTCAGAAATGCTATGCTATTTCCGTTATTACTTGGTTTCAAGCTAATTGTATCATATGGTTATAAAAGGGGAACACATCTATGGGGACTTATGAATGATAGTTTTTGGAGTGCAGAAAATCCTGGACCTGGGACATAATTCCCCTGGGACAGGGTGGGGATAACCCAACCTATGGCTTTGAATTAAGGGATAGCACCAAGAACAGATGCTATACTCTTTTGTTTGTTTGTTTGTTTCATGCTCTGTCTCTTCCCCCTCCAAATTTCTCTTCTGAACATTAGAATCTAGTGTGTGTCTATGACTCTATAGAAAAAGCAAATAATCCTATGAAAACATTTACGATGGCAAAAAAGTCAAGACCCTTGTTTTCATTTGAATAAAGTCTGCTTTCTACTTGCTGTGGATATAGCACTATCCTGGAGATGAGGAATTTAAAGAGGTAAGCACTTGGGATGTCTAGAGAATCATCTCCCTCCTTAGACTCACACAGTTCCTATAACTCACAAAGTAGGGGATGTATTTGCTTTTCTTCATCATACTATTGTCATTTAACTTCAGATGCCAAGTGTTCTAGGAGCTCCTCTTCTTGGTCCAGGAGGTTTTGACCAGGAATTGCTCTATTGTTTTGTTGCTGATATTTTGCTGCTTTCAGTTTACATTTTTCTAACTCCCAGATTGGTTCAGAAACTCATCCCTGTGGCTACTGACTTTATCTATGGCCATCTCTGAGGCATGTGATTCCTCTTCCCCAGGGGCCATTCAGATACACAGGCTTCCCCCCAGGAAATCAAATCTGTTCTCTGAGTATAGCCTTTTGCTTTTTCTGTCTCACTTCAACTCTAGTTCCTATCTGCTTTTCTCTCTTTTAAAGGTCAAGAACAAAGGTGCACAAACTGACAATTAATCTTTCATTCTCAGTATGGTATTAAAGAGGAAAGGGGAGTAGGGTCAGGGAAAGAGAAAGTTCATATTTTATCAAAGAGTTGCTTTAGTCAAGGGATTAATACCTCATTAAGGAGGAATAAGAGAAATTCAGGATGGCCTTATAACGATTCTCCGGACACACATGGAATTGCTAAAAATATCTCTGGAATCCAATGAAAATATACCCATGTATGAACTATAAGAGGTATTGCATAAAATATTATGAAAATGTGTCTTTTCTCATTAAAGGTTGCCTACCTCTGCTCTGGTCAGAGTATGGGGAACAGAATGATTCTATACAAGAGAACTTCAGCTTTGAGGGTAGGGGATTCTTGACTTTGTCTTTTAACATGCATGTATGTGACAAAGAGAATCTTCTTAGAGGTGGAGTTCAAAATATCATAAAACTGTTTGTTCTAAGTCATGCATTTTACAGAAAAAACAATCCAGAGGTTAAGGTACTAATTTAATGTTGCCCAGGTGTTTATGGAAGAACTAGCTCAAGTCATTTGACTCGAAGTGCAGGCAGTGGTCTTTCAATGGATGTCCAGTTGTGTGTGTGTGTGTGTGTGTGTGTGTGTGTGTGTGTAAGAAAGAGACAGACAAACACACATTCCGAGACAGAGATTGAGAGAAAAAGAAAGATAAAAAGAGAGAAAGAAAAAGAGAGAGAGAAAGAGAAAGAAAGAAAAAAGAGGGAGAGAAAGAAAGAGAAAGAGAGACAGACAGACAGAGAGACAGAGAGAGTTGTTGTGGTGTAGTGGGCTAGACTTAGAGCCAGGATGGGTTGAACTGAAATTTTCTTTCTGACATATGCTATGTGGCCTTGGGCAAGTTCCCATAATCCCTCAACATTCTGGGCAACTCTGTAAGATTCTACCTTACAGAGAAAGTATCAACCTTGTACCATAGATACAAGGAATTTCCCATCTAAGAGTTACCGATAATAATAACAGGTATGGCCCTAATTCTGATGAACTCTGTTACAAAATTTATTTGAAGACCTCTACTTTCATAGGTAGTTTCATAGTTTAGTTCACATAACAAAGTCAACTGAAAACTATTAGAGGGAACATTTTTTGAGGTCTGATCTCCACTTATATCTTTTAACTGCAATTTACTTAGAGGATAGTCACACATTTTGCCATTAAATTATTTAGTTAAGGCAGTCTCTACAATCCACTCTTCCTTTCCTCCCTTAATTCTATTCTTTTCTTTATCCATCTCTTTCTCTATTCTTCTCTGCCCTATTCTTTTTCCCCTCCAAATTTGGCTATTTTCATGTGGAATCTCTTGTTTTACTTGCAGAAAAGCCTTGGTGATAAAATGGTGTTACTAAAATGCTAAACTAAGAGAAAGCCAAATCTCAATGAGTAAATTTCTTATGAAATTTTAATGGGAAAACATTGACAAAAATGATACAGAATGAGAATGTTTCTTGGGGCCATAAACTGTTCTGATGAATTGAACACCCAACATGATTACTTAATGTAATGGGCTGAAGCGCGAGTTGATGCATTGAGGTCCCAAGCACGTGAGGCTAAATAGTAATTGGACCATACTCTATTAATATATGCTTGGAGAAAAAATGGCCCCCGCCCACTCTTTGTGCAAGTCCTGATGTGTTATATAGGAAATGACGTAGGAACGATTTTGGTGGGTGGAGAGAGAGGGGCGGAATGAGAGGCAGAGAGACTGTTGGCCAGGTTCCTGTTGTGGCTTCTCACATTCCTATCTCCATCCCCCTTCACCTCCACAAAGAATAAAGATCGAAGATTTTCCCTTAACCTGAATTCCTGATTCCAGCTGATTTTAAAATACGTGGTCATCACAACTTAATGTGTCAAAGTACCAATAATGGAAAAGTTGATTATCCTATAGTTGATATGATTTTGTTACTAAACAAATTGAAATAATGAATGAATCAGAATGACTCTTTGGCTATCTGGTCCACTTATTGATAAGAGGACTATAAGAATCTTCAAACCCTAAAATAAGGAATAGGAATGGATCCCTGAAACATATATCCTATTTGGGGAAGGCAATATGGTTTCCAGAAGGGATAATTATGGCTTACTAACTCATTGGAATTTTGGGAAGTAAAAATAAACATATAGATAAAGAAGAAACATTAATATGTTAAATATATTCTTTATATAAATAAATAATATATGTTTTTAGAAGTTTTTGTGCCAAAAGATACTTAAAAATGGTAAAGTATGGCAAATGTTTTGACATGGAAAATGCCATTAATAATGAACTAGATAAATACTGCTAAAACTTTCTTTGGATGTCATGATATGGAAGTCATTTTGGGAACTAAGAGTAGAATTTCTGTTCTGATAAGTACTGCCAAGGCAGGGAACTTTTAAGAGTGGTGTCAGTGAGGTCTTGTTTTTCCATAAAATGAGGCTTTGCTTGGCCCAGTGAAGCTAATTATGAGAAGGTTGCATGGCAAATGATAAAGATTGGTTTTTTTTGCCACAACTAATAAAAATAGTCTATCAAGGCATGAAGAGTTATGGTCTGGAATAGAATACTTCCAGAAATTTAAGAAAAAGATCTTTTAAAATACTGAATAAGGCAAAAGCCTTAGAGACAGAAAACAAAATGTAGTGGTATATGAACACTTTAAACAATTAATATTAAAAGGTATTTACTTTTCCTGATTCCTTATTTGTTATTTAATTGTATATTGTTCTATATGGTATATATCTTATCCCAATAGGTTCATAAGCTCCTTGAGGACAGGGACAAATCTTAATATTTCTTTGGTTTCCCTGTTGACTGTCTTCATGGTAGGTACTCAATAAATACCACATTGGTCCAAATATAGATTGTGCTTTTCCCCAATCTGGTTTATATAAAACCTTAACGTGAGCTGTAATTATGTTCTTAGTAAAAGAACAACAAAAGTGATGAAGATAAAGAGTGAAATGATGATAAAATGAATAAAACATCTTCATTTGAATTTAAAGAACTATAAAAATATCTTTCCACAGTAAATATATTTTAACATGGTAATTTCTTGCAATTGTTGTTTGTATATTTTAATATGTTTCCCCCTTTCAAGAGGATCACCTTTTAGAGATGCTCTGTATTTGTTGGCAGCCTATATTCAGGCCAATATGGTACTCATTGAATGAATGAATTAAAAAAAAGCAGTGAGGTGCCCTCTCTAACACCCCCCTTCACCAGCCAGGGATTTATGCTGGGCATAGTCTTATTTTCATTTTTATAAATGATCCGGAGGAGGGAGTGAAACCTCCACATTTGCAGATGACACTGAGCTGTGCCGAGTAGGGAAATGCCAAGTTGATGGTGATAAAACCACTGGGAGATCTCACAATTGCTGTGTGAGTGGGCAGAGAAGTGGCAGATGATGGGATTCAATGTGGGCAAGTGCAAGCTACTGAATTTAGGGAAAAAATAATCTAAAGTATACTTTTCATTTGATGGGTTCCATGTTCTTGGAGACAGCCCAGAAAAAGGCCATTATTGTAGACTATGTCCTGAAATTCTTGGCTCCATGTACTGCTATATCTGAAAAAGCATTCAAAGCTTTCTTTCACTTTTCTCCTCCTCTATAAATCCTACCTATTCTTCAGGACACAGTTCTATACCCATTGTTCATCTTCCCACTTCCCTCCATGAAGTTTTTCCTTGATTATTTTTGGCCCACAGCTAAGTACCTCTTTGACTTTGTAGAATACCCCTATTCAAGTAGTGCCCTCCATTTTTAACATTTAATCACTAATAATTTTGTTGAAACAGCAGCAATGGTGGGCTAGAAGGAGCACTGGATTGGGTAAGAACTATAAGTTTGAATATTAATTCTGCAATTTATTATGTGTGTGACCATGGGAAAGTTATTTCTCTGGGCTGGAATCTGCTTTATTTTTTCATTTAGAATAGAGAGTTTGTACTAATTGATCTCTAAAACCCTTCCAAGTTGTTATGATTCTATTTTGTCACTTAGCTACAGGACCTGAGGCACACCTATTTACCTTTTTACATTTCAGTTGTTCTATAAAATTAATCTATAAGATTAACATAGTTTAAAAATGGTTTTTAAAGGGTTAAATTGGTTGGATGCTTGCATAAATTGGTTCCTAGTGTATGGGAGATGACTTAGATCATAGAAATATAGGAATATAGATTTAATTGGAAGAGTGTTTAGAGGCTATCTGGTTTAATTCCCTCATTTTCCCCAAATGAATAACTCAGGCCCAGAGGGATTAAAGGGTTTGGCCAATTTCTTTCAGGCATTAATTAGTAGAGCTAGGATTTGCACTTAAGCCAACTGATTTCAAGCACAGGATGCTTTCCACTATATCCCATGCTTCCTCCACAAATTTGAAATAGAAGTCCTCTCAATGATAATTCCAACTACTTTTAAGATTATACTATTATAAATACATTATCCCAAGGATAGATATGGAGGCAGAGTGCATGGAAGAATGGAAGGGTAGTCTTTGGCCACTGGTACAAAGCCAACAGGATTCACCAGATGCTAACAATCTCCTTTTTTTTTATTACAGTTTTTTTATTTACAAGTTATATGCATGGATAATTTTACAGTATTGACAATTGCCAAATCTTTTGTTCCAATTCCCCCCCCCCCAAGATGGCAGGTTGACCAATACATGTTAAATATGTTAAAGTATAAATTAAATACAATATAAGTATACGTGTCCAAACAGTTATTTTGCTGTACAAAAAGAATCAGACTTTGAAATAGTATATAATTAACCTGTGAAGGAAATCAAAAGTGCAGGCGGACAAAAATAGAGGGATTGGGAATTCTATGTGGTGGTTCATAGTCATCTCCCAGAGTTCTTTCTTTGGGTGTAGCTGGTTCAGTTCATTAGTGCTCTATTGGAACTGATTTGATTCATCTCATTGCTGAAGATAGCCAGGTCCATCAGAATTGATCAACATAGTATTGTTGCTGAAGTATATAATAATTTCCTGGTCCTGCTCATTTCACTCAGCATCAGTTCATGTAAGTCCCTCCAGGCCTTTCTGAAATCATCCTGCTAAGAATTTTCTTCCAGAAGATGCAGGGATGCAGAGTTACTAGTCAAGATATCAGGAAGGTGAACTGAGTCATTAGATATGTAAACATGGAACAACTTTCTTCTGGACCTTGGAGGGAGTATGAACATGAGTAGGATTGTGAAAATGGATGCCAGTGATATTAAAACAAGGATGAATTACACTAAAAGTTGGTCATCTAGGATTGATATTTGAGTGACATGTAAAGAGAACTGAGGAAGGAACAATGGCTTTAGGCCTGCCAGCAAGAGGTTTAGGAGAGTGGAATTTCATTTTCTGACTACCAAGCCATGAATCCAGTGACATATATTAGTTATTCATACACAATGAATTAGTTTCCTATATATATATATATATATATATTTTTGCTGAAGCTACATAGGTTTAGCTTGGATTAACAATTTTTAGTCTTTTGGGGGTCATAGCTATCACAATAAATAATTATATTTTAAGAAGTACAGACCCAGGGCAAAAATTCATGGCCTCTTCTCTATGCTATCTCCAACCCTCATGACCAGAATAGAAAGGAAAGCTTGGCAGCAAACCTAGTTCTTATATCTGTATGAAGGTTGTTATAAAGGACAATGAAGTAAGTACATAAGAATGTGCTTTATCAGTTAAGAAGCCTTTATTGTTTAATATGTATTGAGCTAAATGCTAGAAATACAAATTGAAGCAAGAAAAAAGTTCCTGTGTCCAAGGGCCTTACTTTCTAATGTATGAATAAAGAAAATAAATAAATACATAAAGGAATATGTTATTGTTGCTGTTGTTATTTTGAACTACACCTGAGATTTTATTGCCTTAGAGAACTCTCTTTGCCAGTGGTTTTAGTAAATTGTAAATTAGTCTCGGGGAGGTAATATAGTTTAAGAATATTAGCTTTGGATCAGGAAAAGTGGGTTCAAGTTGGACTTCAGACATGGACTTCAGACAGAGACCCTGGGCAAGCTGCTTACTTTACTTCTCAGGACCCCTTTAATGATTTCCATATTGGAAACTAGATATCAGACATTTTACTCTCCTTTTGTAGAGCCTCATGGCCATCCCAACTAGAATACCATATGTAAGATTTGCTCCTGAAGCTCACAGGGATACTTCAAGGAACTTCTCAAATAATTTCATGTGTATGTATTGGTATTGATGTTTGAAAATCCCAAGAGAGGAAAATCTTAATGAATTGGTCCATAAGGATTTGGATAAGCCTGCTATTGACTTAGTACTACTAGGTCTGTGAAAGAAACAAACAAAAAAAGAGCCGGAACACGCTTACAGTTTGGTTGGAAAAATAAGGCTTACATTTTCAAAGCACTTTTCCCCAAGCAAGGTGGGTAGTACAAGTATTGTTTTCTCCTATTTTTGATCTAGTTTTCTAATTACTTTGGTGTTATATATTCCCTATCAAGGAAAGTTCTTTTCCCACTGCAGATTAGCAAATACTTTGCAGTTTGTAGGATGAGAGTTGCTTGGGGCCAACAGAGACTAAGAGATTTATACCTAGTAAGTAGAAGAATTGGGTTTTAGTCCCTTAGCTTTAATTCATTTCTCTTTCTACTATATCAAGATTCCACACACACCAATCAGTTAACTGACAATCAATCAATCAACAAGCCTCTGTTAAGCATTTATTATTTGCCAAACTCTCTTCCAGATGCTGAAGAAACTGGTAAAAATGAAACTGTCTCAGGCAACATATTTATATGTATTATATATATCTATATCTATCTATCTATATATATATGTGTGTGTATACATATATATAAATATACAATTCCATATTTGCATAATATATACAATATATATTTATGCTTGCATGTGCCCATTCCATTATAAATACAAATATATATATATATATATATATATACATGAAATTATTTGAGAAAAGTCATTGTAACTACATTAGGAATTCCAAAAAGGGAAAGATGGGGGGACTGAAGTAGGAAGGGAAAACCTCTTGGAGAAGAAGGTTTGATCTGGTATTTGAAGGATAGATATGATCTTTTGCCTGAAAACCTAGCTACTCTGAGAGTCTCTATCACTTCATTGGCAGTAAGATATTGAACTTTTTAAACATAATAACTCATGAAAAGCATATATGAAAGTCCAGTGGGTTATAGTTTGTGTAGGTAGACAGTGTTCACATCGATGAAATAACTCATTCTTGAAAAATTGAAGATAGATAAGATTTAGAGAAATGGTAAAGAAGGAAAGTCATCTCTCTAAATTCTATTTGGGTGATATGAGTGAAGGCTAGTAAGTCAGCATGAGTATTCCTGGAATGGAAAGTCGATTGGCCTGCTTAGATGGATGGAACATATTTGGAAACAGTAGAGAAAAAGCTGGCTAGGTGGGAGTATTAGGCTAGATTATGGAAGGCTTTGAAAGTAAGGCAGAGGATTTTAGGAAGGCAGCATTTGGGAAATCAGAATGGTGTAGTTGAAAGAGTGAGAATTCGGAGACCTTTGTATGAGTCCTTGCCTTATCATTTATTAGCTATATAACCTTCAGCAAATCACCTCATTTCTCAGGCTCAGATCCCCATCTATAGAATAAGAGGATTGGTTTTCATGATCTCTGATATTCTATGTTCTATGTCCTAAGATCTCTCTCTATTGAAATTATGAGACTAATTAAAATTTTGTATTTAATGCTTTTTTAATTGAATTGAATATTCTGTTTTCTAGATTCCCTTAGAAATGGGGAAGGAAATGGCAAACCATTCAGTATCTTTGCCAAGAAAACTGCAATCAGACATGACTGAAAGTTGCTGAACAATAAGAAACTCCCTTGCAACACTTATACTCTATGGTCTCTTTAGTAGTAACATTATATGTTCTAGATTCTAAAGTCCTTCCTACTAATATTCTATTCTATGTTCTAAGGTGCTTTTAGTTCAAACATTCTATTTTAATTCCTAAGTAGATTTTTAGCTCTAATATTCCATTATTCTAAAGTCCCTTCTAACATTGTATGTTCTGGAATCTAGGGTCTCTTCAAGATCTAAATTTTAATTTTCTAATATTCTAATGTTCCATGAGTTCCTCTGAATTGATATAGGCAGAAACTGGGAGTTATTGAAAGATATTTAGTAGGAATGATATGATATGAGTCTTTTTAAGGAAGGTGAATTTGGCAGCATCATGCAGTTTGGAATAGAGAAGGAGAGTCAGGGAGAACAGCCAAGGGATTTTTATAATATTGCAGGTATGAGAACTTGAGAATACAGACTAACTATGGTGGGAGCAGTGGAAGTAAGAAAGAAACGAGAAATTTTCAAAAGTTGGTGTAACAGAACTTGGTGATATAATGGATATAGGGAATGAAGACGAGGAAGAGTTAATAATGTCTCCAAGATTTCTAAATTGGAAAATGGCGACTTCACTAAGAGAAATGAGATAGTTG
Source organism: Antechinus flavipes (assembly GCF_016432865.1). Lineage (NCBI taxonomy): Eukaryota > Metazoa > Chordata > Mammalia > Dasyuromorphia > Dasyuridae > Antechinus > Antechinus flavipes. The sequence goes on along the minus strand of NC_067398.1, from coordinate 331,357,795 downwards.
TAAGGGAAGCCAGATGGCAGGGAGAAATGATTAGTTAATGAGTTAATTTTTTATTTGTGGTATCCTAGGCAAATGTGAGACATACAAGTATAATAATAGCTAAATAGTCATAGCTGAATTTCTTTCAATATGTTAAAACTCAGAAAGTTTTTTCCTCATCATCACTATGTATAAGGAGTGAAAAGAATAGTGTCCCCCTTGGAGGAAAATGAGGCTCAAAGAAATTAAATGCCTTTAAGATCATATTAAGGTAATGATAGAGTGAGAATTTGAATACAGATCTTCTGACTTGAAGGTTAATGATTTTTCTATTATGTCAGGTTATATACCCTGATGTAGATGTATAATGTAGCTAGCTAGCTAGCTATATAGGACTGGAAAATAAACAGAGTTCCAGGCTGGAGATATGACAAAAGCTATTCAATCTTCAAAGAGATGAATTTTCTAAGGGAAGTGTAGACAGTGAAGAATAAAAGTCTGTAAAGATGACTGTGAGGATGATCAGAGGATAGGAAGAAGGGGAATCAGCAGAGATGGCCAAAAAAAAGAAAGTGTCTTGGGAGTCCTGGAAAGAGAGTTTCAAGAAGTGCAAGTGTATGTATGCATGTATGTATGTGTGTGTACATATATGGGGGGAGTAAGAGTCACAAAATAGGTATCAAATCTATCAAATGCCACAGAGAGCAAGAAGAGGTCTGAGAAAACCCATCAGATTTAGTCAAAATGATGAGAAATTTTCTATAGTGATAGGAACAGAAGTCAGACATCAGAGGGTTATGATAGGAATATACCTCTAGAGTAGAGACATGTTTTAGAGATACTTGGTAGGGAAATGAAGCAGAGGAATTCAGATGTATTTAGGAGTTCAGGTCAAGTGAAATACACACATACACATGTGCATATATATATATATACATATATATAAAATCTATTTATATATGTGCATATATGTATGTTTATGTATATGTGTATATACACACACATTAAATAGGGAGTGTAGAAGAAATAGGTATAATGGAGAAAACATGAAAATCCTGGAAATGGAGGGAATATTTATGGGAACAAGTTTCCTGTTGAAGTAGGAAAGGATTGAATCCAGAATATAGGTAAAACAATAGATTTTAGAAATAAAGGAAGTTTCTAATAATTACTTGTTTAATATCATGTCAAGATAAAGACATATATACATGAGAAAGCTCAGGAAAGATATAACCTAACTTCTTACTCTCTTATAATCTGTCTTCCTAAACTCATCATTCAATTAAAACTACTCTCTCCAAGATTATAAATGATTATACAAAATAGAAGTCTTCCCCTCCTCTCCATCAAAACCAAAACAAAACAAAATTCCACTCCTCCCAACTTTCCTCTTCCTGTTAAAGAATCCACCATTATTATAATCATCACAGTTTGACATTTAGGAGAAATTCTCAATTTTTTATTTGCAAGACTTCTGTTTCCTCTCACTTCCAAATATTTAATCAGTTGCCAGCTATTGTTGATCTCATCTACTTAACAACTCTCACATCTGCTTCCCCCCTCCCCCACCTCTACTCACACAATAATCGCGCCAGTCCCCTTATTGCTTTGGGCCCTACACCATTGCAATAATTTTTTAACTGATGATCTTAAATTCCGTCTCTCACCCATCCAATTAATTTTCCAAAGACCTTCCAAATTAACAATTCTGAAGCAGAAGTCTGTCCACATTACTGCCCTGTTCCAGAAGCTTCAGTGGCTCCCTATTGTCTCTAATACAAAATAAACCAAATATCTTTGGCCAAATCTCTTAACAATCTGATTATGATCTATTTTCCTGGACTGATTACAAATGATTTCCTTTCTTGCACTCTATACTCCAGCCAACTTGGCTGACTTTCTGTTTCCCATACATGCTATTCCATTACACAGGTTTTCTGAAATATCTCTAATTGTCCTCTTTACTTTTACTTCCTGGAATCTTTTGATCCCTTCAAGGCTCACTTGAATGCCGGCATCTTTCAAAAAGAGGTCCTTTCTTCCTTCAGTTGTTAATGCCATTTCTTTCCCCAAGGGAAATGCACTTATTTCATACATAGCTTTCATCTGCTTATCAGTAATCTTTTCATCCTTTCAGAAAAGTGTAAGATTCTTGAGGGCAAGGATGGTCTCATTTTTGTATTTGTATGTCCAGTACTTAATATAGTGGTTGGCACATAGTAGGTGCTTAACAAAGGTTTGTTGATGGGTTGGATGCTAAGTCCAATGACTGTTTCTCACTACTCATCCTATATGACCTCTCAGAAGTATTTGAGGTTATTAACCATTCCTTTTTTCTGAAGACTCTCTCTTGGTTCTTCCACTTCTCTGACTACTTCTTACTTTCTTTTGCTTGAGCATCCTTAAAACTAATATTAAATTTCCTCTCTCCATGCCATTGCATAGGATATCTCCTGTACCTGGAATGTATTCTCTCTCCACCTCCACCTCTCTATATTTCTGTCTTCTTCAAAATTTAGCTCTTATGCTATCTCCTTTCAGGAAGCCTTTTCTAATCCTTCTAGTAGTTAGTGATATCTCTTTTCTCAATTATCATATATTACTTATATGTTTATACTTTTATGACTTTGAACAAGTCATGGACCTCAGTTTATGTTTCTGTAAAATGAGGAGGGGAGTAGATTATATCATATTTGAGGATTCTCTAACCTCTAGACTTATGATCTTATAATTCTATTTTTTAATTTCTCTAGAATATAAATCCCTTGAAGGAAGAAAGTTCATTTTTGTCTTTGTATTCCCAGAACCTAACAGTGTTTTGCATATTTTTAGGGTGTTCAGAAATGTGATATCCCTGATGTAAGGTTGATATAGGGAACTCCCAGTATAAATCTTCTATGCCAAGGCAAATGAGTAACTCTTCTGCAACTTATATTCTTAGAGAGTTTCCCTGTACCTATTTGATTCTTAAGGAATTGTTTTTTATTGGATAGAATGAATAGTAGTAGGATTTCTGAACAAGAGGAAAGGTCTTTTTTATTAAAGCTTTTTATTTTCAAAATATATGCACAGATAATTTTTTCAACATTGAGCCTTGTATAGACTTATGTTCCAAATTTTCCTCTCCTTCCCCTAGATGGCAAATAATCTAATATGTGTTATAAATATTAAAATATATGTCAGTTCCAATATATATAAACATATTTGTATAATTATCTTGCTGCACAAGAAAGATCAGATCAAAAAGGAAAGAAAATGAATAAGAAAACAAAAAGCAGGCTAACAACAACAAAAAGAGTGAGAATGCTATGTTATGATCCACATTCAGTTCCTGCAGTCCTCTCTGGGTGTAGATGACTCTCTTTATCATGAGATCATTGAAAGTGGTCTCAATCATCTCGTTGTTGGAAAGAGTCATGCCCATCAGAATTGATCATCTTATAATATTGTTGTTTATGTGTACAATGATGTCCTGATTCTGCTCATTTCACTTAGCATCAATTCATGTAAGTCTCTCCAGGCAAGAGGAAAGGTCTTATTAAAGTTGGATAATATGAATTTTTAGTGAGCCAGTTTGCATGTCTCTACATCTTTCCTTAGCAGTGGTTTGAGAAAGATGGAATCTAGTTTGGCATCAGCTGCTGATATTTTCTTGGAAGAAGATTAAGAGATTCAAAAGAGAATTTGGGGTGCTGGAGACATGAAGTATGAAAAGGAATTATGTCAAGTCAGGGAGGGTTTGGCTGCCTGATTAAAGTTCGGAGTGAACTATAATGACCAGGAACATTAAGAGACCATTATATGAATACAGATAAAATAACAAACCTCTTTGGTCTGAAAGAATGATGTCTGAAGATATAAGGGAAGTATAAAATATCATGAAAAGTGGGAGGATAATGAATATAAAAGAGTTGGTACATTGAGAAAAGTATTAGAAGGGATAGAAGAAGACTTGAGTTCTAGCCAGAGCTTACCATTCATGCACTATATGTGACCTTTCCTATTCTTGGGTACCAATAGACTCAATGAACAAGACACAAAGAGGTTTGGAGTACATGAACTCAAGAGTTTCTATCACTAAAATTCTAAGATATGGTCTCTTATCTGGGAATATTGGAGCCAGAGCCACCCCTTAAAGTTTGACTTGAAAGCAACAATTTTAGTATGAATAAAATAGTAAGTTATAAAATTTATCATTTCTAAGAAATGATTCAGATTGAAAATAGAAATAGACTTGAGAAATGTTTAGTCAATAATAAAACCATAAATATTTATAAAATGTTTAATCTATGCAAGGCAATATGATAAGTACTTTAGGTAAACTAATACATAATTTTATTCCCTATTTGGGAAAACTAAGGATATTTGGGCCTGGTCCCTAACTTTGGATGTTGATATCAGGTAGGACACCATAGGCTTCCTATTACAAATCCTTAGAAACCTCAATCAGATACATCTTGATTTAAAGCATTTATGGAATAGACCTAGCCTGTTTATATTTGTCTATATTATAAATGCTCTTACAAGATTTTAAGGAGGCAGCTGTTTTATTTTCTTTCCTGAACTTCAGAACAAGCCTTCACTTAAGAATAATGGCTGAAAGTATAAAAAAAGTGTATAACATTATAGAAGTACCAGCATCTCTGATGTGAGGACTTATGAAACTTTTTTTCAGGGCTCCTTATCTATTTTTGTTGTTTACCTGGTACTCAATTCTCACCCGTGGCTCCATGAAGTTATAGCACAAGCAACAGCCATACACAGGGGTAGCTTCTTCCCTTCTCTTGCTGTCCTGAAGCTAATGGGGATCTATGTGGGAAAAAGAGCCTTTTGAACATCTTCTTTTGCATCAAGGGGAAAAAAGACAGGACACATCAGTAGCTAATAAAAGACAGGACACATCAGTAGCTAATCATCAAGTCTGTATTGCTCCCTTAACCTTCTCTTTCTTTCTTCCCACCTCCTAAAAAGTACAATGAGATTTGAGGTATCCAAAACTACACTGAAGTATCTGTCCAATGAAATCTTAAGTTTTTTTTTCCTTGAATGGAAGGTTTAATTTGAAAACTTGTCTGTCGAAAGCATAAGTGAAGAAAGCTTCTTCAAATAAAACCCTGAGCATTTGATGTAAGGTAAATATATTTCCCTCCACCTATGATTCAACGACATTTACTTCTTTTTTGTTCCTCAAACATAACACTCTATCTTCTGACTCAATGTTTTGCAACCGACACTCTCCTATATCTGAAATGTTCACTCTCCTCACCTTCATTTCTTGGTTTCTCTGGCTTCCTTTATGCCCCAGGTCAAATTCTATATTCTGCAAGAGGTTTTTCCCAGTCATTTCGTCTCCCTCTCAGTATACCAGTGCTTTCTCTCTGAGATTACTTTCTTAGTTGTATGTTCAGTTATGTTGTCTTCTTTCTTAGAATGTAGCCCCCTTAAATTTGGGGCTATGTTTCTGTGTCTCTTTGTATTCCACTGTTTATCACAGTGCTCAGAACACAGTCTTGCTGTATTTCATTTTTGAAGAGGACCAGTGACATCACAGAGTGATGACTTGTGTTTGAATCGGATTTAAGTGAGGCAGAATTGCATAAAATTGTTAGTCTCACTTTTTTTTCCCAGAATTTTCAAAGTCCAGTGGCATGACAAAAGTCAAGATGAGTGGTGATGGCCAAGGTGTAGTGGATATTCTTAGTGTCTTCAACATCTGATCAAGCTCTAGATGCTCCACAGCATCTGTTTGAGCTGCTTATATGGTTACTGGAATCCACTCATTCTGCCAGAAGTCTTTTACATGTAAGTAGACAATCTCTTCTCTTCCGTCAAATCCACCAATGGTTTTGAGGTCCATACCCTCAAAATGGTTTAACTCATTTGCTGATACTTGCATATCATACCAAGTATGACACTTGGGTACAATTGTTGTATATCATTATTGTTGTATGTGATTGTGTTGTTGTAAGGCATGTGATTCTGGGAACTACAAGAGAGATAGACACCAAAAGCAGCTGAGCAGCCTTGAAAAAAGGTTTGATAAACCCTCATACCAGAGGTGCTAATTTCCTAGAACACCCTGCTCAGCACTCAGTAAATACTTATTAAATGTTTGTTGATGATGATAATGGAGACAGCAAAGAGAATCTGATAAAGCTATTTCCCTTCACCCAACTCACCATTCCTACCACACACACTCATATGGAAATCACAAGGACTAATCAGAGAAACTCAGTTTTCCTATCCTTATATAGTGGGAAAGGGTTGAAAAACATACTTTAAGACTTCAAAAGATTTATGATTTCATCTATGTGGTGATTCCCTTCCCTGATATAGTTTGCAACTCCTCTACTCTTTTAGAGGATGGTTTTCATGAGTATGTCCAAAAAATATGGTAAAAAATCCATCATATGATAGTGAGCATTCTGTTGATGAACCTCTCTAAACTTAGCTTTGGTTTTATGTCCAATGACAGGCATAGAGTCCTTGGCTAGATTCATACTCAAAGCCATTCTAGCTTGGTAAGACTTAACTTCACTGTCAATAGCTCTCTGTTGCTAATGGGGTAATTGCATTGTAGCCTAGCATTTAAGTTTGCCCCACTATCTGTTTTCACTTTATATTTCTAGACTTATTTTGTATTACTATCTTTTATGCATTTTCTATTCTTTTCTATATTTTATATTTATATTCTATTCTATTATTTTCCTGAGCTAAACATGCTCTTTTCTATTACTATACATTTGTACACGCCATTTTTCCATGCATGAAATGCAATTTCTTCTCATTTCTATCTTTTAGAAACCTCTTTTCCTTCAGGGTTCATCTAAGGTGCCACTTTCTCCATGAAATCTTCCTTTCTTGTTCTCCATTTTTATTCCCTTAGCTAAATGTCTTCTCTTCTTCTTCAAAATTTCTGGCTTTCTCCTTTGTTCTGATCCCTCCCTCTTGTATTTTACTCAGCTGAGTATATTTCCATTAGGACATAAATTCAATGAGGACTATCACTATTTTTTTTGTTTATATCTCTAGTGTCTTTTGCACTGTGTTGTACATAGTAAACATTAAGGCTATTAAATGAATCGAATTGGTAGGGCCTGCTAGAGCTCATACTCTATTGGCATACCCTTTGAGCTGCTAGCTTACTTCTATACTGTAATAAGCCAAATAAATGGCTTGGAATAGTATGGGGAATTAGAAGCAACTATAAGATTATATTACCATTAGCTTATGCTTCTTCTCTGAAAGCTTGTACATAGCCAGTAACAATCATGCCCTGGTGCCTGTGAATTGATCTGGCCTCCTGCCTCTGCCCACACAAGGCAAGTTATTGCTGAGACATGAATGGTGATACACAATTGCAGGGCTTATTTGTGAGTCTGTGTTTCCCTTGGAATCCGACCATTTGGGTCTGAGTCCAGGGAATAGTATTCCATTTGTATGCTTTCAAAAGAAGAAGGGATTCTTGATAGATGAACCTCTGTTGATCTTGTAACCAAACTTGATAGCTAAATTTTGGAAGAGGAGTGAGTAGGTCACATATTAGGTTATTTCAACTAAGAACATGGTTCTGAGGCCCTTTTTACCATTTTTCTATAAGCACTACACCTGGAGGAGGAACAAGTACCTGTATAGATAGTCCACAGCTGTAGTATTTCACCGACAAACTACCTGTTGACTGAAGGGGAAATTCTTCTAAGGAAAAAATTCAGCCAGTTTTATTGTTATCCTGAGATATGATTTGAGGTTCCAGTTCCTAGCAACTCCTATGGAGTAGAAGTTCATATGGTGTTGGGAAATCACTGGAATAGGTAGGAACTTCTGCTTTTTACTCAAATTTCATGCTTTGCTTTTGTTGGATAGGCAGAATTTTTTCTAAGAGGAAGATAAGAGAAATAGCTCCTTACTTTTTTCTCTCAGCAAGAATCTTGGAAAAGAAGTTTGTTAATGCAAGTCTTCATTTTGAGAATTAGGTCCTCAGAGAACTGAGATGATAGAATCATAGAACATAGAATGTCACAATTGGAAGAGATCTTAAGATCATTGGTCCTTTCCCGACATTTCATAAATAGGGAAAATGGGATTCACAGAGGGAAAGTGTCTTGGCCAGTGAAACTCCTTAGTTTGTATTAGAGATAGATAGCATACATTTGTTGACTGTAAATCTATGAAATCCTTTTGTTAATTGTACATATAAGTGAACTGTTACTCCTAAGCATAGAGGATATGAGTTGGGTGAATACCTTATCCAAAATGAGTTAATGTCAGAGCTGGAACTCAAATTCCGTTTTCTTGACTCTAAATCCAAAGATCTTTCTACAATACTGTATCTCATTATTGTGAAATTCTTGTTAAAACATGGAAACTGAGTTTTGGCATTTTCAGATTGGAAGAGAGATTGAGTTTATGTTCAAGATAAATGGAGGAGAAAAGGTGAAGAGATGAGAGAGTAGACACCCAATTCAACTTAAAAGCTATTTATTAACTATATACTCTATCCAGAGCATTGTGCTAGAAATTAGGGGAGATGTAAGATTTAGTTAAAATACTTATATCTACCTTCCAATCGAAGGTATGACAAATATAGAATGACAATGTAAAATGGAAGAATGGAAGAGAGATACAAAATATATGACAACTGAAGAGAGAAAGATAATTTCCCCTGGGGGAGGGGGACTAATTAAAGAATCATTTGAACTGGTTTTTGAAGAATAGATGGAATTTCAACAAGTGAAAATTAATGGGAAACATGGAAACAAAAGCAAGAAGACAGTAGCACTCCCAAAATATAACCTGACTACAATGAATAGTTTAGTTTAGATGAAATATAGAATATATATATATATATGTTGTATCTTACTCTAGATATTAGAATGCAAACTCCTTGAAGAGAGAACAGAGAAGTAATGTGTGATTAGTTTGAAGAGGTGTTAGGTTTGGGAAGGGAAATATATCTATGTCTCAGATTGTGGAGGTTCATGAATACTAAGGTAAAGGGTTTAAATTTGATTCAGTGAGGATTAAATGATTTACCCAATAGCACAAAGTAATGGTGGCAGTGAATCTAGAAAAGAGGGGATAGAATCAACAGTAGGACTTGGTGATATTTGGCATGATTTAAATGATTACATTGAGATAAGGGGGAGAGAAATGTTAGATAAAAATGAAAATTTGGATATGAGTGAAAATTAAATGACAGATATGTGGTCAAAAGAAGTAGGTTTGGACATAAAAGATAATAATGCTGAATTTTGGTCATGTTGACAATTAACATAGTAGGCTGGAGATTTGGGCTTAAATCTAGAGTTTAAGAGAGATCTGGACATTGGGCACATGTAGGTGATAGCCTCTGTCTTTTTTTCTTCAGGTAGGTTCATTGCCCTGCTAAGAAGGGATTCCTTATGCCTACTGATTGACATTTATCTCGTCTGTTTGGTATTCCACATCTTCCATAATCTGATACTTACCTGCCTATTTGACCTAATCTTTCAGGAACCCTCTATGCCTATCAAACTGAATTGTTTGACATCTTTTTCCCTGTCCCTTCATGTGTTTACCTATGTGTTAGCAAACACGTGAAATATCGTTTTCTTCTTTTCCCCATATATCTCTATTTAAATTTTACTTGTCCTTTGAATCCCAGATCAAATATCACCTCTTTCAAGTTTTTCATAATTCCTTTCCGAATACCACCTCTCCCATCAAAAAATTATTTTTCTTCCTTTGTAACCACAAAAGTACTCTGTTACAACTCTATTTACTTCACAAATCATAGAATGTTAGATGGAAGGGATATTAATGAATTCTAGTCCTAGTCTTTCCTTTCAGATAAAGGCTCAGAGGGGATGATGTATCCTAAATATCTTCAGAGTCAGGTCTGAAACCCAGATCTTCTGAATTCATTATCAAGAGATTGAAGACACATCATTATAGACAGAGTTTGGGTTTGGGGTCAAGAAGACCTGATTTTTAAATCCACTCTAGACCTTTACTAGCTATGCAATGCTGGATAAGTCACTAAATTTTTCTAAAATTCTGTCCCTTAATCTACATACATTAATAACATTTACCTTTTAGAGTTATTTCAAGATCAGATGAAATTAAGCATGAAAATATTCTGTAAACCTTAAAGGGCTATGCAAATGTTAGTTATTCATAATATTTCCAATTGAAAATAAATATGTTGAATATAGGAATTTGTGTAGTATCTCCTTGATATTTAAAATAGTGATTTTTTGTCATATTTTGCATTCTCATTCTGCAATTCTCTCAATTGTATTATGTTTATTTATGTGTTTTATTCCCTCAGCTACTACTAGACTATGCATTTCATAAGGACAAAGATTGTTTTACCTATATTTGGTACTTCTTCTCCTATGTCCCTTCCCTCTCTCTTAGCCATATCTAACAGTGTTCTATATGTAGTAAACATTGAAATAGATCTTTTTTGATTGACAGTGGACTGTGAGCCTCATCATGGAAGGACTGTGTTCTTTTCATTTTTATTTCTTACCTTCAGGACCAAGGATAAAGGTCTATACATAGCAGTGGCTGAGAAAATGTTTGACACATGGAAAGGTTTATTGTTGAATAGAATGCCAGAGATCAATCAGGTTAAGCAGAATGTATTAGGTGATTGGTAGAAGTTCAGCTTCAGATTACCTTGTTCTCCAGCTCCAGAGAACAACTTGTTCAGCAAAGACAAGGAAGAAACAAAACAACTCCAGTTCAGTCGGTTACAACAAGGCAACATTTTTAATAACACAAGCGCTCATGACATTAGCCGTGTCGGTGCTTGGACGTTCTTGATTTCTAGGCAATTTCTTGTAACATGTAACTATCAGGTTAATGATTCCCCCTAGGATGGGACTCCCCAGTCCCTGGATCTGCAGAGGCTCAGTGTGGATGGATGATAGGGATATACACCTATTCACATGATTGGTGGAGCCCTCACCCAATCCATTTGGGACTCCTCTAAGTCCTTTCTGATGGAGGAGGAGAGAAGGCCAAAATCTTTCTAGCCAATGAAGAAAGAGGAGGGAACATCTGGCACTGAGAGACCTGATTGGTCATGTAGGATTGGCTTTCAGGCTGGGACCTCAGAAAGAGAAAATGTCTCAGAAAGGAGGGCTGAGGAAGAAAGACTGGGGGCAAGGAAGGAGGGCTGAGGCCCATTTGGTTTTATTCTTTATAAACAAGGGTTTCACTGGTAATACCATCACGGGGACTATGCCATGCAATCTGACAGACACCTCTGTACACTTCTCCCAAAGGCTGCACTGGGCATGGGAAAGACTGGGCAGAGGGCAGAGGGCCAAGGTCCACTCAGACAGGTGTGGTGCGCCTGTTGGCAGGGTTATTGTGCAGTGACTCCTTGAACTCTTTGGGAATGGAGTTGTGGAGCTGTAAAAACGTATGGTCTCGATCGGAGTTGAGGAGGGTCCCCATTGTGACCTTGGAGGGATCCCGGGAGAGGGTGAACATGGAGATGTCAGTGGAAGGGATGGTGTGGAAGCCTTTGCTGATAGGGGACAGGTCTCGGGAACAGGGTTCTGTGGACCGGGAGCTGGATCGCCTCCGGAACCTGTACCTGTAGGGTGGGAGGCGGGCAAAGGTGGATTTCTTCAGCAGCTCGGAATGTGACTTGGCACGGATCTGCCTGTGCTTCTCAATGTATATGTGCACAGCGATGACACCAACAATTTCTGCGATGATGAAAGATAAGGCCCCGAAATAAAAGGACCAGCCGTAGGAGTAACTTTTTTTGGAGTCACTTTGGCCAGGGTCTCCAGCATTTGCTGAGATATAAACTATAATCCCGATGATATTACTTAACCCTAAAAGAAGGAAACAGAAAAATGTATCTTTTTATAGGAAACAAAAGTATCCTTGCTAAACTTAACTATGAAACATTTATAGTAAGTGTGTTGAGAGAATCGGAGACCTATGAATGGCTATTGGTAAGTTATAAATGTTTCTGTAAATTCTTGTAAAGTCTGTCCCTTGGGAAGTACTGCAAATAACAAAACCAGAGAAAGTTAGATTTGGAAAAAAGGATAGAGCATTGAAGGTTAATTCAATTCAACAAAAATTTATTAAACATCTGTTATTTGTAAAACACTGCTTTATGCTTAGGATACAAAGAAAAAGTCCCCAGTCTTAAGGAACTTTCACTCTACTGAGCCAGTAGAATCTGAAGAATGGAGTTCATAGAGTATTATGACCTTGGAATAACATTCTAAACATTTCCCTGTAATGAGAGAAAAGGTTGATGCTAGCAATATTTCTCCATTGAAAATATTGAATATAAAATTATGCATCTATCAAAACACTATTTCTTAGGCATGAAAATAAATTTAGCTTTTTTTTTTATTTGGCTCCCAAATTTCCCTAACCAACCTCTTTTTTGGGTGGTGTCTTAGACCCCAAATTCCCTGTGCCAGTATTTATATGGATTTTTTTAAGCAGGGGGAGAAGATTATTTTCCAAGTGTTCTATGGCCAAATTACTTTGGGAAATGTTGACTCAGAACACAAAAGCTAGAATACCTTACCTTAGAGATCAGCTAGACTTACCTCCTGTATTTTATTTTATACATATATTAAGAGAAGTCTATAGAGAAGTGACAGGTTTAATCACAGAGCTTAAGTGACTAAACCTGAACTTAAAGCCATATCTTCCTGAATCAGAGTTCAATGCATTTCCTGTTTGTTCACATCAAGCTGTGTTCCAAAAGGTTCATATATAATGGCTCTGTGGAACTTGAAAGACATTTCTCTACAAAACTGACATTATGCTTACTAATTGGGCTCTCTGGCTGGTCCCTATTTAATTTGTAAAAAAAAGTTGAATTATATTTGTTTTGTGCCCTATGTCACTCTTTCTTAGGGATAGTGTAGTTGGTGTACTAACTGGGGACAATAGGTATACCCCTCCAGTCTTTTGGTGACATTAGAGGCAAGTAGTGTGTGTGTGTGTGTGTGTGTGTGTGTGTGTGTATGTATGTGTGTGTGTTGTGTGTGAGAGAAGCGAGGTGGAAGAAGGGGAGAGAGGAAGAAAAAAAGAGGGAAAGAAGGGAAAGAGGAAGGAAAGAAAGTAAGGAAAGAGAGGGAAAGGAGAGGAGGGACAGGGGGAGAAGGGCGAGGGAAACACACACACTCTCTCACACACACACAGAAGCTCTCTTCAATGTACTTATGAGAAAGAATTTCCTTTCTTGGTAAGAAAGATCCCCAGGTATCATGAAATGAGGAACAAAGAACAACTGTCCGTTGTCTAGTAGGGGCTTCAGACTTGGACTCTGATACCTGTGGTTTTTATCAGTTCATAAATTGAGTGTCCCTCAGGTTGCCCATAGATTGGAAAGATGATTGCTTTTGGTGTTATAGCATTATCAATTTAGAGTGGGGGGAACAGAGGGCCTTCTCATTTTATAGCCTTTGCCACCAATTTTCTTGTGTGACCTTTCACTAGTCACTTCTTTTTGTTTCTCAGATTCCTTATTAGAAAAGTGAAATATTTGGGTTAGGTAATCTCTAAAAGCCTTTCCAGGCTTGGCAATCCTATGTTCTCTGGCCCTTTCTAGCCCTGGTATTATGTGAGTCTTAGCGTACTCTGTAGTCATGTGGCAAGGGGAGACTTTTTCAAAAGGAGGTGTACTAGGGAAAATGCTTCAAGTCTGGAGTCCAGGGCTTTGAGAAATGCAGAAGAAGCTAAAATGATCCCAAAAAACAAATAAAGTGTACTATTTCTTATACTGCTAAATGTTCCCCATGTGTCTGTTTAGTCTAAAGATGAAAGGTTTGGATTTTGGACTGACAGTCCTTCAGCTGCTTATAGTCCCGGAAGAATTAATAGATAAAAATAGTGAGAATATCAATATAACGCAGGAGAATTAGTATGTCCTTAGATTGCCTTGGCATGTATAAGGTGATAGACTGTTAGAAGTAGAAGGAACTTTGGAACATAGAGCACAGAATTATACATTTGGAAGGGACATTAGAGATCCAACCTCCTCATTTTTCTAATAAGTCACCTGAGATTCAAGAGAGAAAGTGACTCGGTACCATATACTTGAGTCCTCTCATGACAAAACTGAGGCTAGAAGAGTGAGTGACTTGTATCACATCATACAGTTAGTCAAGACAAGGTCAAGAATATAGGTCATTTGACTCCTGGCTCTTTTATTGCCACGTTGGAGTAATGATAGTAGCTCATTTTCTCATTATTTTGTATATTATGACTATGGTGACCCAATACGAGGGACCCCAAAACCCTCAGATTCTACTCCTTCTTTCTCTAAAACTCCTCAGTATCAGTAAGGTGATTATATTGTCATATTTTAGTATAATGTTATGGAGGTTTAAGCCTAGGGCCACATTCAAATTCACAGTTTGATTTTATCTTGCCTTCTGAATGCCCTCTTGCTCTGTCACTCCCAGTTTAGTTTAGAATATGGTTTCTTTCTTGATATGCTGCTGAGGTTATTGTGTTTGGGTTAAATTCTCTAAAGATTTATGCATTGGAGTGGGTGCAGAACAATGGTTAATCAACTAAGGAGTCTCATTCTAAGAAGTGTATAATCCAAGCTTATAGCAAGAGATGATTTCCCACTAATATTTACCTCAAGAACAATTGAGCTTCTTTCCTTTTGTCTCCCTCTTTTTCCTTTGTCTCCCTTGGTCATCTTTGTGCATCTTTCTTTTCAGCTTTCCCTTTGTTGCTCTTTTTCTCACTTTATCTTTTTCTTTTCCTTTTTTCTCTATTTCCTATCTTTCCTTTCTCCTTACCCATACTTTTTACCTTTTGGCTCTAACTCTTCAACTCCCTCTTACTGATCCTTTAGCTGAAAGTCTGTGTGTGTGCATGTGTGTGTGTGTGTGTGTGTGTGTGTGTGTGTGCCTGTTCACAATGTGTGTATAGGTTATATTTGACAAATGAGTTGAATGTTTTATGTGTCTTTCTGAGAAGAAAATGACACTAAATTAGGTAGTTTTCCATAGGAAGCTTTTAATTTTTCCCTTATGAAACTTGGTTCTTCTTAGGAAATAAAAGGCTCCCCACACTACCCTAGAAGGATGATTCATGGAGACTTCAAGCTGACAAGGACAATGACTATCTTAATCAATTCCTTCATTTTATAGAAGAGGAAACTGAGTTTTAAAGAGGTTAAATGACTTTCCTAAGGTTGTGTGGTTAGTACCACAGCTGGAATTTGAACATAGGACTTATGAATCCATCTGTCATATTGCTCTGCTTTCCAGCAGAGTCTAAGTTTTACTGCTTGTGACTGAGGTCCCCCTGGTAAATGAGGAGGTTTCCCAACTCTTCCAGTGCTAGAACTTACCTGCAGATACAAAAAAGATGCCTGCACTGAGAATGACATTGTGCCTGCTTTTGTAGAACTCACTTGCTGCCACACAGAGGCCCCCAAAGAATAGCAGTCCCACACTGAGGATAGGAAAGACACTGGATGCTCTCACAGCCCCTGTGTATGTGGAGGAAACAGTAGAGGATTAGAGAAGGCTGTATTGAGCAATTAAAAAGCTTCAGGATTCAAGATCACATAATCTTATTGGAAACTCCAATTTATGTAAACTGAAGATGATTTATTAAGCATCTACTGCCTACAGAGGTTCTGAGGAATGTAAAGACCATAAGATAAAAATTTTAATACTTCACAGTTCTATATAAGGCTTTAAAATTTTAAAAAAGCACCTTCCTGGAAGTAACTTTGTAAATCAGTAACTTTGTATTTGTATTACAAATATTTTCTTTTATATGTTTTACTTTATATTTGTCTCAGTCTTTTGATTTCATGGGTATAGGGAGCTATGAGGGACTTTCTTTGTAAAACAGATTAGCACCTTTGCAGTAAACAAGTCAACAGGCGTTTATTAAGTGCCTATAATATTCCAGGTTCTATGCTAAGCATTGGATATACAAAAACGATAAAAACCATCTTTACCCTTAAAAATCTCATGGTCCAGTGGAGGAAGCAACATGCAGACACTTACGTATAGACAAGTTCTATACAAGATAAATTGGAGATTATTGACAAAGGGAAGAAACTAATATTGAGGGAGATCAGGAAAGGCTTCTTGCTGAAAGTGGGATTTTAGCTGGACCTTGAAGGAAGTCAGGAGGCAGAAATGAGGAGGGATAGAATCCTAGTCTTAAAGGGTTACCTAGAAGATTAAGAGATTAAGTGACTTGCTTAGAGTTGTATAGCTAGTAATAATAATAAGAATAAAAATAATAACTATATTTAGACAGTGCTTTTAATTTTGCAAAAGACTTTTCATATATTATCTCATTGGATCATACCAAATCTGTGAAGTAGATGCTATTACTATCTCTACTTTTGCAAATGAGGAAACTGAAACCAAAGAGATTAAATGATTTACACAGTCAGTAAGTAACTGAGGGAAGATCCAAACTCAGGTCTTCCTGATTCTAATTAAATCCATAGCTACTATATTATTTAGCTAGTCCTTGCCTCTTGCAGGATATGATGATACTGAATGAGTCCCGTTCAAACTGTAAAATGGTTTCATTTATTAACCATTCAAAATATTAGTATCTTTTTCCACATTGGAGGTGAGATTTGGACCCTCCAATCTTTCTGATTCCCAGGATAGTTCTCTGCTTACTGTAACTAAGATGTTCCTGACTCCAAGCCACACTCTTATCTACTATACTATGTAGCTGCCCCAGTAATACCTATATATAACTTATCTGCATATTCAAGGTTAAAATTTATTGGAAGGAGAGAGAATCATTCTATAGAATTTCAGATTTGGAATGGACCTCTTCAGTCTAACCCCTCCTGGAATGGGAATCTGCTCTATTGAACTTCTAAGTTTATACAAATCAGCTCTAGTTATTGGTTTGGTTGTATCTTTGGAGATGAAGAAGGAAAAAATTCTCTCTGGTTTCTTGATCCTTCGGTCTCCTTCCATTATTTCCAGGTTTTTATTCCTTTGGGCCTTTTCTTGTGTTTCTAATCCCTCCAGGGGAAGACTGCCTTTGTTTGAACAAATAAATCTCTTTGGAAAAATCTGTAGAAATATTTGTTTTACCTCAGAGATTCATGCTGACCAGCCTGTGCTGTCCAAGAGAAATCAAAGAATTTCTTTGTAGGAGGGGCCCTGGAAAAGCTATCTAGTTAATTCTTCTGTCTTCAGACTCAACTTTGCTTCTCTAAGTTATGCTCTCCCATCTTATTTTTCTATTTAAAAATTATTTATTTATTACTAACAATGAAATTGCATTGAGTTAAAGAGAAGCCAAATTTTGTTCATTACTAAAGAAAAGACTTTCATCAGAGCTGCCCAATAATTAAGCATGCTGATTGATTAGATAGTGAATTCTTCAGTAGTAAATATCTTCAAGTAGAAGTTGGATGATCTTGTTGGGGATGTTGCCAGAGGTATGTTATCAAATTTGGGTTGGGTAAAATGATCTCTGAGATCCCTTTTGATTTGCTTATTCTGAATGTTAAACTCTGTGCTGGGCACAATGGAATAAGTTTTAAAAAACACAAGCAAGAATTAGAGATGCAGTCTTTCACTCAAGAAAGTTCTTCACTCTACTTTGGTATATATAAATCCTTTCTTCTTCTGTTTCTTCCTTCCCACACAATAACTATGCAAGCTTTGAGGGGACATGGAGTGAAAGAATGATGGAAATTGGAAAGGATTAATCAGGGAAGGTATCCTGGAGTTTTGAATTACCCATTTTCCTGTTGATTAGGGGGATCTTTTTTGGATGTCTTGACTGAGTGCCAAAGAAATGATTGATTCCCAAAATGTTTGATCCAATTTGGTCTCTCAGACAGCTCACATCTGGTTATTTAGACTGTTTCAGGAACTGAATTGGATTGACTGTTTGGTGCTTAGCCAGTAGGCTGAAAAGTCTCAATTGGCTCCAGAATGAGCAATTCAGCACAGCACTGGGGGTATGGATTCATCTCCTCTTCCTTTCATTAGCTCTATGGCTTTTACCATCCAGGGATTTCTGGGGACAGTGGAGTCATGCCCCCTAACTACTTTTAGGACCCCTTTAATAATAGTGTCTAGCACAAGGTCCTGATGTGGTCACAAACACTTGATATGTGTCTCATTAACCATGTAGTACAGCTAGCTCAATATCCCAGGGACCTTCTGGCTGTGTCTAGTGGTGATTTTCAAAAATCTACCTAGTAAGATTGAAGAGGCAATGTGATATAATTGAAAATGTTCAATAATGGGAGTCAGGACACTTCAAGTCTGACCCTTGTTTTGCCAGTAACTCATTTCTTAACATTTGGTAACCAGTTTCCTCATTTGTAGAATGAGAGGCTAAGACTAAATCATGTTATCTAGAAGTAGGAAATATGGTGGATTGGAAGGAATATGAAGACTAGAGGTCATTTGGACTAGGGTTTCTTCACTTAGGCTCTACAATTTTCAGGGGCCCAGGAAATTAAGATGTTGGGAAAATTGTATCCTTATTTTTATAACTGAAATTTAGCATTTCTTTTAGTTATAAATATAGGCAATGAGCATTGTTCTCAGGAGGGGAACATAGGTTTCAGCAGACTATCCAAAACATTTGTAACACAGAAGAGGTTAAGAACTCTTCAGCTAGATTAAACTCTACCTGAGAAATTTCCTCCATAGCATCCTTCACAAGTAGTCATTGAGCCAAGAATGAAGAATATGCTTTTCAACAACATGAACTGGAAGGAGTTTTCCTTCCCATAAAATCCAAATCTGCCTCCTTTTAACTTCTACTCATTGCTTATAGCTCCTTTCCTCTGGGTCCAAACAGGATGAGTCGAGAAGTTCTAATACAGAACTTCAAATAGCTAGATAGTTATCAGATCTTAACTCTTCTTTGGAGAAAGTATTCCTAATTTTCTTAACTGATCTTTTTATAATATATAATTCTGTGCCTTGGGTACTCTATCTACTCTGCCATCTAGCTGCTCTCTTCTCCCCTTTAAATTCTTAAAGTTATATAGTCCATGTCCTAAGGCTCCTTTCAGCTCTAAGACTCTTCTAGGGCCTGAAGTCCCTCCTAGCTCTGAAAATTCTATGATTCTATTAAAATGTAAATTGTAATTAACTTTAATTTAAAAAGAAATACAGAATGTACTTTGGCAGCATGTCATCTCTGAAGACAGATAAATGAATAAAAATAGGACAGCATACAACTCCAACCAGGGCTGATCTGACCCTGCATGTTAACATGGCTTATGTCCAGACAGTGGGGACTTGGGGCTGCAGAGGTTGGGGAAGGGTCAGTTTTGGGTATTCTGATCCTGATTCCTGTCTGTGTTTCAACAGATTGCCAGGCATTGTAGGTGTATTTATTAGCTTCTCCAGTCTGTGTTTCTTTTCTTTTCTTCCTGATCAGAGAAACCTCATTAGTTATTTTAAAAATTATGGGAAAAGACAATATATGGAAAGAAAGAATTCTAAATTAGTTAATTTCTTGGGTCTCTTTCAGCCCTAGATTTACAATTGTATAATTTTATTTAGGGTCTTCTCCTACCTCTGTCATTGATTAATGGCACAACCTGTTATACAAGATATTTGCTTGTCTCAATCACAATTTTTTTTTAGTTTTAGAAAATAAGTATAATCCTATCTGAGCCTAGGAGCCCAAATGAAATAATGAAAGTGCTTTAAAAATAACAGCTTCTTATATAAATGTTTGGGGCTTTTATAATATAATTGTTGAATCTGGCTCACAAGTTTCTCAATCCAATGCCCTTGCTGCCATATGCATATCCTACTCTTGAATCACAGACTATCAGAATGATAAGGTATCTCAGAGGAACTCTAACTTCCTTTCTTCTGTGATTTATACTTTTATTAAATTAGAGGATCATATATTTGGAGCTAGAAAAGATCTTGGAGGTTTTCTCATACAATCCTAATTTTGCAGATGAAGAAACTGAGGTCTAGGGAAGTGAAATTTCTTATCCAAAAGTCACAGAGTAAATGACAGAGCTAAGATTCAAATGTGGGTCCTCTGGCTGAACTAAATTGCTTTGTGTTGCCTCTAAGTAGCCTCTAAGGTCACGTGAACTCTCTGGGCCACTGTGTCACACTGTTAAGTCACCTAAGGCTTGTTGTTAAAACACTCAGAGCTGTTAACAAGAACTAGGGGACCAGATGTTTTCTCAGGCTCCTTTAATTGGACTTGCTATGGTTCCTGCTTTGAAAATGAGGGTGAAGGGTAATTAATTCCACGATCTACTCTTTTGCTATAACTACTGTCTTCAATTTCAATTACTCAGGTTTGAATCCTTATTAAACTATTAAAAAAATCACACACCTATTTACCACTCCTGTGATCATCTAATTCTGGTGATTAAAAATGAAAGGAACAGATTTTGAGGAAATCTACAGTAATTGATGAAGTCAAGAAACAATTACCTGTTTTGATTTTGCTCTCTGAAGTCGAGAGAAGGGAAAGGAAATGAACTTAGAGAATCGGAAGAGACAGTTTAGCAGGCTCACTGGCACCTATTGGCTTATGAGAGTTAAGTTGTCTACTGGAGAGAGCTGGGGGAAGTCCCTTGAGCTGCATAATGATCCGAGACCAGCTGTATATGAAGCAGAAGTTTTAGACTACGTGAATTGAACGGCACTGAATACCAAGTCAAAGAAGGCCATAGTATCTTCCTAGTCATAGAACATATTGTGAGAGAGATAAGGAGCATCTTAGAACTTTTTAACATAGGAAATTAGAGGTAGAAGGGAACTTGGATCCTTGAATTTAAAGGAGAAACTGAGACTCAGAAAAAGGATATAATTGGGAATTATGTGGTTGGAATGAGAACTTAGATCTCTTGATTCCCAGCACAGGGCTTTCTGGGCCTATTTTAGTCAGATTTTCTGCAGGGGAATATTTATTCGAAGAAAAAAGAAACGCCCACAGCCATAACTTTTACTAGTGGAACAACTCTTGTCTCTTAATTTCATATGTGATGGGCAAGAAGACAATGTTATAAACCAGTTTATTTCTTGGCAAAACTGCAATAAAAGCAAAGCTTTATAACATAATATAGACTGATATCGATTATTTATATAGACTACTGAATACTCAGAAAACTGCTTTGTCACTGATTTACTTTGTAATCTTGGGAAAATAATTTCTTCCCGCCTCAGTTTTCTTATCTGAAAAATGGGTAGATAATCTAAGATTTCTTCCACTTCTGATATTTCATATTTTAAGATCACTTCCATCGTCAACATTGTGTATTTGATATCTGAAGGGTTCTGCCAGTCCTAATAGACTATGTTTTATGTTTAAGGGCAAATATATGATGATTAAAGGTCATTTTAGCCTTTCTTTTTAGGTCATGGGATCATAGATTTAAAGTTGCAGGTCATTTGAGTGATTATTTTATGAATAAGGAATCTGAAGCTTAGAGAGGTTACACAGGAAGTAAAAAGAGGAGTAAAGATTTGAACTCAGGTCCTCTGACTACAAATTCAGTCCTCTTTCTCCTATCACAAACGATTTCTGTTCCAAACACTCAAACTTTGGAATGAGGACTGAAGTAGTATCCTTAGCAGATCATCATCTTTCTTTTCCCCACCCCAGGAAAAACAGGAGAGTGGAGAGACTTACTCAGCAGATACTCAGCTGTATCTTGTTCATAGTCTGCATCTTCAGGAAAATGGTCAATTTTCTTACATACCCCTCGGAAAGCACCTGTGAAAACAAATTTTAGTTGAAGTCCCCAAAGGACTCAGCCTTGAAGATCCGTCCTTGAAGATGGATGGAGAAAGAGAGAGAGAAGAGACCAGCCCAATTTCCTAGAAACAAACATCTATAATCAAAAGATTATAATCGTGTTAGCTACTGGCAGTTGACAAATGGCCTTCTTCACAACAACCCCTTGAGGCAGGCAATACTTTGTATAAGCTAGTATTATTCCCATTTTAAAGATGGAGAAATTGAGGTTCAGAAAAGGGAATTAGGTGGCCCATGATCACACAGCTAGTTAGAGTTGAAGCTTGAATCCAGGTCTCCTAAGCCAAATCTGGTGTTCTTTCCACCAAAGCGGTGGGGATTGTATGAGGAAATGTCAATTATGGTCATACGTTTCCTTTGAAAATATTAAATGGGAAATTTTGTATCAAAGACTTGTCTTGCATGGTAGAATGAAAACTTCATTTGTTTCAAATTTCCTTTACATTATTTTCCTTCTTTATTCCAGAGATATTCCATCCTCTCAGGGATTGTGGATCAATATTATAGGGGTTTGTTAATATATTTCATGATCAAATATGTTTTGTATGGAAAAAATTGAGTGTGAAACACTGCAATTGATGGATGCTAGTCTTCATCTTTTCCTCTGTTGCCCATTTGGTTGTCTTTGGGGACTTTTGTGGGACCAATGCAGGGGGATGGGATCAGGGGAAAAGGTATAAGTATCTTCCTATCTCAAACTTTAGCAGGCCTCAAACAGGAGTTATTTACCTTAACTGAGGGAAACTGGTCTGGAGTATCAAGAATTGTAGAAAACTAAGAGGCAGATGAGGGCACATTAGAATGGTCAATAGAAATTGGGGACATATTACTTGAAAGGACATGGTACTGGGGGCTTTCATCCAAGTACTTGGGCATCCAGAAATTTGCTGATGATCCCTCAGCACTAAAATAGCTTAAAATTAGTGTATAAATCTGTATATATATGAGGATTTAAACAGCAAGGAAGGTGGAGATTAAAAGGCAGGGTTAAGTTGGGAAAGAATAGTTAAGGGACCTGGATTTTTCCTGTTCTCTCTGATGATTAAATTCATGATCTTCTCTGGGTCTCTTCTCTTTTTAAAATGTGGGTTGAACAAGAGTGTTGATCTTTTATATCCTTTTTGGTTTTGACATCCTGAGTTCTTAATAACAACATATATATATCTATATATATATCTCCACATGCACATATATACACATATATGGATCTATATATAAAATATAATATCTAACATAATATAATATAATTACATAATATATATAATTCACATAACATATGGTATATAACTACATAGCTTATATAATATAATGATGTCCTTAGCAAGCCTTTGAGGCAGGACAGTCAGTAAACATTTATTAGGCACCTACTACATGCCAGGAACTGTTCCAAGCACTGGAGATATAAAGAAAGATAAAAGATAGCCCTCTTGTTCTTAAGGAGCTCACAGTATAATGGGGAAGACAATATGCAAACAATTATGTAAAGACATGCAATATACAGGATAAATTGGAAATGATCAATAGAGGGTAGGCCCTAGAATTAAAGGGGGGATCAAAAAAGTCTTCTTAAAGCAAATGGGATTTGATGGAAGTCAGAAAACCAGTAGATGGAGATGAGGAGAGAGGCATGGGGGGAAACCAGTGAAAATTCCCAACCAGGATTAGGAATCTTACTTGAGAAACAGCAGGGAAGCCAGTATCACTGGATTGCAAAGTACATGGAAGGAATAAGGGGTGTAATAATATACAAAGAATGGAAAGATAAGAAAAATGGGTTATAAAGGATTTTTCTTGCCAAACAGAGGGTTTTATATTTGATACTGGAAATGATGGGAAGGCCCTAGAGTTTATTGAGTTGAAGGGCAGAGCAAAGTAGGATGTGTGTGTATGTGTGTGTGTAAAGAGAGAAAGAGAGATGGAATGAGAGAGCGAGGGAGGAAGGGAAAAAAGGAAGGAAAGATGAAGAGGGTGGGAGGAAGGAGGGAAGGAGGGAGAGGGCGGGAGGAAGAAGGAGGGAAGGAGGGAGAGGAGGGAAGGAAGGGGGAGGGAGGGAAAGAGGGAGAGACAGGGTCAGACCTGCATGTGCCTTTAGGAAGATGAATTTGACATTTGAGAGGAAGATGGACTAGAGTGGGGACAGTTTTGTGGCAGGCAGACCAACCAACAGGTAGGACAAATATTGTCCTAAAAGAGGAATCTCTTTTGCAGATGAGAAAAGTGAATGTCAGAGTGATGAAATAATTTAAATGGTAAATAGAGCCTGCCCTTGAACATAGGCCTTCTTGGTCCACTACTCTTTCAACTGTATATAACAGTGCCTGCAATTGAAACACTAAATACCTTCACCCAGCCTCTTATATGTGTAATCTATTTTATAAGTTCCCTGCAAGATTTGACATTATACATTCACACGCTTACATCTCATAGATGTAAAGGCAGAATAAACCTTAGAAGATACCTAGTATGACTCACTCATTTTAAAAAATGGGGAAACTGAAGATGAGGGTGGTGAAAGCAGAATTAGTCTCTTTCTGTATTTTCAGGTCTATACAGATAAATCTTATCTGGATTCCTGCTTCCCAGACCTAGTACTCTCTCCTCTCGAGCATAAGATTCAGTACTACAATTATTTCTCCACCCTCCAACAAACTAATCTTACACACACACACACACACACACACACACACACACACACACACACACAGAGTCACTATCAGATATAGTTGTATATATTGCATTTGGTTCCTATTCTGGATTTCACTAGTTCTATGCAAAAATAGAATAAGGAGTTGCCTATATATTATGTAGGGGTTTATTCCATTATGGAAAAGACTTTAGTTCAAATCCTGCCTCAGATATTTACTAGTTGTATAACTTTGGGACTCAGTTTCTCTCCTATAAAACATAGATTCATTTATCTCTAAGGTCCTTTCCAGTTTTAAATCCATGATCCAGTAAATAGGTATGGGTCAGAGAGAATTTCCTGTTAGATAGAGACTCTTAGTACTCAGTAAGGGTTTGAATATTTGGGATGGGACCAAAAGGCAGAAAGAAACACAAGCAGGAAGAGTAATAGGAAGTTGGATGGATGCATACTGCTTTATCGAAGACCAGTTTTATCTGATTCACAGCATTCTGCAAGGCATGCCTGTTCCATTTTTCACTTCTCCTGAAAGTTTAGAACTGAAAGGAACATCATCAGATTAGAAAATAAAGTGTCATGTCTGAAAGGAACCTTGGAATAGAATATCAGAGTGGGAAGAGACCAGGGAACATAGAATGTCAAAGCTGGATGAGTTCTTAGAATGTTGAATCATCAAATCAGGGCCTTGAAACAGTCTTAGATCATAGAATGTTGAACCTGGAAGGATTCCTAGAACATAGAATCATGGAATATCAGAGTCAGAAGGTACCTTAGAACATAGAATGTCAGAGATGGAATTTCTTTAAAATACTGAGTGTCAGAGCTGGAAGGCACCTCAGAATATAGACTGTCAGAACTAGAACTACCTTAGAACATTGACTGTTAGAGCTGGAGGTATCTTACAACATAGAATGTCAGAGTTGGAAGGATTTTTAGAATGTAGAATCATAAAATATGAGATATAAGGGCCCTTAGAGCATGTCTAAGAATTGGAAGGCACAAGCCTGCCAGGTAGTTCTCCATCCCACCCTTCTCAATAATCAGGCCACAATCTCACACTACTGACAGTGATTGACATTAGGAGAAGACCCTAGGTTTGAACTTGGCACTTCAAGTTGGACTTGAAATACCTGTATGGTCTTCTACTCTTCTTTTTTCCCTCAATCTGTAGTAGTAGTTCCTAGGGTCTTGCCAGGTAAAAGAAGAGCAGTTCTAAGTATATATTTAATAGTTTTCTCCCAGGGAGAATTCCATGTTTGGGAGATGTTGGCATTGAATAAACCAAAAATAAATAAGATGTTACCTTATAAATTCACTCCTGATATTTTAAAGTGAAGTGTTGTTCATCCCCTAATAGTATAATGATGATGATGATGATGATGATAGCTAACATTTGTATATCATTTTTGCTTTGCAAAAAGCACTTTGCATACATTATCTTATTTGATCCTTCTTGACAACTCTGGGAGATTATTACATGGTCTTATTTTATTTATATGTCATTATTCTAAAAATGAGGAAATAGAGTGAAATTAAGTCACTTGCTTAGGGTCACACAGTTTCTGAGGAAGAATTTTAACATGGGTTTTGCTGAATCAAAATCCATCCCCTATCCACATAACTGCTAGAAGAATTGTGTAAACTTGAGAGAGGACTTAAAATAACCCCGCAATGTTTACATTTGCAACTGCCACTCAATAAAAGTAATTTGCTACCTTTTTCCTTTCCTTTGCCCTCAAAGGGAATTATATTCTCCCCATTCCACCTATAATTCCCTCCCCCTTCCATAGCTGAAACCAGAAGACCATGTAGCCT
The DNA here is from genome assembly GCF_016432865.1 of Antechinus flavipes. Classification (NCBI taxonomy): domain Eukaryota; kingdom Metazoa; phylum Chordata; class Mammalia; order Dasyuromorphia; family Dasyuridae; genus Antechinus; species Antechinus flavipes. The sequence continues at coordinate 331,331,601 of NC_067398.1, read as the reverse complement.
TTGCCCTCACTATGCTTCCTAGGGAAATGCAGAAGAGATTCTGTTTGGGGGTCAGCAGGGGAGCTGCACAGGCTTTCATGGAATCTCACAAAGATCAAAATTTTGGTAAATTAGAGTCATCCTGGGGTGTGGGACTGAAATGATGAAAGTCAGAAAAGCTCTTTTCAACCTTTAATTTCTCCCTCTGCACTGGTTTTTTCCCTTTTCTGCCTATAAGCATGTTCAAGTTTTTCAGAATCTTAAATTTTTATTTTCTTTTAAAAAGGCTTTAGACCTTACTATTCCCTCAGGCTAGTGTTTCATCTCTTACTTTCCTTCCACAGCTAAACTTTTTAAAAGAAGAATCTGCCTTCATTGCCTCTACTTCCTTACCACCCACATACTCCTCCAAGCCTTGCAGTATGGCTCTCAGCCTTGCTACTCCATGGCAATTGTATTCTCTGAGATTGCTAATGATCTCCTTCTAGTCACCCAAATCCAGTGGTCCTCATTCTCCTAAACCTTTTTGCAGAATTTGATGCTATTAAATATCCCTATCCTCTTAGGACTCTCACTTCCCTTAGTTTCTGTGCCATTATATACTCCTGGGCATTAGCTGGCCAGCCTCTTCTTCCCTGGCTCCTTACTTCTCACAACTACTAAATAATGACTGCTTTGTCACTAGTCCTTTCCTTTTCTGGCTCTCCAACACAATCTCTCTAGGAGTGCTCATTCACTATCACAATTTCGGCTTTCAATTCTATATATAAGATAAATCCAGTCTCTACTCCTGAGTTTTATTCTTTTTTATGGGATCATCAGATCATAGGTCTAGCGCTTAAGGAGATCTTAGTGACCACATGATCCACATCTCCCAGCCACCATTTTGCTGACCAGGAAATGGTCTAAGAATCAATCAATTAGTGAGCATTTGCTATGTACTGAGAGTCAGGTAAGACAGAAGTGAAATAGTTTCTGTTCCCAAGAGCTTAAAATCTATCAGGGGAGTCATTGTGTGTGTGTGTGTGTGTGTGTGTGTGTGTGTGTGTGTACGCGCATATCTATATCTATTTATATATATAGATATATAGATACAAATATAGTTTTATATATATACATATATAATATATGCATATGTTATCACATATATATATGTAGATATATACAAATATATAGGAATGAAAACCACACAATATATATATATGCACATGTACAGATATCTATATGCACACACATACAAACATATAAATACATATATATATAATTCGCATATATAATAGCATATTTTCTTCAACTCAAACTTTCCAGTGCCCTAAGCCCTAAACTAAATCCATCACCTCTTCTCCCAAAAGAAAGCCTCTTTTGTTAATGGTGTTTTCCCTAGTAAGACTTCTTATCTTAAAACTGTAGAGACCACAGTCTGAAGATATATATATATATATGTATCTCTGAGTTAGGAAGTTATATGAGAGATCTCACCTGTGCTTATGACAATACAGTTGTGAGCTACGGAGAAAGAGATAGGCAACTGAGGCTGTTATGTAGCATAGTGGATGGACTACTACCTTTGGAGCCAGGAAGACTCAAGTTCTAATTTTGTCTCAGGCATTTTAGTAGCTATGTAACTATGGGCAACTCATTCTGTCCACTTCACCTTCCTCATCGGTAAATTGGGATTTATTATATATAGCAACTTCCAGTATTGTTGTAAAGTTCAAATGAGATAATATAAGTAAAGTGCTTTGTAAACCTAAAAAGCTATATACATGTTACTTGTTACTTTCTTAAGACTCTGTATTCTGCTTCCTGATCAAGCCTGATCCCTGGCTTGGAACTTTGCTCTAGCAATTTAAAAAAAATCCCTTCAGGCCACTGGATTTTGAAATCCCGATATCAATCTGATTTGTCTCCTTTACTTTCAGATATGCATCCAGGTCCCAAATCTATTCCGGAATAAGGATTGCTAATGCCCAGGGATTGTGTACCTCAATCCAGCCTTAGGTAGGCTATGACAACAATCTTTAATTCTTCCTTCTTTCTCTCCCTGTTATCACATTAAATCAATTGCTAAGCCCTGTATATATTATTTTTATAGTATCTCTCAAATCCATCCTCTCCTCCCAGGGCCAAGTCAGCAGTTTACTTTTATCCAGATACTCTGTGCTCTAATCAAACTGGACTACTTGGCTCCATAAGCATGCCATATGCTTTCCTATTTCTGCATATGTACTTAAAATGTTCTCTATGCCTGGAACATACATATATTCCTTTACCCTTTTTGCCTGTCAAATTCCTATCTATCCTTTGAAATCCAGTTTATCTATCTCCTCCATGTTCTTCCCTGTTAACAATACTCTTTCCCTTGAACTCCATATAATACTTATTTTGCCCTGACAATGTACAAATCATTTATTATTATATATCAAATTACTTATGTATATATACTGAAACTAAAACCTAGCGACTTTGACCACATAATGAGAAGACAGGACTCATTGGAAAAGATCATGCTATTGGGAAAGACTGAATACAAAAAGGAAAGAGGACAGCAGAGGTTGAGATATAGTATTCTGGAGGCAATAATCATGAGCTTGGATAAACTTCAGGGAATGGTGGAAGATAGAAGGGCCTGACATGCGATGGCCCATGGAGTTATGAAGAGTCAGAAATGACTGAACAACAGCATATGCATCTTTTTCTCTGACTATATGTTTTTATGTTATGGTCTATAAACTCTGTTCCTAAATGAATAACCCTTATTCAACTCTTAAATTATCTCCAATGCCTAATAGAGTATTTGACACATAGTAGATGCTTAATTAATATTAAAGAAATTATCAATCATTAAGAATTTATTGAGCAATTAATATTTCTTCAGTTATTTAAATCTGATTTTATTTGTATAAAGTTTTATATAATTTTGTTCTTATAGATCCTGGGCTTGTTTTGGTAGTTGTACTTGTAGATATTTTATTTAAGCACCTACTATGTGCTGAGCACTGATTTAGACACTGAGAACACATAGGCAAAAATGAAAAAGTCTCTACCCTCAACAAACTTAACATTCTATAGAAAGAGGTAGAAGAAATAGCTGTTAAATGATTGTGAATGACTCACCCTTTAACTTTATAAAACCCATCTTTTGTCCCAACTATAATATGAAAACTGCTTTATGGAAGCTTACTGAGTATATTAACTTGCTGTGTGACTGTGGACAAGTCACTTGTCCTCTCAGGAACTCCTTCCTAAACTGTAAAATGCATAAGTTGGACTAGATGAGGTTGAAGATTTCTTCCAGCACTTACATTATGACTCAAGGACATTGCAATTTATCAATGAGGAACAATGTATATAGACACAAATGTTGTATGAATTTTGGACCAGGGATACATGGAAGGCAAATACATATGAATCATATGTGGCCAAGGGATATACACAGAGAGCTACATATCAGAAATCCATGTTACTAGGGTACACACATATAGGGGATATATGTGGCTGAGCACATATCCAGGCAACTTAAACCACTAATATTATTATTATCATATTGGTTTCTGCTGATTTCTATTGAGTGAATCTTCTTTGTTGAACAGGTCTCTGTGCTGGGTAAGGCAGAGTAATATGGTGGAAAAAAATACTGGATTGAAAGTCGAGACTTTAATTTGAATTCCAGTTCTGTGAAAATTTTGGCAAGTCACTTCCCCTTTCCTAGTCTGTTTCCCTATCTGGAAAAGGACTAGGACAAATTCTCAAGTCCTTTCCAGCTCTAAATCTAGGATGCTTTTATTCTATGGATGCTATATCTCTGAGCCTTTCCACTGGTGTATCACTTGCTAAGCTTCTCTCCACTATCATTGTAGGGGCCATCTGATGGCTATCTCAGCCCCGTCTGCTAAAATGGAATGACTTGAAAATTTTTCCCTGATAAGAGGAGACTGACATTTCTTTTAGTTCACAGTTAATATTATGTTGCCCAACTATAGGCAACTGAACAAAAGGTAGGTTGACTACCTTATTCTGTGACTATCTGTGTTAAATAGTCTAGTACTGGGTGGAAGTCAGTTATCCTAGAATATTATTTGAAATAAGGATATGAATTCCTTGTAATCCTAGTTTAACTCCTTGTGGGGAACCTGTTGAAATTCATTTCAAAGAACTCTGCCAATTCAGAAATCCTATGGGAGATGAGTGCATATTGTCTCTGATAATGTAGGTTACTTATCGATGCTACCTTGTCCATTATAACTCTTGTCCATATCTTCCTATAAGAGCATCTAGTCAGTATTCTGGGGGAGTTCCTCAAGTTCCTTTAACATTGGGAAGATAACAATGAAGGTTGTGGGTTACTTGTGCCTTTCCTCTTATGACTTGCTCAGCATTTCTTTGATGGCATCCTTTTTAAAAAACTACTTCTATTTATACTATATCACCATTTGCTCATGTCCAACATGGATCTCTTAATTGTCATATGTTCTTCTTGCCTTCAGTTCTTCTATTCTATTGTGTTTTATGGTTTGCAAAGAAAGTTCTCATAAGCAATCTTGTGAAGATTGGGCAAGTGCTATTATCCCCATTTCATAGATGAGGAAATCAAAGCTGAGAGAAAGGAAATGACTTGATTGAGGTCACTAGTAAGGAGTACAGGCAGGACTTGATAATAGGTGTATTTCTACTCCCCTTTGTGGCAGTTAGCAGTGAACTTAAATAAATGTCCACAGCTAAGAAGACAATTTCCCTCAAGTATATGAATGGAAATGTAGGCTGTAAGCCCTTGACAGAGTGGGTTTCTGGAGGAGAGAGGCCTAGGAGTACATGGGGCTACTCTGACTACCCCCTTGAGAAGTTCCTCAAACCTGTGGGTATACCACCTCTATCAGTGGTTATTAAGTGGCCTTTGTCGACTACGGGAAGTTATGGGGAACTCCTTATGTATATTACTGCTATTGCTTAAGCAAAGCAACTATTTGGTTGTTTATTTAAGATCTCAAAGTCTTTATTATGTCAGAATAGAAAAGATTTTTAAGTTTTGATGGGATCATCAACAGGGAATCTTTTTTCTTCTGATTGTTGTTCTAAACCCATGCTTTCTTCTGTGTGGGGAACTTATGTCATGGAAACACTCTCCACTGATTTTATTGCTGTTCAATCATTTCAGCTGTGACCTACACTTCATGATGTCATTTTGACTTTTCTTGGCAAAGATACTAGAGTGGTTTGCCATTTTTTTTCTCCAGCTCATTTTACAGATGAGGAAACTGAAGCAAATAGGGTTAAGTGACTTACCCAGGGTCACACAACTACTAAGTGTCTGAAGCCGGATTTAAACTCAGGTCTTCCTGATTCTAGGACCATCACTCTATCCATGGTGCCACCTATCAGCTGCTGTATGTATTTTATAGTCTTAGAGATTTGCTTGGACTATGGAGGGGTAAGAGGCTTGTCCATGCCCAAATGGTATGTGTCATAGTTAAGGCTTAAGCCCTAAAGTTAAATTAAATTAAACTTATGTATTCTAAGGCTAGACCACCAGCTACTCCATAGTATTCTCCCACTTCTCATTTACTTATGGACAGTTTCAAATTGCTAATAGCTTTCTTGTATTAGTAAGGATTTGAGAGAGTAAGGCAGTAGAGGAAGATAGATGCTGAATTACGGAGATGAAGAGAAAGTGTGAGAAAAAGAGAAAGAGACAGAGACACACAGAGAGACACAGAGTCACAGAGAGACAGACAGAGACAGAGAGACAGACAGTCATACTTTGGTCAAGTCATTCAGGATTCTCAGACCTCAGTTTCTACATCTGTAAACTGATGGATTGGGCTAGGTGATCTTTAAGGTTTCTTCTAGCTTTAAATTCTGTAAGTGCATGAAGCTAGTAAATTGCTTCATTAGTAGAAAAACTTGGGCATTTGTTTGAAATTCTGTTTGAAATTTGTTTGAAATTTGTAATTTTCAAGAGTCATATCAGATGGGATCTTAGACTCAGAAGAGTTAGTCTAGAATGAGACTTAGGAAAATTAATTTAATTGAATGTATCTCAGAGTTGGGGCTTTTGAAGATTTATTCCCAAGAACAGTAGGGTTCCACGTCAGAAGTCATTGCCTAAATATAGGTTTATTTCTCTTTCCCTAACCTTTTCTGATAAAAGGTTTTCAGAAGCCAGAAATTCAGAGAATGTTGGATTAGGAGAGGACCTTAGAACAAAGAACATAGAATATCACAGCTGGAAAGGAATTTGGCACATAGAATACAAACTGTTAAAAGGAACTTTATAAAACAGAGCATAAAATGTTGGAACCCTAAGTACAGAGAAGAAAGAATGTCAGAGTTAGAAGAAAACTTAGAATCTCAAACCTTGAACCTAGAATATTAAAATTCAAAGGGACATTAGAGATTATTTAGTTCTTCCAGAAAAATCTCCTTGGGAATACCAGTTTCATGTCTGGTTTTTCCATTAAAGAACATTTTCACCCTCATAAAGCCAAATATACTTCCTTTGTACCAGAAAGAAAAAGTGTTAAAAATTCAAAATGTAATAAATTTGCACTACCTTCATGATTTCCACTGGCTGTATTGGAAAGGGGATAGAGAAGGGAAAAGGGAGTCAGTATTAATGCCTCTACATCTGCCTTTCTCCACCTTTTTCTTCTCTTCCTCCCCCAACTCCTGTGTTGTTGAAACTAAACTTGTCTTTTAATGTTTGGACCCTAAAACAAACTGCAAACTGGGACTGAAGCAGCTGACTTGTCCTTTCTTGACCAGACAAAAGCTGTTTAGTCCTTAACCTTTAAAGAAGAGAACATTCTAAGTATAAATATCTCCTTTCAATCATTTGCAAATTACTTTACATTAAATTTCTTTCCTTGCCCAGCAGCACTGTCTTTCCTTCACAAATATGTCGACATGCCCACTCTTACACCTTCACACAGTCTCCATAGTAATTCCTTGTTAAAGGTTTTTCACTCTAAGCTGAGGATGGGGGTGGACAAGAACTCAGATGCTCCTATAATCCTCCCCAGTTAAGAGTGAAAATGCCAGGGGAATATTCAATTCAACAACAACAAAAAATTCAACATAGATTTATGGAGGGCCTAGAGAAACTGTAATGGTACTTCACTTTTGGAAATTACTTTCGTTGGGCAAGAATTTTCAAATGCATTTGGTCTAGAAGTCAAAAGACTTGGACTTAAGGCCGAGTTTTATTACTTACTATTTTGGCTGTTGGACAAGGTATTTCACCTTTTTCCAACTGAATTTCCTTACCTAAAAATGAGAATAATAAAATTTCCACCTGTAGGACAATTTTTTTAAAATTTGTATTTTTTCAACAAACAAAAATTTATTTTCTTTCTCTTTCACCTCTTGCTCCCATATTGGGGATTGAGAAAAGAAAAACAAATCTTTTATAGTAAATAAACAGTCTTGCAGAATAGTTCTTCACATTGGTCACATCCAAAAAAATGCTTTATTTCACATGCTTTGTCTATTACTTCTCAGGCAGTAGATAGCTTGGGTCATCATTAGTTCAGAGGTAGTTCTATGTGAACCATGAAGTACATAAAAATAGGAGTTATTATTGTTGCAATTTGTAATAAATCATCTCATAAGGTTTTTAGAGCTGGAAGTGACCTTTTATGCATGATTTACTGAAATCTAATTCCCTCAATTTACACATAAGGAAACTGAGAGAAAGTAGATCATGTGGTTAGTCAGTGAGATTTGAAAGTAGAACCCTGTTATTTTCCTGCTAAATCTAATGTTCTTTTCAGAATACTGCATTGCCCCTCATTTGCATAATATACATACAATAATAAAAGATGAACCAGAAGTCTGTTGGAGTGTTAGATCATAACTGAGTCCCTCCTGATCATGCTTCTGACTCTATGGAGTTTCATATACTATGATTCAATTGATCTTTCACACTAGAACTTTCTTTAGGGCCTGGGACTTTTCCCCCCTGCCATTTATCTTCCCCATTGCTGAGTTTACTTTTGGGCCTCTATATTTCATTCCCTTTCCAGATGTGTTTCTGACTCTGGATTTTGATACAATGCCCCATGTGGGTATTCCTCATCTCTCTGAGTTCTATCTCCTTTTTATATGTTGTCTATTCCCATTAGAACTGGGGAAGGCAATGGCAAACTACTCTAATATTTTTGCCCAAAAAATCACAAATGGGGTCAAAAGGAATTGGACATTACTGAGAAACAACGGAACAAACACCAACCACCATTAGAATTTAGATTCCTTGTTTGTATTTGTATTCTCAGAACTTAATTCAGTGCCTGGCACATAATTAGTGCTTAATCAATGCTCAAGGTCATGTCTTGCCTTTCAAACTCTTGAAAAATACCTAGGATCATAGGACTTTAGATCTCAAAGTAATCTTAAAGTTCATCTAGTTCAATGCTTTTATTTTAAACAGAGAAACAGATTCATAAAGAAAACGTGCCTTGAAGATCATATATTAAATGGCATCGATAGAATTAATTTCCCTAAATGTGCCTGGGTCCTGGTGAAGAAGAATGAGAGTTGTGATTTTTGAATAAGAAAACCCAAGTTCAGATTCTGGCCTGTCACTTATTAGTTATGTGATCAAGAGAATTTCCTTTTCCTTTTCTGAGCTTCATTTAGCTTATCTGTAAAATGGCAGAATAATAGTTGTGATAGTTATAGAGTGGTTGTGATCTATTGTAGTTATAGCTTATTGTAGTTATCTATTATAGTTTGTACTTGTAATGATGAATTACTTGAAGCTTGGTTTGCTCATGAAGTCATTCTGACTGGCAAATTATAGTTAAAAAAGCAGTTTATTCAGACAATTATAGAATTACTCATTGAATTTACATTTAAATGCTCTTTTCTTCCCCACTAACACCCGCCAAACCCAACTTGTATAAATCGAGATTGGCAAGTCCAGAGAGGGTGTCAGTCAGTAGGATTGCTAGTGGGAGCAGTGAAAAGAATATATGGAATTGGAGTGGGTGAAGTTTTCCTTCTTTCTGGGTCTTTCTTTTGAGACAGAAGAATTGTTTGTCATTTGGAAAATGTGTTAGTAGTTTAAGGAAGGGGATAAAGATATTAACATATTTTTGGATTAGTGAATTTACCCCTTTGCCCTACTGGGCACATTTCCTGGAAAGATTTGGAATCTTTGAATCAGAGAGCTTCCATTCATACTCTGGATTTGCCCATTCAGTAGCTGTTTGACCTTTTAACAAATTATTGAAACTCTCTGAGACTCAGTTTCTTCAGCTGTTAATTGGGGAGACTGTTATGCTTTTGTGAGAGAGTCTTGGTAAACTGTTGATAAGTATGGAAATAATGACTTTATAAAGTGTTCTTTCTAAAGATTTTCAATCTGGATTATAACTTGTTGAATATATCATAGATGGGATTTCTGCAGGACATTGGAAAGAGGGCCAAATATGGAATCAGAGGGTCTCTCTTCCACTTTCAACGTGACTGTGGACCTTTTCTGGGTCTCAATTTCCTCATCTGTCAGATGAGAGGATTGGACCAGATGATCAACTATAAATCTATGATTCCATAAAGCTAATGAGGTCTCTTCCAAGTCTGATTTTGTGAAAGTTTTTTCTATCATTGTTTGATTATTTCATGATTGTTTCTACCCTAAATGTACACATGGCTATAGACATAGAAAGAGATATAATAAGGTATATCATGAGTGAGATTTTGTGACTGATCCTGATGTGTCTTCAACCCACAATTGTCTAGACTGGGAAGAAGTTAGCGCTAAAGAGGATCTTCTGTGGTTCTCAGTCCCTGTGGCTGTGCTGTCGATTTTATGGTGATGCTCATTGACTTGATCCACTAATATCCCTAAGATGTTGACATTTCTGGGACATTTTGATGCTTCCCATGGCCATCATCCTTGTTCACTTCTCACCTGGACTATTACAATAGCCTTCTAATTGGTTTCCCTGCTTCAAATCTTTCCCTCTCCAATCCATCCCTTACATAGCCACCAAATAAATATTTATAAAATGAAGGTCTGGTCATGTTACTTCCCTCATGCTCAAGAAGTTTCAGTGGAGCCCTTTGGCCTCCAGGAAAATAGAAACTCCTCTATTTGGCAGTAAAAGTCCTTCACAATCTGGTCCCAATCTTTCTAGACTCATACATTCCTTTCTTTTGAATCTTATTTATAGCAGTCAAACTATCCTAATTTCTGTTCCTCTTAAAGACATTCATCTCTCACCTTCCTGACTTTGTATAGGCTGAGCTGCATACTTGGATTGCATTCCCTCAACAAATTCCCTTAGCTTCCCTCAAAGATCAGTATAAGTGTTTCTTCCTACATGAGTTTTCACAAACCTTCCAGCTGAGCTCTCTCATAATACTTTGTATTCATTTGTTCATTTGTGTATTGTTCATTTTTGCCTGTATCTCCAGTGTTTGATACATAGTGGTTACTTATTAATTGTTATTAATTGTGTTATTAATTAATTATTAAATGTGTTATTAATTGTGCTTGTTAATTGTCAAAGGAACTAAATATTTGAAATTAGTAGTTTTAACAACCTAGGATGTAAAACACTCAGTTACACTCCCTTGCCTTTGAATAAAGGCAAATTTGGGGTAAGGGACAGTTGTAAATTACTATAATAACTCATGTTTCTATAATAATTGGAGTTTTCAAAGTATTTTCCCATACATTCTCTTATTTGATCTTCATGACTCTATGAGATAGGGCAGTGCTACTTGCACACAACCATTTTGAAGGTCAGGAAACTGAGTTTTAGAGAAGTTAGAAAAGTTGCCCAATGATGCAATTAGAAAGTGCTAAAATCTGGACTCCAATACAGAAATTGGAGTCTCCCACACACTAATTTTGCTTCATGGGTTACTGGAGGAGGGAGTGGGAAGGGGATGGGATGTCAGGGCCTCTCTGAGTCAGGGGATTGTATGTTCTACCCCCTGACCTCCATTAGCTACCTCCATGGGCCTGAAGGAGTTCCCACTCTCCTTGAGCAACAGAGCTTGGCCAGTGGCCAAAAGCAGCTTTTCTGTAAGAGCTATTATTTAGAGGGAAAAAAATCTGTCTTCTGCGAATATTTGGCATGAGACCAGAAGAAACAGAAAAGCCAGTGCCAAACCCAGGTCCACAGAAATTTCTAATCAGTTCTGTTGAGGTCTCCAATCCAGTTTCCAGGCCAGAGTAGGCAATCATAGAGTGTTTGAAGGACTCGACTCATATTCACTATCTCCATTGCTAAGGGGTTTATCGAGAGTGCTATTAATGAAGGGAGTATCCTATTCAAATGGTATTCAGAAGAAGTAAGATGGAGGGTTGAGAGTGATGGTCATGGGAATGGAAATGGGGATAATGCAGAATTTAATAGCTTGGAAGAATTAAAATAATTCTCCATTCCAGAAGCTGGACTTTTCCTCATCTAGCTCAGTGGTTACATAACTCCTGAATGATGGATTTTGCTTTCTGTATGTCCCCTGGACTTAGTTACGTTCTGCTTTTTTGCTGAATTCCAATTTGGACACTACTATTACCTTAGGCCTCTTCAACTCTTTGACAATTAGTGACTTCCAACCTTAGCTTCCATTTCAGACATCTCTGCTTCCTCTGATTCACTGCAAAGATTGAACATATTTACTGTGATTCAATCCTTAACTATCCTTCATAGCCTTAGCCAGCTCAAGCTGGCTAAAGTTTCTCCCTGGCTGATGCCTTCTCCTCTGTGAACATCCTCTGCTTGCCCAATCTCATTAATCAATCAATAAACATTATTAAGTGCTTACTATGTGCCAGGCACAGAACTAAGCCATTGTAAGTCTCATAGGTTGATAGATGGGAATTGAAAGGGATTGTAGAGGTCATTGAATCCAACCTCATTTTATAGATGAGGATTGGCCCAGAAATGTTTCAGGACTTCACTGGGTCACACAGCTAATAAGTGATTGAGGTAAGTTTTGAAGTAACCTTCTTTACTCCAAGTAAGGACTCTACCTACTATACTACACTGCCTCTCATCTACCCTATGACTCTAGCTTTGGTTGCTTGGCAAGTCAACTGTAACCATTACTTATTTTAGTGAGAACAATAATAAGATCCTTCCTTGGATGGTAGGACAATAAATATAAAATGGAGAAGGATTTTCAGAGTGGCTCCTTTTCATTTGGTGAGGAAACAGTTCAAGAGTTTAGGTGACTTGTCCAGAATAGAAAGTGGCAAATCTGAGATTTTAATTCAGAACATGTGACTGCTAAAACATACTCTCATAAGATCATTGACATCTGTACCTTCCTTTACTCTTCCATTGATAGCATTTTAATTCAGACCAATTGCCACAGCTCTTGACTGCCTCTATTTGTTTCATATTCCACTTCATCATTCAAACAGCTGCCAAAATTATGTTTCTAAAACATAGGTCTCTCCTTGTTACTTCTTCACTTAAGAAACTTCAGTAACTCCCTTTTTCCTATAGGACAGATTACCAGTACTTTGGCCAAGCATTTGAGGTCATTCTCAGCATGATTGCTACTAACCTTTCTAGCCTTATTTTCATATTTCACGCAACCTACATTTCACTCAGATTAGACTAGTAGTTGCTTTCCATTCCAATCTACCTCTATATAATCACAAAGCTATCTCCCTTCCTTTTCTCTTCTATTCCCTACATTCTTATCTCAACCCATTGAAAACCTCAGCTTAGAATATGCATCTTACTTTCTTCCATGAAGATGTCCCCAGTTCTCCTAGATGAAAACATTTCCACCTAACTCAAATTTTTCTAAGGGCATTTGCCTCAACCTCCTTCTTGCTCTTAGCACATTCTATCTTGTGTCTTGTGAACACATTATATTCCCCTTCTCTATTCTCCTCCCATTAGACTTAAAGGTTCTTGAAATCTAGGTTTTTTTTTTTAATCATTTTGTTATTAGCATGATGCCAGGTACATTGTAGGTGCTTAATATATGTTCCTTTAATTTAATTAGGACTCTGAGATTCTATTATTCTAGGATCTTACTGATCCAGCCTCCTAGGTCTTTGATGACTTCTAAAATTCATCTTAGTAAACAGTACCTACTGTGTGCCAATTTGGGCATAGTGAATAGAAAGCTGGTCTTGAAGCTGAGTTCAAGTCTTGTCTTTAATAAATACTTGCTGTGTGATCCATTAACCTCTCAGTGAACTGTGCAACTCTCTAAGATTCTAAGTTTTTCTTTACCTAAGAAGAAGGAAGGAAAGAAGCATTTATTAAGCTCCTACTATATGCCAGATGTTGTATTCAGTGCTTTACAAATATCATTTAGTTCCATAGCAACCTGGGAAGGCAAGTTCTCTTATTACCCCATTTTACAGTTGCGCAAACTGAGGCAAATAGATATTAAATGATTTGTCCAAGGTCACATAGCTAGAAAGTGACTGAGGCTGAATTTGAATTTGGTTTTCCTGACTCCAGACCCTGTGCTCTATCCACTGATCAGCACTCTGGGTCCAGAAATCACACATCCATCTCCCATCCCCTACATACCAGACATTATATCAGCTGCTAAGAATACAAAGACAAAAACATAACAGTCCAGATCCTCAAGGAACTTACATTCTGTTGTTATTTGTCCTTCATTCTCAAAGAGAATCATGTTGTCAAGGAGGTAAGCCCATGACATGCCAGTGAATTTGATTTCAGTGAGGGAGGGTTGTGTAAAGTCACCTGCCTCAGTTTCCCCTCCATTTAGGTCCAGTGGCCAGAGGTAGATCAGGATTACTGGAGACAGCCTTCAAAAGATCTCAGTTTGATTGAGGCTGTACCCATTTGGTGATTAAGGTGAGTTAGCAATTGAGGCAATGACTTTCCTCTTTGATCTAGTCCAAAAAAAATCTAAATGAATGAATGAATTAATGAATCCAGGAGGGGAAGATCTTCAGGGTTTCTGGCCAAAAAAGAACTGACTGCTATTTACATTCAATCTGAGTCAATCGGGAACCAAACAATGACCAAATGGGGCTTGACCTAGGACCTCTTGGTGGCCAATTAGAGTCAGATTGGTTTTGATCTAATCCTCATACCTAATTAAGAAAATACAAAGCTTATGCAATATAATATAATATCATTTCAAGAGGGAGATATTGCTGCTGGATGTTGTGATCCAGAAAGGCCTTGCATAGGGTGGCACACTTGAGTCTGTGCTTTGAAGAGAATGTAGGGAGTCTTTGGGGCCAAGATGCAGACATAGGAAAACAGCTGGTAACTGTCATAGTTGCTGAATGAAGTGCTTTATACAGGGAACTGCTAATAGGCCAGTTTTATTGAAATCGTGAATTCAAGAAGGGGAGTAATAAGAAATGTTTGGAAAGGTAGGTGAGATATAATATTTGGAAGACTTTAAATGCCAGTCCATGTCTGGCCAGGTATATACCAAGTTACCTACACTGGTTGTATTCTTTCTTCACCTCTATTTCCAGCTTTATTTTGGGGTCTGGGGAAGAATAGAGATGTCAAACTGAAGCTGGTTGGTGTGTGTTTTAGGTCGGGGGCTCAGATTCAATTCTCTTACTGATAAAGAGAATCAAATTCCCCACCTTGCAATTCCTGAGCAGACCAAAGGATTCTTGCCCAAGTAGGCTTCACCTTATAAATAGATGTTATAGGAGCAGGCTTGGGGTAAGTTTAGGGTGAACAAATCTCTGATAAACCAGGACAGCCTAGTCCAGAAATCACTTAGGACCCAAATCTAGAGTGTAGACTTCAGAGTTTAGAATTTGGTCCAGAGCTGAGCACCCATTGATCTAAGCCTAGAACCAAAGTGGCAGATTTTAGAGATTTTAGAGAATGGGGCTAGGAAGAGAGAAGGAGTAAAAAGATAGGAGTCCACTGGGGCTCATAGGAAGTTTGTGGTTTATTGTTCTCTGAATCCCTGGCTTCTGCACCAAATCTGCTTCTGTTTCTCCTTCAAGTCACTACTGGAAATAATTGGAAACTTTTCTACAGAAAGTACTTTGACTGTGGCTGGAAGGCTAGAAAGCCACTTTCCTAGATTGGGACCCTATGAAGCTGTCCTTGATAGGAAAAGGCCCAAGGGAGATATAATCAATTGTATCTCTGCTTAGTAGGAATAGTTATTTGAACCCTCCATCTTTCATTAAACCATATAAGGAACCCCTCTCTCAAGACAACTACTTTCACTTCAGAGCAATGACAATATGCTTGACTTTGAATCAGCAAACTGGATTTTCCAGAGTTCTTTCCCTCTCTTTTTTCCCCATTAGACTCTCATAAAAATCCCACATCATGAGCAGGCCAGAAATTAAAGAAGCTCTTTTTTAACATTTAGAGAAATTGAGTCATAGGGAGATGAATGAAGTGACATCCACAGACAAATATCTGTTTAGTGTCAAAACTTAGACTGAAACCCCAGGGCTTCTGCCTCCTAATGTAAGGCCATTTCTATAACACATTGTAAACAAGGAGAGCCATGTCTAGTCAACATTGACTGCTGGGGCCTCCTGATCTATGCATAATCAAATCAACCAGTTCACCCATCCTTCCCCTGCCCTGCCATCTGTGAACAATCAGGCGGCTTCTGACCTAGGGGATGACTCTCCCTGGGTCCCAATAATAAACAGAGCAGAGTGAATTGGGAGAGACATGAGGGGCCCCTTAGTGGCTGTTTCCAGTCTCAAAACAGAAGGCTCACTTGAACCTGAACAGGTCAAATGTGCCCGGTGATCACAGGTCCCAGCTCCCCAGCAAATCTGTTCTGTGCATTGACATTTATTGAGGATGTTTTATTTCATTCTATTCATTAACCACGGGGAGTTGCTATGGCAACTCTTAAAGGCATATGCTGCCCAGAAATAGATAGGAATGGTTATGGTTTTAAGGAACAAACATCACAATAGCATTTACTTTAGCAACCAAAAACCTGCCTTCTCCCCATTGCTCATGGGCTTCCTTGGCATTTGAAGCTCTTAGTTTTGGCTATACTACCTTTCCCCTCCTTCCCTTCTTTTCTTTACTTTCCTTCTCTTCTCTTTCCTCCTTCCTTTTCCTTTTGTCTTCTCTTCCCTTACTTCTTCCTTCCTTCATTTTGTTCCTCCTTCCTTCCCTCCTTCCTCTCCCCTGTTTTCCTCCCTCTCTGTCATCCTTTTCCCATTCCTCCTCTCTTCTTCTTTTCTCTTTCTTCTTACTTCCTCTCCCTTCCTCTTTCCTTTTTTTTGTTCCCTCTCTTCCTCCTCTTCTTTTTACCTAGGATCTAGGTTTTTTTTTTTTTTTTTTTTTTGCATAGCCATTGGAGTAGATGAATATCTGGATATGGAGTTGGAGTTGGTATTTGTAGATGTAGAGGCGGGGCATTTATATGTGACTAAATGTGATAGGTCTGAATGTTTTTTAGTGTATATCTGTACAAGGGTGTGTATATGTGTGTGTGTAAGGGGTAGGAGAGGAGTTAAAAGGGAAGGGTAAATGTGTGTCTTGTGAGCTATTGGAGGGATTGTGCATGGGAATTAGTTATGCTTTTGTATATGTGTGTGTATGTGTATATATGAAGTATGAGATTGTATAAGGAGGGGAAGTCCATGTTCATGTTGGGCTTGGTGTGCCTCTGTGTGGCCATGGATGTTAGAGACATAAGTGAGTAATGTGAGACTCTATCGATGGTCAGAGGAAGGGTATGTGAGTGGAGGTGCTTGTATGTAGTGATTATGTAGGTGCTTAGGAGTGTGTAGAGATACACATGAGCTTAAACTGTGCATGCACATGGAGTTTCAGTGACTCTTCTCTCTGGGTTTTTCTATGTTGCTGATTGCTTTCAATCAGTCTCCTTTCCTAATTCCTTCTTTTCTCTTTTTTGAAGAGTTAGTGCCCTCCCCCATATTTCTATCCTAAATCTCCACACTTCTTTTTTCTACACTCCCTTTTTCTGATAAATTTATCCATCCTATGATTTCATCTGTCACCTTGACTCAGAGGACTCTCAAATTCATATCTCCAGCATTGAATGACCCCATAGACACCATCTGAGACACCCAACCATTCACTGGATATCCCCATTTCTGTGTTTGGTTAACACTTCAAAGCCAGCATATCCCAAACCTATCCCTTCCATTAACTTCTTCCAAATCATCCAGGTTTGTAATCTGAGATTTAATTTAGCTCTTCCCTCTCTCTTGTCTACCGCCCCCTCATCTTCAGGTCCTCTTTTAGATTATTGTAATGATCTCATAACTGGTCTTCCTGCCTAAAGTCTCTGTACTTGAATCCATAATTTATATGCTCCCAGAATAAACTTTCTAATTCACAGATCTCATCATGTCATTCGATCTCTCATAAACCTTTCATGGTTCCCCATTATCTACAAAATGAAATATGTACTCCTTCCTCTGATATTTGTAGCCCTCTACAATTGAGCTCCTTTTCATCTTTCCAGCTTTATTTGATACTATTGGCCTTCAAATAATCTGTTTTCCAAAAAAATCAGATTTTTCACACTTCCCTGATACTGTCCTGCCCTTCCTTCTTTTGTTTTTTTTACATTCTGACTCTCACATCTGAAATATATCTCATATCTGGAATATATGTTATATATATATTATGTATATAATATATGTAATATATTACATATAATATAATTTATAATATATCTTCACTTCTTCATGCCCTTTACTAGAAATAAACTTTGTCTTCTCTCATCTTCTGCTAAATTGTAGTTTTTGGAGGGCAAGGAAGGTGTGATTTTTATTTATTTATTCCCTGTGTCAAATATAGGGCTTTGTCTTTAGTAGGTAGTTAATAAATAGTTAACATTAAATTGAATTGATGGGTGGGCACATGTAAAAGAAGGGCCATTTGTTTTGATGGAAGAGGTATGTGAATGTGTGTATGTGTATGTTTGTGTGTGTGTAAATGTATGTGAAAGTATATGAGTTTTTTAGTTCATATGGACTATGGCTGAAAGTATATAGGGTAGATGTATGAATAGTTAAATGATGCAGTACTAGACCTGGAGTCAGGAAGAACTGGGTTCAAATACAGCCTCAGACACTTACTCTGAGCAAGTCACTTAACTCTGTTTTCCTCAGTTTCCTCTTCTAGAGAAGAAAATGGCAAACCACTTTAGTATCTTTATCAATAAAACTCTAAGTGGGGTCACAAAAACTCATATACAATTAAAAAGACTGAACAATGACAAAAGGTATAGATGTAGGTGGATGTTTGGTTGTATATGTAGTATGTGTGGAGTACTAATGAATGTTGTACAGGGTGTGAATATGTGAAGAAGACTCTGTGTGTGTGTGTGTGTGTGTGTGTGTGTGTGTGTGTGAGAGAGAGAGAGAGAGAGAGAGAGACAGAAAGACAGAGACAGAGAGAGAAAAACACACAGAGAGAGAAACACACAGAGAGAAACAGAGAGACAGAGAGACAGAGAGACAGAGAGAGAGACACACACACACACAGAGAAACACACACACACAGAGAAACAGAGAGACAGAGAGACAAGTTGAATATGTATGGGGAATAGGTAGAGGGTAAGCATGTATATATTTGGATATGTTAGGCATTGGAGAGAACTGATTAGCAGACAGGGGAAGGGAGACAAGACACTAGGGACAGGAGCCCCTCGGGGTCGCTGTTTTCCTTCTTGTCTTTCTTGGATGGCTCCTGCTTCTTTCTCCTGACACTTCCTGGTTCCATTCCCAGTCCCTCCCTCCAGACTTTAGCAGACTCCAGACTTGGTTGTGCCAGGTTCACAGATTAAAGGTGACAAAGGGCTTTATAAATCATCATATCCGACTCCCTGGTTCTACAAATAAGAAGACAAAAACCCAGAGCATTTGGAATCAGAGATTCAAATTCTTCTTTTCACTTAATATATAGATGACCTTGCAAGTCATTTAATCTCAAATCACTTGACCTTAATTTCCCAGTCTAAAAATGGGAGTGGGAGGTGGACTAAATGTTCTACATTGAACTAACTTTTCAATGATTCCTTATAGAGCATTGAGCCTGGAGACAAGAAGACCTGAGTTCAAACCTAGTCTCAGACACTGATTAAGCCATCAAATCTAATTCTCTTACTTTCTGGATGAAAAAACTAAGGCATGGAGCACCAGCTCTAGCTTTATGAGCCTGGTCAACTTACTTAACCTCTGCTTGCTTCACTTTTCTCAGCTGTAAAATGGGGGAAATAATAGCATCATAGAATTATTGTGAGAATTAAATGAGATAATATTTGTTTAAAAGAAAACACAGCACACAACCTATTCATGGTCCTATTTAAATGCTTCTACCCTTCTCTTCTAGAGTAAAAAGGCACTTTAGAAATAATTGTTAACTCTATTTTATAGATGAGAAAAATTGAGTCCTAGAGAAAGGAAGTAAAATTTGTCAAGTTCACACTAGTAAGTATTAGTAGGAGCATCCAAGTCCAATGCTCTATTTCATACCTTTGTCTATGGGACTATTTAAAAAACTCCCACTAGGTCCCACTACACATCTTACCCATTCCTCAAGGACCATCTTAAATAACATCTCCTCCATGAAATCTTCACTGATCTCAGTTAGATCTGCTTCTTTAATCCACTCATACTCTACTTGTTTCACCTCCCCTCCTAGACTGTAAGTTTCTTGAGGGCAGGGATACTTTCTTTTATCTTTATATTACCCTTAATGCCCACTTCAATAAATTGAAGATATCAGGTGCTCAAGGAATGCTGAATGAATCAATGAGTAAAATCTGACCATGTGCTATAAATATATAAACAACACGAGTGTTTGTATTTATATATGTATGTACACCCCGTGTGTCAACATATATGAAATATATCTTCCAATAATCTTGTGGAGAATGTGGTAAAAGAATCATTACTAGGGAAGCCAACTGGCTCACTGGATAGAGAATCGGCCCCAAATCAGAGGATTTGAGTTCAAATCTGATCTCAGACACTTGACAGTTACTAGCTGTATGATCCTGGGCAAGTCACTTTATCCTGATTAACACACACACACACACACACACACACACACACACACACACACGAATCATTAATTTTCTTTCATAAACAAGGAAATTGAAGCTGAAAGGGAATTGGCAAAGGGGGACATGAACTTGGAGTTTCTGAAAGATTTGAGTCTTTCAGCTGCCAAATCTATTTTCCTGTTACACTGTGCTGTTTAAAGATTTGGGTTGATTTAGGCTACATGGACATATCTTGAAAGAAGTGGTTATGACATTATATGGAACTGGTGCCATGGCTGACCCTCCTTGATGCCCTCTGGTGGAATCTGCTCCATAGTGAGGCATGTCATCATATGATAGGTATGAGAATAAAGGCTTGGTCATCTAGGCCCCAACAAGGCTCTCTCACTCCAGTCTGGCTGGAGAAACTCCGTTGGAGTCATTCAACACATCTCTTTTCCTTCTGACTGCTTAGGGTTTGGAAGACTACAAGTAACTCTAAAACTGCCTTTCTGGCTCTCTCTTCCTTCTGACCTCTTGCTTGAACTATCTTAATAGGCTCCTAGACTGGTCTTCCTACTGCTAATTTTAACTCTCTTGGACCTATCCTTCATATAGCTGGCAAAATCTCTTCTAAATGCACAGATCTGACCATTATTAAAAAACTTTCAGTGGCTCCCTATGGTCCAATTCATAAAAAACTAACTATAGTTATCCCTGTCACATTGCAGCTTTCCCCCACAGGGTCAACACATTGTCAGTCAGCATAATAAAATAAATGGGAATATTTTGGCGAATTTTGCAGAAACTGCATTTAACAAGAAAAGGCTACCAGATGACACAGAAAAAGGTTAGAAACTCAGAAACACATAAAATATATGTATGGTATTGAATAATATCAACATCTTTTATCTTTCAATGCCGTAATAATGCAGATTTCTTCTCTGGTACAAAGGGAGGCCAAAAATTTTGATTCAGATTTTTCCAGATTGCAAGGGCCCTACGCTCCTAATCTCCATGTGGAAAGAATACCTTGGCATTCAGGGCCCTTCACAGTCAGACTTTAACTTGATTTTTAAAAAGTTTTATTTCACTCTATTCTTCTTCAGGTACTCCTGTCAAATTGGACAATAAGCTTTTTCTTGCTTATTTGCTTTTCTTCCTATTATTTTTATACCACTCCCTACCCCATATCTTACCCCCATTCATATAAGTTATTCCCCAAATTTGTAATACAACCTTGAGAGGTATTATTATTATACCAATTTTACAGTTAAGGAAACTAAGACAGACAGAAGTTAAGTGGCTTGCCCAAGATAGTGTCTGAGGTAAGATTTGAATTCAGTTCTTCCTGACTATAGAGCTAGTGTTCTTTAACCACTATACTACCTTGCTATCTGTTATGATAATAACTGTTCTATTCATATTCTTAGGGCCTAGACGTATTTGGTGCTTATTAAATGTTCATTTAATTGCATTGAATTCTTCACATATTTTACCTTTCTGCTGGACAGTTTCATTCCTGAAATATACTTATCTTTGTTCTTCTTTTTTACTCACATCACTTGGCTTTCATCTTCCTCTCCAGTTCTATCCAGGCTTCAAGACCTAGTTCAAAACCTATTTCCTTCCTGACATCTTCCTTGACCACCCACGTTCCCAACTCATGATTATCACCTCTCAAGAGGGTCTGGATTTTCAATGGGTGCCTGGGGTACTAAGGGCCTACAGGGGAATGCTCCAGCATCTTTGGCCCAAGGAGGTACAGAAGGATAACCAAGACTTTGCTGTGGGTCCAAATCCTTGCAAATCTGTGGGAGGCTGATTGCTAAGTGAGGGCGTGCTCTCAGGGAGAATCAGTCAGGCCTGACACAGCCCTGCCCAGGACAATAGGGAAGAACTAGAAGGACATAGCTGCTATTTGTCTTATGACTCAAAGACATCATTACCTAAATTCTTCAGTGTTTTCCATGCCTGAGACTTTGAGTCAGTTAGGAGGATAGGCTGGCACAGGTAACTTCTCCGGCGACACACACAGTTCAGGGAAACACAAAAGCAGGCAGAGGGAAAACCCCTAAAGTCACACTACTTTGTTGCACAGAGGCCTCCCCTAGCTCATTATCTCTCTTCTCCCCCAAGACAAATAGCTCTGCAAAAGCAGTAGAATGAGACAGCCTAACACCAACTTGCAAGACTTTCTCTTCCTACTTTTTATCTGCTGCCTGCAGACAGCCTCAGAATTAGAGAGAGGTTAGTGGCCTGCTTATGGGTATTGCCTATAGCTGCTGCCTTTCTGCTCCCCAAACTCAGCTGTTCGGGCTTCTTTAATGTGGTAACATGAATCCAAGCTGTTAATGGGGAACCCTTCAGAGATAATACCATGAAAAGGGAAAAGAATGCTATATCACCAAAACCAAGAAATAATAATAACATATTTATATAATACTTTATGTTTTACTAAGAGTTTCTGAAGAGAATAATTCTGATCAGCAGATCAGAAATGAAGATGAGACATATTGGAACACAGAATCTGAGATTGGGGAATGTTAATCAAAGAATCTTTATTAAATGCTTGCTGTGTGCCAGGCACTGTGCTAAATGCTGAAAATGCAAAGTAAGGAAAAAAACAATTCTTAGCTTCAAGGAACATAAATCTTTAAGGGAAAGTCAATATGTTAATGAGTACCTATAAGATATATATAGAATAAATGGAAGGTAATCTGAAAGAGAAGGGACTAGCAGTTAGAAAGAATAGGAAAGTCCTCTTGTAAAAGATAGGATTTGAGTTGATTCTTGAAAGAAGCCTGGGAAAATCAAGTGGGTTGAATAGTTCGACCCTGAGAGACCACCAGTGCAAAGGTATAGGAGTGAGCAGTGAATCATCACACTGGAGATTCTGCAAGTAGACAAACGTGACTATAGTGTAGTGTGTAAAGGGGTCAGTAACGTCTAAGACTGACCACTCCAGGGTGGCCATGTTTTAATGGGCCTGCACTGCCTTCTTGGCTTTTGTCCCATCCTTTCTAGCTCTGACATTCCTAGAACTTTTCCTTTTGGGATTTCCTTTAGGAAGTAATTGGAGGATTTTTTCTATCTTTATTTTGTCTGTTAGTTCATTAGATTGAAAACTTCTTGAGGTCAGGGAATGTCTTTTACCCCTTTTCATATCCCCAAGGTTTAGCACAAAGCCCTGTTCCATTAAAGGTGCTTAACCTAGTGGACATCTGACAAGAAAGATCTCTCCTTTAAATTCAGAGTTTAGTAAGACTTAGAATGAAAAGTGAATCAAGTTTCCCATTCTAAGTACTGTTTCTACTATAAGATACAGTTTCTTTAGACTGGCGACTCTGAGTCATCTGAAGAACTGATAGGAAGAAAGAAAAGCACTTTCAGTAGAGGACCAAAAATTAGGGAGGGAGGGTTCAAAAGGCAGGGTGGGAATGGTGAGGATTGTCTGGTTCCACAAAAATTACATTCAGAGCATCCAGCTCCCGCTTTCCATTCTCCCGTTGCCTACCTGAATGTCTTTGGGGTGGGGGTAGGGGGAGTAGGGTCTATGCAGGAATAAAAAAGAGCAAGCGTAGGTGGGTGGAGGAGGATGAGCTTAGAAGGCTTTGGAGGATTTGCCGAACTCCAGAATGTATCTACCACATGTCTGCTTCAAGGTTGCCACCACGCTGGGGAGGCTGTGGGAACACAGGGACATATATATATACCGTGTGTGCTGTAACAGCCCACACTTGCAGAATGCTTTGGCAGCTAATAAATAAATATATGGAAGAAATTGCTGGCCTTCCTTTCAGACACACTTTGAGGAGGGGCCTTTTTCTAAATCCACACTTCAGAGTAATTATGAAAACTCTTGTATATCTCTGTGTCCTCCCTCCAGAACAGATGTGAGAGAACACAGTTTACAGGAAGATGGGAATAATCTCTCCAGTTACTGGGCAAAAGAGATCAAGCCCCAAACTCTTATGACCCCCAAAGGGAAGGAAAATGTGATCCAGAACCCAGGGAAACAATTTTTAGAGTTCTAGCTCTGTCATTAAGCTCTGTCATTAATTACCTGTGGGAATTACTTCTTCTCTCTGGGTCTCAGTTTCTTCTGCTGTACATTTGAGCAAAGAAGACCTGCACTCCCTATCTCATAGGACTATTTTGAGATCCATTGAGATACTGTATGTGAAATGCTCTACATGACTTTCACAAATGAACAAAAATCCCTTTTGTTACTCACAGTCTGGTATTCACTTAGAACCATAGGCACATGACACATTTTTCATTTGCATTTGTACTTAGGGAATTGTATTTTACTTTATAAAGTCTAATATTGATTGAATATTAGAATGTAAAGGACAGTTAGGAGCCTAATTGAATTCAAATACTACTTCAAAAAAATTTTAGTTGGATGACTCTGATCAAGCCACTTACCAACAGGTAGTACCACTTAGGTTCAGTTTGCTCCTCTATAATATGGGAGATATTACACATAATTACATAAATTACATAAGCACATAGCAATATAACACAGGCTAGTAGTAATGTAACAAATAACATGAATAATAGTGGGCAGGTCAGTGTCACACACATGTGCCAGTTCTGTCTTCTAAAAGTTGATCCCCATCTCTATTTTAGGTGGTCTGGGCATTTGCTTAAACCCTTTTAAGTTAGCACTTACAGCTCAGGGTTGTTGTGTGGACCAAATGAAATAACATGTACAAGACTATGTAAATCTTAAATATAAATACCAGGAAGTATTATTTAAATTAAAATAATTATTATTCACCAAATTTTAAAAAATTAAAATTTAATTTCTAAAAAATTTAATACAAATTAAATACAGATTTTGGTAAAGGGATCCTTAAATTAAACTTTTCATTCTATCCTAAAGTATAGATTACCTTTTTCAGTCTTCTCTTCTTGGCTTCAAAAGAAAAGAAAGGGTATATTTCAAGTTGGACTATGAAGGACTGATAGGGAAGTTAAAAGTTGTGTTTCTTTTTAAAATTTAACATTAAACCATTCTGCCTCTCTTGTCAGTAACAAACCGAGGCCCAGGATGAAAAACAAAGTGGCCAGAAGAATGAAAGGAGAAAATAATATCTAGGTGAAATTTTCTTGAATTTGGCTATTGCCTGGTGACCCTGAGAAGCTGTCAGGGAAAATAGAGAAAGAGGTACATCTGAGGCCTGGAGGGATGGCAGATGATCCATCAGACCTAGAATCTGGACTCTGCCAGGAAGTTTTATGGGAACAAACAGGGAAGTACCTGGGGAGGATAGTCTGTGTAGGGTCTTGGGCTGTTGTCACTATAGCACTAGGCATCCTTCCTTCTCTCTCTTGTGTCAAAAATTCATGGAAGTGAGGAAGGAGAAGTAAGAAGCAGGAGATGTGAAGGACATACCCCCCTTATTCCCCTTGGGCTTCTGATTCTAGATGCCTCCATGAGTGCGGAAAAAGCAGCTGAGCACACTCAGCATAGTCAATTCTCAGTCCTAAGCTTATATCAGTTATATAGATGTTCATTCATTTGTCTTCTGTTGTAGGAGGGGATGGTAGGTTCAATCTTTCATGGACACTGAGATCCATCAGAATTTCCTGATGGAGGGTCTGACTTTCTATGGCCAACAAGGTAACCTTGGTGGAAGTTACCATAGACTCATCCTATCAAATCTGAAGTGCTCCCTGGGAAGCAAGTAGGCAAGTCCTGAATGTTCCCTGGAGAGGCTTCTGGGAGAGCAGCAGTTTGTACATGGCCCTCCCTTCCTCCTGGCCAAAAAACCCCAAACCCATCATTTGCTTAGAGATGGCTTTCTGCTAGATATAGCAGATGCCTTGAATTTGGCCTGCTTCTGGCCTAACACACTCTCACTTTGGTATGGTACTTTTTACAGTTTTCAAAGCATCTTCACATATTCTTTAAGCTTCCCCATAACTCTCTGAAATAGTTAGGGGAGGGCAATCCTGGATGATTTGTGGTTCTTCAAGAAATTCTTTTAAGTAGTTCTTCATTTTTGTTGCTAGTTCACAGCAGATTATGTCAGATTCTATCTATTCATAATTTAGCATTTCAACTATTTCATCTCCCAGCAAGTCTGGGAGAATGCATTTAGGAATCACAGAATCTGGGAATTGGAAGAAAACTTAGAAATTATTTAACTTAATCCCTTTATTTTATACTTGAAGAAAATGAGTGCCAGAAATGGAAAACAATTTGTTCAATAGGTCACAAGTGGTCAGTGGCAAAATCTGGGTCTCTTGGTTCCCTCCTTTAGGACTCTTGTTCCTTTACAATATCCTTATTAAAGTGAATACTATTCTTATGTCTACTTTTCCTAGATGGGGAAACCAAGGCACAAGCCAACTATGTGACTGACTACAATTAAACAAGATGTTTCCTGATCTTCTGCTTTCGTAGTTTTAGAGAACAATATCTTGGCAGCTAGCAAAGAGATAAAAACTCAAGATTTTAACTCAGGATGCTGGAATTTCTGAGAGATGTCATTTTAGATAGCTTGAAGTTGGGATGGAGAGGGGTGATACTTACAAATATTTGTCTTCCTGCCTATTGCATTTCCATATTTTAATCAGCAACATATTTCTTCATTGCTTAATGCTTTCCTGCCTCAAGCCGAACTCTTAGGTTCATCTTTTCTTCTGACTATCCCTCTAGATTTCCAATAAATTGGAAAGAAGCAAATTTAACTTTCTTCACAATCAGCCAAGTAATTTATATAAATTATTCAGAGTCATCCACCAAATATATTATTCCCTGTGGCTTATCTTGCCAGTTGGAAATAAATTCCTATACGAGAGGTTCTGCCCAGTAGTAGGTTTACAATTGACTACACCAAATTCTATTCTTTATGGAATTTGCATTTTAACCATTGATCTTCTGTTGGATGGTAAAGTAGGAAGTACACACTTAGGAATCATTGACCTTTGGAGCTGCAAGGGACCTTAGAGATCATGCTTTAAAAGCCAATTCAAATGATAATTCCTCCATGAAACTTTCCCTTGGTCCTTTATCCTTCTCTCTCTCTTCTCTCTCTCTCTCTCTCTCTCTCTCTCTCTCTCTCTCTCTCTCTCTCTCTCTGTTAAAGGAGAATAGTAAGATGCAGGAGTCTTTGACTTGAAGTCTATAAACTTGCTTTCAAGTATTTTGACAAATGGATGTCAATATAAATGGTTTTCTTTGTAATGCTACATATTTCATTTATTTAAAAACATTATTCTAGGTTGAGACTTCACCAGACCACTAAAAGTGTTCATGACACACACACACACACACACAAATGATTAAGAACTTCTAATCTTGTGTATTGCTCCCAGGGAAGAAAACATTCTCTGGGATTTCACATTGTTTCCTACTTGCTGAAATAGAAGGAAATCTGTAATGAAGCTTCCAGGTTAAGCAAGAACTGAAGCATATTTCAAGATGGGAGTATCAGGACTCTTTAAATTTTCTGCCCTGGGACAAAAATCCCAGCTTCCCCATTCTAGTCATAATTCTGCTTACACTGTCTCCTGACTTACCTTCTTTCAAAATCATCATGGAAACAACCTCAAAGAGCCATATAGACAACAATCTTAATTCTTAATGAAGGAACAAGAATTAGACTTGTCAAATTTAGATTGAAAATAGTTTCCTTTGAGTTGGGTCCTAGTGCAATGGATGAGAAGAGGAGTTTGGTGGTGGTGGGAGTGATGGTGGGATTAGTATTAATCCTTGAAGCCATAATCAGAAGGAGTTGGGTGTTGCCCCTAATCTTCATTTTCCTGATGAGGGGAAGCTCCTGAGCAGAAAGCCTCATTTGCATGATTTGGAACAAAGCTGGCTTCTTTACATTGCATCCTTTTGGCATAAATGACACGGGGGAGTAGTTCTATTAAGACATGCTTGTGTGACCAAGTCTGAGTCATTCTGAGCTCGGTTTAAATGAATCAATGGTGTCTTTTTGCTGATCTCTGATGACAGAAAAATATGATGTTTCCCTCCCGCTCTAACATCCTCCCCCTCTCTTTCTCCCTTTTTGTTTCCCTCTCCTCTTCTTTTCTCCAATGTACTATATTACAGGCCCTTGGATCTTTCTCTTCCTTTCTGGGATAGAATATTAGATCAAAAAAAGATATTAGAATATAGAAAACAAAAACCAGGGGTGGAAAAGATGTCAGGACACAAAATATTAGAATTAAAAGGTAACATAGAATGTCAAACCTGAAAAGAGGTCTTAAGAAACTATTTTGTGCAACTCCTTCATTTAAAGATGAGGATGTTGAGGCACAGAAAAGAAAATAATTGACTTTTCCATAGCTATTAAGTAGCACTCAGGTCTGAAATTTAGGCCTTCTTATTCCCAATTGAGAGTCTTTCCTTTCTCCTTTCTTTTCCTTTCTCCCTCCCACTTTCTTCTTTCCTTTCTTCTTTTTCTCTATCCCTTTTCTTTTTCTCCCTCCTCTTCTCTTCTTTCCTATTTCTTTTCCTTCCTTTATTTCCTCTCTTTCTTCCTATATATTTTACTGGTGATTTGTTTATATTGGTTATTGCAAGATATTCTCTATCTTTACCTCACCTTAAAATTTAACTCTCTAACAAACAAAAATAAATAAGCAAAAACAACTTACATAGTATCCATATGTGACATTCTGGCCTCATAGTATCTTTTCTCCTCAAAAGAGGAAGTTAGGATATGTTGCATTATCTATGCTCTGGAGCCATTATTGGTTTTTAAATTACTCAATCTGGTTTCCTTTAATGATCATTTCAGTTGTATTTTTCTAATTCTCATCTCACTCTGCATCAGTCCCTATAAACCTTGCCATTTTTCTCTAAATTACTTCTATCTGTCATTTCTCTGCTCAATAATTTTTCATTCTATTCACTTGCCATTATCGGTTCAATTGTCCCAATTGAGGGACACCCACTTTGTTCCAGAGCTCTTTTCGCTATATTGACCTGGATCTCTCTTTTATTTCAGATCCCGCATTCTGCTTCCAATCCAATATGTTCCAGAGGAGCATCTCTATCTCTCTTTTTCTCTATGATGAAAACCCTGTTTTTCACTAGTGACATCTGTTATGTGCATAGGAGTTTCACATCTGCACATCAGAAGTTTCCAAAAAACATGATACACAATCAGTCCACAGGCAAAGAGCCATTTTGCATGTGTAATCTGATGTCAGTAAACTCGGCAGGGAGCTAAATAGTTCAGAAGCCATTGTTAGCAGCTGTGCAGAGGGTTAAAGCCAACCTTTCCTGAATTATATCTTTAGGAGTGGTGTTCTACCAGGGCCAATGCTACTTGCAAAGTCAGCTCTTATTTTGGGGGTAGCTCTTATCTTTAAGGGTAACATTAATTTGAATCTCCTTTCTCAACCCCTATACCGCCCTGCCATTTACCCAGCGTGGTCCCAATCTTATTTTCTAAATCAAATCGAGGAGAGGAGAAATACAGCTAGGGCTAAGTCCCTAATTACTTGTAGGTTCTGCTGTAAATGAACTAGAGAAGAGAGATGAATCTCTATTGATATTCCAATGTAACAAAAACCAAAACCAATACCAAAAACCTCTATATCCATTAGCTGATAATAGGGTGAAGTGCGTAGGAGGTGAGCAATGGCTCTATTTTCTAATAGGAATCATTCAATTCAATTCAATCGAAATCAATTCATCTTAGTAAACATTTACTAAGCATATGTAAAAGATTGTTCTGGGCTTTGGGGATATACAGATGAAAAACCTCATCATTTTTACCCTCAAAAAATAGGGTCAATGTCCCCTCAACTTCTAGAAAAGTAAACTATTAGAGTTGCAACGGACTTAGATCTTCTAGTTCCTTGTCCTACCTGGAATGCAAATTCCTACCATAACATCCCTATCATTGTGCTATATCTCTCTCCTTGAGAAGAGAGACTATAATCCAATGCTTGGAATGTAGGAGAAAATAAAGGTTTGTTGATTAATTGATTGAAAAGGGATCATCCATATCTTTAGTGACAGGAGAACATAATACATCCCCAAGACTGCACTCATTCCACTTTTAGATATTTCTGTATCTCTATACAACTTTTGCATCTCTATACTTTCCATTTACTAGTCTTAATTCTGTCACCTGGCCCAAAAGACTAAGCTTAATCATTCCACATGAGAATCTCTCAAATATTTGAAGAGGGCGATAGTTGTCCAGGCATATTAATGAAATTCAGTATATTAATGGTCTGCGTAAAACATAGTATTGAGAACTGAGCATCATACTCCATATATAGTCTGACCAAGACAGACAATATTAGGAATATAAGTACACTTGCTTTGAAGCCTATCTTTATTAATGTAATCTAAGATATCATTAATTTTTTTGTCTGTCATATTGAACTTGAAGCCCATCAAGACTTAGGTTTTTTCCACACGATCTGCTTACTAGTCATATTCCTTACATCCTGTCTTTGTGCTATTGATTTTTTGTACCATATTGAAAGATTTTACATTTATCCCTATAATTCTAAAGTAGCTTTTGGTCCAACATATTAGCTACCTTTCCCATATCATCTTATCTGCACATTTGATAAGCAAATATTTTGATTTATTCCAAGTCATCGGCAAGAATATTTAACATGACAGGGTTAAGGATAGAACCCTGCAGAACTCTACTTATACAATGTTTTCTAGAAGTACTCAAAGAGAATCACATGTGACATTAAACCGGAAAGGACCTTTCATATCATGTAAACCAGCCCTCTCATTTTGCAAATATGGCAGTCACCACTAGGTAGACTAGAATGACAGGGAATGAACAACACTTTCTTGATTTTCAGAACAGTATTCTTTCTGTGACAATATACTGTTTAAGGTTTGAGGAAAAGGGCTAGATAGGAAAAGACTTTCATTATTTTTCATTGCAAGAAAATAATAATTAAGGACTTGATTGATTTACTGTAAGTCTATATTGTTCCCTATGGTGTAAGTCAACAATCTACTTACAAACGTTGGCTAACTATGTGCTCTCTGTAAATTGGATCCATAGGGCAATTGATCCTATAATGGTCCTTCTGAGTGCTGGAAAAGCATTGAGTAACAGTTTGAGTAGCCCTTAGGGCAACATTCAGAAAACTAAAGAAAGGAATAGAAGCAGCAAGTGAGGAGAGACTTTGTGTCCCGACAGATGAAGTGACGCTAGTTCTCTGTCTCAGCTCCATTTCCCATGGCTGCTTTGCAAGGTGCATGAGAGATAGAATCCTGAATCCTTCTTGAAGTAGGTTCCTCCCAACCATCCTGGGAACCCAATGGCTATTTCTCCCTATGAGGCTGAACTTTAACATATGTGTCATATGTGTTAAAGTTCAGCCTCATAGGGAGAAAATATGAAGCTTCTCTTATGAACACAGCTAGTGATTTAATGGGTAGAATGCTGGATCTGAAGTCAGGAAGATCTGAGTTCAAATTTGACTTTAGACATTTATTAGGTGATTGACTTGAGATAAATAGTTCCATCATTGTCTGCTTCAGTTTCCTCATCTGTAAAATGAAGAGCAAAACAGCACTTACCTCACAGGATTATTGTAATGGTCAAATGAGATAATATCTGTCAAGTGCTTTGCAAACCTAAATGCCAGCTGTTATTGCCACTACCATTATCATTAATCTTCACAAAGATGCTATGAGGTAAGTAGTGATAGTATTACTGTCTCCATTTTATAGATGAGGAAACTAGAACTCAGAGGGAATTAACTTGTCTGAGATCATAAGCCTATAAAAGAAAATCCTGAGCTTGAATTCAGATCTGATTTCAGGATCCATAGTTTCTTTCCAAGGCCATTCAAGAAGCCTTTACTAATTGGATATGATTTACAAAGTCCTATGCTGGGAGCTTGGGAGAGAGAGACAAAAACAAGAGTTCCTGCCCTTAGGTATCTTACAGTACATTGGGAAAGGAACACACAGCATTACAAAAAAAAAGGCAATTTGAAGAGAAAAAGAGAGAAGGCTAATACCTGGGAAAATTAGGTGATCGTGCAGGTATCAATGGCTAAAGAATTGAGTATTTAAAGACGACAGGTTTTGAATAAGTGAGATAGTGAAAGGTCTTGCGATCATGGATCATCATGGATGAGACTGGATGAATGAACTGAGGAAGTTGAACCTGGACAAAAGAAAATTTAGGGATTCAAGATGATACTTGTCTTCAAGTATTTGAGGGCTGCCACTTGAAAAAGGAATTAGACTTATTCTGCTTGGTCTTAGAGGCCAGCATCAGGAGCAGTAAAAGAAAGAAGCAGAGGTAGATTTAAATTTGATGTAAGAGGGAAAAACATAGCTTCATCACAACTAGAGCTATATAAAAGCAGAATGAAGACATTGCATTTCCCCTCATTAGAGGTCTTTGGGCAGAAAATGAATGATTTGGGAGAGGGATAAGATTGTTCAGGGATGAGTTGGACTACATGGCTTTTAAGGTTTCTTCCAATTCTGATATTCTGGAAAAGTGGAGATGAGGAAGAAGTAAATTCTAGGCATAGTGGCCTGTGCAAATGAACAGAGGTGGGAAATAATTAGTAGGCTAGTTTTGTTTGGAATAAAGTTCCAGAGTTCATGAAAATGAGTCATATAAAATTAGTCTCTAAAGACAGGTTGGATTTAGATTGTGTAGCATTTTAAATGGCAGGCTGAGGAATTTCTATTTCACTGCATAGGTAATAGGGAGCCTTGAAGAGTTTCAATTAGAAAAATGACATAGTTAAATCTGTACCTTGGAAAGATAATTTTGACAGCTACATGAAGGAGAGATTAGAAAGAGAAGAGCTTGGAAGTGAGGATACACTTAGATGGCTGTTGCAATAAAGGATCTGTGATAGGGTGGTAGCTGTATGACAAGAGAAAAGGGAATGGGTCCAAGTAAAATATGAAGATAGAATCAATAAGACTTGTCCAACTGAGTAGAAACAGGAGTTAGGGAGAGAGAAGAGGCAAGGATATTTGTTGTGTTAACAGACCTTTCCTTTACACTAAACTACCTCTCCTACAATTGTAGTCCAATCTTTAATGTCACAGCTTTCATCTGAAAGGTTTCCTGAGTTTCTAGCAGGAAGATAAATGTTTTTGAAAAATAGACTAATCCTTTGTGCAGAACTTTTCATCAGGTCAGAGGTAGCCCAGGTCATAAGGGCTCAGTTACTGCTCTGCAGGGGATTTCAGGGATGGGAAATTGAAGAGCAGAGGAAACATGCCACATCTTTCTCTCAAGCATTCAATTCCATCTCTGTGTCTGTTTGTTTTTAATTCTACTGGGATGCTGAGGTACTGATGGCTCAGATTTGTAAGGTTCTAGCTTGGTTTAGTATATATAAAGAAAGCAGAATATGTAATCAGGTGTTTTGGGTTGATTCTTCTTAGTAACTGTAACTGTGGGTAAGTCTTAGGATCTCAGGATTTAGAGCTGGAAAGGATCTCAGAGGTCATCTAGATGAAATTCTTGATTTTATAGATAAGGAGATTGAGACTTAGGTGCTTTGACCTACTGAGCCTCTATTTACCTAATTGCAAAAACAGAGTTCATAATACTTGTATTGCTACAGGATTATTATGAAGAAAATGTTTTATAAACTTTCATGTCTACAAAAATGTGAGTTATTATGAGGAAGGAAGTATGATAACAAAAAGAATATTGGACAAGGAATCAAAGAACCTGGTTTGAATTTAGCATCTGCCACTTAGTTGATGTCTGACATTGAACAAAGTCACTTCAACTCTCTTACTTTTCTCATAGAAAAATAATATTGTTTGCCTCATGGATATATTAATAAATCGCTTTGCAAATTTTAAAGAGCTGTGCACCGTTGTTTTTATTTACTTAGTTTTCAGAATAGTGGTAAATTCCTGTGTCTACCTGAATCCTTTGCTTTTAAGACATGTAACACAGGAGAAAGTGAAAAGTTTTTCCACCTCTGGAAGGTGTACATCTGCCTATGTACTCCTCCCACTTAATCCATCTCTAACTGAACTTTCATATCCTAGCCATCTCCCCTATTCCAAAATTGATTCTTCTTTCTGATTTTTCTTTGTATGTCTATGGTACCACCAATCATCCATCCACTGGACACAGTTTTAAAGTTGGAAAGTAGCTTAGAGCCCATTGAGTCCAACTTTATCATTTCACAGTCAAGGAAATGGAGGTTTAGTGGTTTCTAATTAATATTAATAATAAGTAGCAGAGGAGAAATTTGAGCCCTGAGCTTTTGATTCCAGTTCCATTACTTTTTTCACTATACTATATCTCAATTAACCTTGAAGTCATTGTTGTCCTTCTCCCTCTTTTTTGACTAGATGTAATTTTGTCAACTCTTCCTGAATAATATTTCACATCTTGCTCTCCTTACCATCTTGCTCATCCATGTTGAGACCCTTATTAAGTCTCACTTGAACTTCTTTAGAAGTTTCTTTTCATGTTTTTCAGTATTTCCTTTCTCCAATCCTTTCCTCACATTCTGTTGGAGGTTTTTTTATGTTACAGGAAGAGATAGAGAAATTCTATTTAAAATAACTGTAGAAAATATAAACTATTTGGGAGTCCACATGTGAAGACTAAACCAAGAACTATGTGAACAAAATACTTTTTACACAAATGAAGTCAGACATAAACAATTGGACAAATATTCATTGTTCATGAGTAGGCCAAGCCAATATAATAAAAAATGACAATCTACTTAAATTTACCTATTCAGTGCCATGCCAAACTACCAAATAATAATTATTTTTTACACAACATATATGTTTATTTTATCATATTCACCAAGGGACTAAACTCTGGTTTAATTCATTAAAACACATAAAAATAATCTGTTGAAGTTAGAATTAGAATATAAGTATGTTGTAGCATAAAAAGATTATTTTGTTATCTAACCATAGATTGTAACCAGAACACCTAGGTTTTACAATATTTCTAAGAAGCTCAAGATCCTAGAAGATAAGCAACTGTAGAGATACAAATCATCTAGATCCAATTCTCTGCTTCTAGCAAACTGCTAGGTTTGTAGGTGCTAGAAGCAAAAGTAAACATGAAGGTCCTAAAGTTTATAGACTAGCTGAAGATAACTAGAATCTTGAGTACATAGTAGGAGTTTAGTAACTACTTTTAAAATGAATTTTAAAGTTTTCTCCCTGCAGCTATTGCAAGTAGGTCATCATCTAGATAGAGAAAATAATTATGATTGTCATAACTTCATTTTGTATGGTGAAGCAAAACTCTGATCTATCAGGTCTATTTAGATCTTTTCTTAGGCCTTTTGTAACTTGTTTCCTTTTTTCTTTTTTTAAACAATAGCTTTTATTTTTCCAAATACATACAAAAACAATTTTCAGCATTCACCTTTGCAAAACTATGTGTTCCAAAATTTTCTCCCTCACTCCCTTTTTTTCTCCCTCCATTCTCTAGACAGCAAGCAATCTAATATAGATTAAACATGTTCAGTTCTCTTAAAAATGTTTTCATATTCACCAAAGAATTATTTTAAAGAGGTAGAAAAATAATAACAAAATTCATTTAGAAGATTAACAAGTCAAGAATATCAAGGGGATCAATAAAAAAAATGTGAAAAAATTGGCCTAACCATAATCGATCTCAAACTGAATTACAAAGCAGTAATCATCAAAATATTCTGACAGTGGCTAAGTGTGTCATTGGAATAGATTAGATATACAATATATAGTAGTAAATGATCATGGTAATGTAATATTGGATAAATGCAAAGATCCAAATTTTTAGGACAAAAATTCACCATTTGACAAGAATTTTTTGGGAAAACTAGAAAGCAGTTTGTCAAAAATGAGGTATAGACTAATATCTCACACCCTAGACCAAGATGAGATCAAAATGGTTATATGATTTAGACATAGAGGATGATATCATAAGCAAATTCGGGGAGTATAGAATATTTGACTTGTCAGATGAATAAGGTAAGAATTAATGACCAAACAAGAGATAGAGTTATGGAATATAAAATGGACATTTTGATTACATTGAATTAAAAAGCTTTTGCACAAATAAAATTAATGTAGCCAAGATTAGAAGGAAAAAGGGAAAATGGAAAAAAAATTGTAGCAAGTTTCTTTGATAGAGACCTCATTTCTCAAATATATGTATGTGTCTCCATGTGTGGAGAGACAAAGACAGAGAGAGAGAGAGAGAGAGAGAGAGAGAGAGAGAGAGAGAGAGAGAGAGAAAGAGAGAGAGAGAGAGAGAACATTGAATTAAGTTTTTAAAAATAGGAGTCATTCCCCAATTAACAAATGGTCAAAGGATATGAACAGGCAGCTTTCAGAAGAAGAAATCAAAGCTCTCTATAGTCTCACGAAAAAAATGCTTCATATCACTATTAATGAGAGAAATGCAAATTAAAATAAATATAAGTTAACACTTCATGCCTATCAGATTAGCAAATATGACAGAAAAATAAAATAACAAATGGTTGGAAAAGATATGAAAACAAAAACAAAACTCTATGACATTAATGTACTGTTGGTAGAGTTGTGAACTGATCCAACTACTCTAGAGAGCAATTCAGAACTATTTCCAGAGGGCAATCTAGCAATACTATTACTAGGCCTGTATCTGGAAGAGATAAAAGAAAAAATATCTACATGTCTAGAAATATTTATAGTGGCTTTTTGTGGGGACAAAGAATTAGAAATAGGGGGGAACCCATCAGTTAGAGAATGGCCGAACAAGTTGTGGTATGTGATTGTGATGAAATACTGTAATTCTATAAGGGATGATTAACAGGATGGTTTCAGAAAAATCTGGAAAGATTTATGTGAACTGATGCAAAAGGAAGTATGCAGAACTGGGAAAACATTGTATACAATAATAGCAATATTATACAATAATCAACTGTGAATGACTTAGTTGTTTTCAGCAACACAACAATCTAAGACAATTCTCAAAGACTTAGGATAAAAAATGCTATCCACTTCTAGACTGAGTCTGAATGCAGGTCAAAGCATATTGCTTTTTTTTTTTTTTTAACTTTCTTACCTTTTTCTTTCTCTCTTTCTTGTTTGTATTTTCTTTTGCAACATGAATAATATGGAAATATATTTTACATGGATGCACATACATAATTGATATCATTTTGCTTCCCTTCTCAAAGAGAAAGGATAGGAGGGAGGGGATTCAGAATTCGAAATCTTTAAGAAAATTGTTTTTACATCTAATTGAAAAGAAAATAATTAAAAAACTAGATAGCAGATTAAATACAGATTAAATTGAATGTTAGAAAAAAAGAGAGGAACAGGAGTTTTCATTGTTTTCTATAATTAATTTTTTGATCACAATAGCAATGTGACCAGAGCTGATCATTAGGAAACTTAATCTGATAGTTTTAAGTATGATAATGGAGGTAGAAAACATTACAATACTCTAGATGAGAAGCAAAACAAGAGAAGGCAGTTATTCAGAATATTGTAGCTGTGTAGAGGGAGAATGGGTAATGTCACCATAATCAAGGTATCAAGGCCATTGATCTATGGAGCATGAAAGCAATATCTCTTGCCTGTTGCCTTAATGAGGTCTTCCTTATAGATAATCTTTTAATGATTATGATCTTTTAAAAAGTTGATATCTAAACTTTACTTTATATTAAAATGGCAGAACAGTAGTAGATATTAGAAGGAAAAATAATAAAAGTAGACCTAGCATCTCTTTCCTGAAGTTCCTG
Source organism: Antechinus flavipes (assembly GCF_016432865.1). Taxonomy (NCBI): domain Eukaryota; kingdom Metazoa; phylum Chordata; class Mammalia; order Dasyuromorphia; family Dasyuridae; genus Antechinus; species Antechinus flavipes. Next base: position 331,293,975 of record NC_067398.1, on the reverse strand, counting down.
AAGAAAAAACAGACTCAGTGATGGAGAAGAACTGGTAGCAGAAGTCAGGAGGAATTGTAGAACATTAAGAAATTATAGGGTAAAGAAAGTTATTAGTTATAGGCAGAAAAATAAAGATCGCAGGTCCTGAAAAATTGTGAGCTATTGATTTGGGGCTCCTTATATTATCCCTGCCTAGGGAAATATTTAACTTGGGATGTTAATTAGCAATGGACATGCCAACGAGGATTAAGTATGTTTAGTTGATAAAGATACTGAATGACAAATCTAGGTAGATAATTACAGTGACATTTACCCCACATTATGAATTAGAACTATTGAATCTTTTAGCTCAGAAGGTGTTTAATAAGTGCTTTTGATAGATTGAAAAAAAACCCCACAAGTTAGAATTTTTTTTCCCCTTCAAGATGAAGCTTACTACATAGAGCATTTCCAGATCCCCAAGCAATCAGGGCCCTCCTTTTCTAAATATTTATAAATATTTTCTAAATATTTAACTGCTTTGTATTTATTCTGCATGTAATTATATATGTTTGTCTTAACTCCCTTGATAGAATATAAGCAACTTGAGAGTAGGAATTGTTTCATTCTTGATATCCCCAGTGCCTAAGACATGTAGTAAGCCTTTAATAAATGCTTATTGATTTATTGATTGATAGATGTTCAGAACTAATAATGCCAATTCCCTTGCTCATAAATCATCAATGACTCCCTATTGCCTTCTCCCCCCCAAAAAAAAACTAAACTCTTGAGCCTCAACATTCAAACCCTCTACAATCTGGCTCCAATCTATTTTTTCCAACCTCATTTCACACTCTTCCCCCTCCCATACTTTATACTCCAGCCAAACTGGACTATTCACCATCCCACCTACATGCCCAGAGCTTTCCCACCTACGTACTTTTGCTCATGCTGTTCTCTGTGCCTGGAATACCTTCCCCCTCATCTCTGCATGCTCAATCCCACATCAATTTGTACCTTTCTTAGGGTTGTTAAATGAATGAATGAATTAAAAGCAAGGACTTCTGGGGTTAGAGACTAGTTCCTTCAATAAGTACTTAAAATCTTCCACCATCTGTGACTCAGAGGCAAAGAGACTGTATTTGGGATAAAGGTATTTCCAAAGTTGCTCACATTAATGCCCACCTCTCTATTGGCACAGTTTCCTTGCTAGAAACTTTTCTTCCCTGTTTCTTGGACTTTTAATAACCTCCTAACTGGTCTTCTTGTCTCCATTCTCTTCCCCCTCCAAACTATCCTACACTTGCATATGCTGTCATATTAGCCTCCTTAATGATTAGCTCTGGTAGGTTCCATCCTCCTGCTCAAAAAATCTTCAATGGACACTATTATCTATATATGGGACTAGTCATATGTAGAGGCAGAATAGGTGACTGCCTCCATGATTTCATGGGAATTTAGAAAAATTGTCTGTCCCTCCACCTAAAATAATTTCCCTATATATTGTTCAGATGTTTTAAATCAAAGCTTCTTAAACTGTGTGTCACCCTATATGGTGATTGCTTAACTGAATGTAGAGCACTTGAAATTATGATTTCTTATTAGCAAATGTTTGATTTGTACATCTATTTTATATAGTAAGTTCTACAGTTAGGGTTTCATTCCTTTAGCTATTGCCCCATTGAAATGCAAGTGCTATGAGGAGTTGTCAAACCATTAAGTTTTATCAATCATTGATCCTTTGGTATGAATGACATTATCAAATTGGTATCTGAATGTTGTTTTTTAAATTAAGGGTAATGCAAGGGGGAGAGAAGGGAGAGAAAGAAAAGCAAAGGGGTTTGGGAATATTCATAAAAACTCATTTTTCTGTGATGCCTTAAGGATTATAAAGAACCCTGTGTTGCTATAGGTAGTACAAATATTATTTACTACATTTTATTGATTGAGTCTCAGAGAGGTAAAGCTACTTGCCTATAGCCATTCTGCTGATAAGAAAGGGAGCTGAAGGTTGAATCTGGGTCTTTTGACTTCCAGTTCAAGGTCCTTTCCACTACCTTGTGCTACCTGCCCCACCAGAAAGATTAGAAAAAGAGATGGGAAAAGATGAGGATAAGAAGGATGTCATAGAATGTCAAAGTCAAAGGAGTCAAGGACGACTCACCTAGATATTTCTCCCTCATCCAGCCCTATCTGGTGCAACAAAGCAGAATTCTTCCCTACTTGACATTTAAATATTTCTACAATCTGGCCCTAGTTTGCCTCTTCATTCTCCTACCCTGTTTTCTCTTCTTCAAACCAATTCTTCCCCACCCTCCAACGCCTACTTTCTCCAAGAAGCTTTTCCCAAGGATCCCAATTTATAATGATCCATTCCTTTTCTGTCTGTCTAAGGTAACACTTGGTCATAATATATAACTATAAGAAATAGAATCATAGATTTAAACCTGGAAGAAATCCTAAAGGTTAAATCAACAACCCTCACTTTACATATAAGTAAACTGAAACTTAGTGGGGTTAAGTGACTTGCCCATGGTCACACAGCCAATAAATCTCAATGGAAGAATTTGAACCCAGGTCTTCTTGCTTCTTAGTCGTATACTCTATGCATTAAAAATTGCTCTCTTTAATGCTTAAATGACATTACTTCTCTGCCTAAAAGCTTTCGTGTCTCTCCCTCATTCCCAATGTCTGTTGAATAAAGTATAAACTCTTGAGCTTGGCATTCAAGTCCTTCTACAATCTGATTTTACCTTACTTTTCTATTTTATCTTATGTTATTCTTATTTATACACTCTAAGATCTATTTACTATTGTCTAATCCCCATTGCCTATTCTTGTCTTGTTTCTTCTTATTATATATTTTTGCTCAGACAATCAAAGGCATGTATCAAGTGCCTACTATATTCTCTGGGACAAAGATTGATCATTGCAATTAATCAGTTAGGGTATCTTTTAGAGTTGCTTTCATTTTTATTTTTATTAGCACGCTGATTTTCCATAGCAGCTCCCATCTATACTCCTTTTGCCCTATAGACAACAATATAAATAGGCATTTCCAAGTCACTATCTAACCTCCTTCCCTGCCACTATCATTCTCTCCCTCATGCCCAAGGAACATTTAACTATCAGGGTGTCGTTCCGATAACCAATACAAAACCTTGAATTTTTGTGGGTACTTAATATCTTTGGAATGGAATGCAATGCTGTTTGTTAATTTATTCATTATTTCACATGAGAGATTTCTGAACTACTTGAGGGGAGAGTCCAGATTTGATTCTACTCTTCAGTGAGAAGGCTCTGTATAGATGCCCACTACAGTAGGGATTAGTAAATGCTTATTAAGGCTTTGACAAATGCATTTGGACATTCTGAATGAAGAAAGTACCCAAGCAATCTTGGAGTGTTAGAATAAGTGGCTCATATCATCTAGGACTTTACATTTATGAGAGCTTTCTTTTTCTTCAGGGAACCCTAAGACAGGGGTAGTGGCAAGCATTTTTAACCTCATTTCATAGTCGAGGAAACAAAGACTCAGAAAAGTGATTTGCTGAAGGTAACAGCTAATGAGCTGGGGTTGGAAATTGTCTTCTGGATACAAGAAGTGTATTACTCTTTATAATATATCATACTTACCTGCTTTCCTGGGCAAGAGGGAAAAAATCTTATTTCATAGATTTTCCAACCTTGAATGCTAACACATAGATGCCATTTGTTCTTAGGGTCCACGAGTTGCCCTTTTGTCCCAACAAAAATCTATGGGAAGCCTTTCCAGATTCGCCTTAATTCTAGTTCTCCACCCATTCATTCTGAGTTCATATTATTCATGTGTCATCTCCATCATTAAGGTGGAACTTCTTTGAGAGCAGGGGCTTTTTTTTTTCTTTTGCCTTTCTCTGTCTCAAGTGCCAGAGATATAATAAATATTTATTCAGTGACTGACCTATTCAAGTCTTTGACCTTAGGTGCCACCACTGGATTGTCCTAAGGGAGTTGAGTGGCCTTTTTTTAAACACTGAGGGTAGAAGAAATTCCTTTTCCCTTCTCTGCCCATGATGGATGGTCTAGTTTACCCTATCTCTAATTGGATCAATTCAAAAAGTGTAGGAACCTCATCACAACTTCCCAGTGAGGGTCTCATCAGGCCTCTATGCCAACACTTGTAGTAGCTGCCATTTTCCTTTCTCCTTAGGCAGTCTGTGGCAGTACTATGTAGTAGAAAAAGAATGGAGCTTGGATTTGGGCCACCTAGGTTCAACTCCACCTGTAACACTTAGTATCTATGTGAATTTGGCAAAAACAACATTTTTTGAGTCTATTTCCTCATCTGTGAACTGGGGGAGGTGGGCTAAATGATCTCCATGATTTCTTTCATCCTTTAAACAATGATTCTTTAGCAAGCAGTTCTAATGATAAAGAAATCATTATATCTGTCATTCAGAAAGTCTTAGAGATAAAAAATCTAATTCAATTTAAGCAAGTTACCTATTGAAAGTCAGAATTTACAGAATCCCAGAGGTCACCTATTCTAACCCAAATTTGAATAAGAATCTTCTCTATAATCCTCCTGGAAACTTATATTGGGCACTCGCTAACTCCATGTCTGTTTTGGACAATCCTAATTACTATGAGATTCCTAGACTAAGCTGAGGTCTGCTTCTTTTTGACTCATTTTCCTTTCAGAAGCTATACAAAATAATTCTAATATTTTGTCCTCTCTAATTTTTGAAAATGATCATATTTCCCTTACTTTATGTCTCCTCTTCCTCTGGCTAAGTATTTTTAATTTCTGTCATTGTCTTCATGCCAGGTTTTGCCATCAGTTTAATTCAATTCAGTACGTACTTAATAATAATAACAATAAATATTGTTACCACATGCCAGTTGCTGTGTTACAATGCTGGTCATAAAGTACTTGGCTGGGTTCTGGGAATGCAAAGATAAAAATGAAACAATCACTGTTCTCAAAGAGCTTACATTCTACAGGGGAATATGACATGTACACAGAGAAGTAAATTAAAGGCAATTTGGAGAGAGAGCAATAACAATTGGAGGAACCAGGGAAGATTCTGAGTAGGAGGCATCTCTTTAGCTGTGCCTTAAAGGAAGCCAAGGACTCTCAGGAACAAAGCTGTATATGTAATTGTGGAGAAGAAGTGAATTCCAGATAAGGGAGTGCAGCTTGTGTGAAGGTAGGTGATGCAATGTTGAGATCAGGAAGTAGCTAGCAGGTCTGTTTGAATGGAACATAAATACGTCAAGGGAAGTAATATGAAATAAGTCGGAAAAGGTAGGCAGGAGCCAGATTGTGGAGGCCCAAAATGCCAGGCTGAGGTGTTCATGTTTAATTCTAGAAGTGAAAGGGAGACACTAAAGTTTTTGATCAGAAGAACAGCATATCAGATTTGTACTTGCAGAGATGATTTTGGTATATGTGTGAAGGATGAATTGGGAATGAAAAGGAAGGAAACAACTTAGTAAGTTATGATGGTGGTCCAAGGGAAAGCTGATAAGAATCTAGATTAAGGTCATAGCTATGTGAGTGGAAAGAAGGAGAAGATTCAAGAGATATTATATAGGATAAGTCCATAAAACCTGATAACTGGGCTTTGATGTCCTGTTGATGAGGGAGATGAGGAAAAGGCAAGAGTCAAAGATGTCTCAGAAGATGTAAACCTGAGTGAGTGAAAGTATAATGGAGACTTCATCAGTAATATGGCAGACAAAGGAGGAGAAGGATTAGAAAGAAAAATTAAGAGTTTCATTTTGGATATATTGAGTTTGAAATGCCAATATATTGTACAGATCCATGTGAATCTATATATTAAATAGTCAGAGGCTTAGAAGTTGAGAGATTAGAACTAGTTCTATGACATGTATATAGATAAGTAAATTAAGGGCAATTTGAAAAGAGAAAAAACAGTAGCAAGAGGTGTTGATTGAACCTCTGGGAATAAATGAATTTACCAAGGGAGACAGTATGGAGATTAAGTATGTGACTAGGATAAATCTATTTTACTTTGTATGTGCTCTAGATTGTCAAAGTCCTTGAACTATGACCTCCTAGGTCCTTTAATCTCTTTTAAGTTAAGTTTGATATTTGGGACCTGACAAAATGAGCAATTTAGAATGGTCTAATTTTTGATTTGTGGGGAATTGATAGGACATCTCAGGTTGTTGAGTTAATTTCTAGCCATGATCTTAAAGTTGAAGAATGGGTAGAATATTATGATTATTGTCAGAAGACTTGAGTTTTGACCCCAGCTCTTCTACTTATTGCTTATGTGACTTTGGACAAGTAATTTCTGCTGTCTGGTTCCCTAGTTTATTCTTCCATAAAATGGAAGGGGACTAGGAGAAGTATTAGATTTCTAAGTTCCAGATCCTATGGATTCTTACACTTTCAAAAGAGTTGTCAAAAACATGCTGAACTTCAAAGTTCCCAATTGCTGCCTGAACCAGAGTACAATTAGGAAATATTTGACAAAACAAATTAAAATGAAATAGAACATAAGTAAAATTAATAAGTGGCTTTCTGATTCAATATGCTACTGCAAGGATTCTTATGCAGGGTTTAGTGACTTGTATTTCTATTTGAGTTTGAAACCACTGCTTTAGAAGATATCTAGTTCACTTCAACTCTCATGGAGTCACTTTTATTCTCATGGCAGAGTAGTTGGAGCATCAAATTGGGAATTAGTCAGATTTGGGTTAAAATTCTGTCTCAGATACTAACTGTGTGATTCTGGGAAAGTCAATGAATTTCTGTCTGAATTTCCTCATCTATAATATGAAATATGAAAAATGGCTCCTTGATGGATTCTAAGGTCCCTTCCAACTTTAAACCGATGCTAGCAGGATGTGATGACAAATTTGTCATTAATGAATTTATTGGGTGAATACTCCTCTCTTCCCTCGGGCATTAGCTTTTTTCATTTATAAAATGGTAGTGGGTAGGAAGTAGACTAGATGGTTTGTAAAGTTCCTTCCAGCTATAACAGCATATAGTTTCAGGAGAAAGAGATACAGAAGAAATAATGGTGAATTGGGAGTTGAAGAATTTGTTTAATTGGTGATAGGCTAGGTTACTTCTATTGGAGAGACGGCTCAAAACTGTCTTGTGGACAGTAACTTATAGGGAGTACTATTTTCAAACGTTGCAAAGGATGGATAGATTGATGCCTTATGCTGGCTTTATGGAGGATCAATTATGAGTCTCTACAGGAAGGTAACTACAAAAGTATAAACATATGATGATAAATGTCATGATATAGTCACATGCTGATCAGACACTTAGAATTTCAGGTTTGGAAAGAATTTCAGAAGTCCATTTGGTCTACAATGGACAGAATTCTGGGCCTGGAGTTAATAAAACCTGAATTCAAATCTAGGCTTAGAGACCTGCTAGCTGTGTGACCCACTTCAAGCCAATGTATTGTCTCAGTTTCTTCATCTGTAAAATGAGCTGGAGAAAGAAATAGCAAATCCCTCCAGGGTCTTTGCCAAGAAGACTTCAAATGGTGTCACAAGTTGCTGGATATGACTGAACATCTATACTTACTTGGTATGTCACACTGGTTAAGCTGCTTTACTTCTGTTTGCCTCAATTTCCTCAACTATAAAATGGGAATAACAGTTCCTACTTCTTAGTAATATTTGCACAGCCTTTATCACAGTGCTTGGCATATAATAGGTGTTAAATAAATGCTTATTATCTTCCCTTTTCTCTCCATTTGACCAAGAATATACAATGTCCCCCCCCCAAAAAAAAAAAAAAGGACTCAACCTCTGTTTGAAGACTTCTAGTGACAATTCATTACCCATTGGGGCAGCTCATGCCACTTTTGGACATATCAAATCTTTAGAAATGTCATATTTCTTAGTATTATAACTTTAAAGCTTGGATGGAACTTGGAGTCAACTATTCTAACCCTTTCACTTTTCAGATAAAAAAACTGAGTCCCATAAAGTTGCTTAAAGGATTTATCCAAAGTCACATGACTAGCAAGCAGTGGAGTTGAGATTTAAACCCAGGTACTTTGACTCCAAATCTAGTTGTCTTTCCACTATTCCTTTCTTCCTCCCTGAAGTGCTTCCCCATACTTTTCTATTTATTTATTTAGCAAGGCAATTGATGTTAAGTGACTTGTTGGGGTCCTATACCTAGTAAGTGTCTAAGGGTGGATTTGAATTCAGGTCTTCCTGATTTCAGGACCAGTGCTCTATCCATTGTTCCATTTATCTGACCCTTCTTCAAAATTTTCTATGTAGACTTGGTTTGTTTTTTTATCCTCATAATAGAGGATTGTTCATCCAGATGCTCTTGGCTTCTAAAGTGGGGGAGGGAGGATACCACTATCACCTTTATACATCATCATATCAACACCATGCCTCATATTTTCTGAAGCTTTAAAATTTGCCCAAAATAAGAAGCTTTCTTATCCATTACCTCATTTGATCCCCACCATAATATTGTGAGGTGGGTGGAACAGAATCTTATTCCCATTTGATGGATGAGAAAAGAGAAGTCTAAAGAGGAAAATTATTTACCCAAGTGGCTGAACTGGGACAAGAACATGATTCCTGGTCTAGGATTCTTTCCCCAGCTTCTCCAGATTGCCTCTCAAATCTTTGTCCCAGGAGCTAAGTATGAGACAGCATTATCATCCCTTTTTCGAATGTACGCAGTCTCTTGACCTCTCTCCCAGTCAAAGCAACCTATGGCAGTATAAACAATTATCTCCTCCAATGCACTGGCTTTGGGGCCTGGCTGTTCAGTCAGGGATGACAGACTTTGAATGCAGCCCCGTGGGCTCAGCTAATGAACAGCAGCTGTGAGTTCCCCCTTCTCTTGGCTCCCCCCATCCCCACCCCCAGGCCTGCCAGCAGAGCCTTAGCCAGCAGCAGGCTTTTTCTCCACACTGACAGGTGTAGGGAGAGAGAGGTAGCATTTCTCACCAAAGGCCAGGGGTTCACTGGCAACTCCCACCCCCCAACCTAGTGCCTTGCTATGATGCCTTGCTTCCTTCATTTCCTTCTCTACCTGGTAGTAAGAATCTAGCCGGGAGTGAGGAGACCTGAATCCTAGCTCCAATTCCACTGCAGATCTGTGGTCTGACATTGGAAAGCTGTGGGGCCATCTATAAAATGAGGGGACTGGGCTAAAATGATCTCCAAGGTTTCTTGTAGCTTTAAATCCTAGGATCTAACAAAGGAGTTGGCAGATATAGATTTGAGCCTTGATACTTTAAACAACTCTCTGTGTGACCTTAGCTAACTATTTGTCCTCAGTTTCTATAAAATAAGAGGTTTGGATTAAGTGAAGACCCTTATGCTTCTAACATTATATATTCATTCTCTACCTTTGCACAGTTATTCCAAGAATATCTCTTCCCCCACCCTCTTTCCTTTCCCGTTCTTCTCTCAATTAATGAACCTCAAACATACCCTAATCAAGACCAATAAGCAGAAAAGAAGTTGTAGTGATGCAACTATTTCAAGGAAATAAAAATTCCTAAATTTCAAATTTCCTTGTCACCCTACTCCGTCCCCTCCTCTGGACATTTAGGAGCAGTGAATGCATGCCCCTCTCTGGAAGCATTGGTTAGGAAGCTGGAAGGACTATGAGCTAGTGTAGAACATTCCCACTTCATTCTATTGAATGCCTCATGTATTAGAATGATGCTCTTAGGTTGGGAGGAAGGCAAAGTAAGGATTAGAAACCAGCCTGGGCAACTGAAGAGCACTGGAATAGGATTCAGCCAATTTGCATTCTCATCTAGCCTCTTCAACCAAACTGCTGTATGATCTTAGATTACTCACTTGCCTTTTTTGGGTCTGATCTTCCTAATATATAAAATGAAAAGAATAGACCGAATATCTAAGCTGTTCTTGAACTCTGCAGCTTTTTATTTTTATGTCCTTAGTTTCCTTCTAACTCTTAAAAAGATCTTTTCTTTGAATGATCTAGTTAATAAAAGCTACACTCCATTTCCCAAGCAATTTCAACAAATGACATCCTCTGAATATACTTTGGATTGTGCTATTTGGTACCTGCTTACATGGTGCTTTGTATGTGTTCAGTTATGGCTTTCCTATCTTGTTTTTCCTTGTGGGAAAGAACCAAGTGGTTTATGTCTTCATATTTCCCATGATCTCTAATATGGGATTAAACACCTTTCAGTAAATGCTTGAGAAAAGAGAAGGAAGCAGCAGACTATAAGTAGGACGGAATGACTATGGTTTTCCCCCAAGGCTCTGATTTTATAGATTGTTGATGGAACTTGCAAACCTTTAGCAGTGTAAAAGCAATAATGTTTATCATTTAGTTTGTAAGAATAATTCAGCAAATTAATGGGCTTTCTGAATGTTGGGTTGTGGTAAATTACCTCTGTTCCACTCACCCCTACCCTAGGAGGGGTGAGAACATGAATTCTACTTTCCCAGAATCTCTACCATCTCCTCAATTAGATAATATCCCATGAGGCATACTTTTTGTACTCTCCCTACCTTTGCACGGTTATTCTGAGAAAATCTATTCCCTTCCTTCTCCCTCCTGCTTTCCTTTCCCCCCCTGTTCTTCACTCAATTAGTGAACCCAAACATACCTCAATCAAGGCTAATAAGCATAAAAGTAGTTCCAGTGATGCAACAGTTTCAAGGAAATGAAAAGCCCTAAATTTTGAAGTATAATTAGGAATAATAGAAACAGTGCCATCAACCACCAAAGTCTTGGAAAGTCTCCAAATGTGCCCTTCAGAATCTTCTCAAGACTCCATTTACCTTCTCTTCCTCATTTCACTGAACTTACATTTCTGCAAGCATTATGATAAAACAAATCTTGTCTTATTTAATTTTTTTGTGTGTGTATGTTTGATTTACTAATACTGCAATAGTATTGTTTTCTATTCTTCTTCATGATAAATAGCCAGCTTACAAATGACTCCTCTTTTAAAAGTCACTTATTTGAACCTTGGAGCACATTTTCTCACAGAAGCAATGCTGTAAGTGCTACTACTGGGCTTATACCCCAAAGAGATACTAAAGAAGGGAAAGGGACCTGTATGTGCCAAAATGTTTGTGGCAGTCCTGGTTGTAGTAGCTAGAAACTGGAAAATGAATGGATGCCCATCAACTGGAGAATGGTTGGGTAAATTGTGGTATATGAATGTTATGGAATATTATTGTTCTGTAAGAAATCATTTCTTATCCAGCAGGATGAATACAGAGAGGCTTGGAGAGACTTAAATGAAATGTAATGCTAAGTGAAATGAGCAGAACCAGGAGATCATTATATACTTCAACTATATACTGTATGAGAATGTATTTTGATGGAAGTGGATTTCTTTGACAAAGAGAAGATCTAACTCAGTTTCAATTGATCTAATGATGGACAGAAGCAGCTACACCCAAAGAAAGAACACTGGGAAATGAATGTAAACTGTTTGCATTTGTGTTTTTCTTCCCGGGTTATTTCTACCTTCTGAATCCAATTCTCCCTGTGCAACAAGAGAACTGTTTGGTTCTGCACACATATATTGTATCTATACTGTGACATATTTAACATGTATAGGATTACTTGCCATCTGGGGCAGAGGGTGGAGGGAGGGAGGGAAAAAATTGGAACAGAAGTGAGTGCAAGAGGTAATGTTGTAAAAAATTACTCTGGCATGAGTTGTCAATAAAAAGTTATTTTTTAAAAAAAGCAATGCTATAAATGATGCTTAGATTTCAGGTCTCCACTACTAAGAGTACTTTAGTACTTATAGTTCTATTTCATTTGTACTGGGGATTAAATAGCTCTCTCTGGGATAGTCTGTGAACCTAATCAGCATGTATAACATATCTCTTAAGGGAATAATAAGTGTTTGGGGGTCCACAATGAAAAAGAAACTTGATAAGGTTCTAGAAACATGACTTTACATTCTTGATACAGTAGAAAATAGAATTTGGCTCTAGTGTCCAAGATTTCGATCAAAGTCCACCTCTAACACTTATTACCTGTGTGACTTTAGTTTGCTGCCCCTCCCTGCTATAAACTGAGGGAAGAAGTGAACTGGATTGCCTCTGGTTATCATTCTACTTTATATCTGTGATTTGCTAAATCCCCTTCTAAATCTCCTAGCCTTGGCCATAACTGAGAAAAGAATGGTATGAGGTGATTTGGGATATATTCATCTCTTCTCCCATTATGGCTGGAGGGATAATAGTAACTGTAGATGCCTAGGATTAAAAAACTTTTTTTAAATTTTAGGGATGAAAGGAGTCTTATAGACAGACCCAGTCTCTTCAATTCACAGATGAGGAAAATAAGGCAAACAGAGGCTGTGATCTATTCAGTTAATGAATGCCCGAGCCAGAACTGAAACCTAGACCTTATGATTCCAGAAATACTTTCTATTCTATAATGCAGAAGTTTCTGAATTTATTTTCCTGCCTTAAGTTCTTCTCTTACCCAATGTGTGTTCAATACAGCTGCCAAAGTGATTGTCCTAAAACTCAGGTCTGTAGGAACAACTTGGTGGCAGAGTAGATAGAGTATGGAGTCTGGCATACTGACCCCAGTATTATCATTAGGAATGAGGTCCGGAAGACCTCAGTTCAAATCCAGCCTTAGACATTACTAACCATGTGACCCTGGGCAAGTCACTTAACCCTATTTGCCTGAGTAGCCTCATCTCTAAAATGAGTTGGAGAAAGAAATAGTAAGCCACTCCAGTATCTCTCTCTGCCAAGGAAACCCCAAATGGGGTCATGAAGAATTGGATAATGATTGAATAACAATAAAGTGCCTGTATTGAATTTCAGCTATATCACACATAATTTGGTGGGGGGTAGGAGGGCATGCACATTAACTGGGAAGCCTAAGAATCATTTATAAATACTTTATTATTATGGAATAATGCATTCTAAGTTCCAAACAACTGAATTACAAATGAGATTTGGGAACATAACATATCTTTAAATGGAGGATTTCCTGCATCAGAGGCTGTCACTCAGATACCTATACATGTCCCCATTTTAAATATCTCTAGGTGGTAAATATTTAAGTTATCAGCTAGTGCTCTTATAGAAATTGCCACAGTGTCTCTAATTTTGGGTCTTCAGTCAACTGAAATTCACTGACTGATGTCAGAACCCAAGTTGCATCTAAGAAGGGCAAGTAATAATAGCCACATTGTCTTCTCTGTAGTCTGTAGGTATTTTGGGGGTACTAGGGAGAGCTCCACTGGAGGATCTCCTCCCCCCTTCCTACCCCCTCACTGTCTGTAGCTTGGCTAGGACCCATTCCCTCTCATGAACTAAGAGGCCTTCCCTTTAGGATACTGGCTGCATTGGCTGTGGGTGGAATGCAGATGGGAATAGTGTTTTACAAACTGTAGCTTAGATCATAGGATTTGAAGCATAGAAGGAACCTTAGAGATGATCTACTCTATGGGTTCTTCCTTTTTTATCATCATGAATTCCTCTGACAATTTAGTAGCACTTATGGACTCCTTCTCAGGGTACTGTTTTATACTGTTTTACTGTTATTTTTTTTTTACTGTTTACATAAAATAAAATACATAGATTTACAAAGGAAATCAAATATACTAAAAGATAGTTGTCAAGATATTTTTTAAAAGCAAGTTTATAGACCATGAGTTAAGAATCCCCGATCTATCTTCTTATTTTTACAAATGAGGACATCAAGGCATAGAGTTATGAAATGATGGTTGAAGTTACACAGCTAAAAAGTGCTGAAACTGAAACACAAGTCTTCTTATTCTGAGTTTAGTATTCTTACCTTTGTTGTAAATAATAACAAAGACAAATCCAAAAATTCTCAAGGGAGATTTGGTTTTGAAAAATGGATGTGATAATTTGTTCACAATTTCTGACTTCTTCCTTCCTCTACTAAGCCCTGCCTCCTACAAGGAAATACTAATAATAACTAGCATTTATATAGAGCTTTAAGACTTACAAAGTGTTTTATATATAACTAACTTGTTTGATACTCATAAAAATTCTGAGAGGTAGGTATCATTATAGTTTCCTTATCTGTAAAATAAGGTAAAAGCACCTACCTTCCAGGATTGTTGTAAAGATGAAATATAATATTTGTTAGTAGTTTGCAAATTTTATAGCCATATAAATGTTTATTACTATAATTTTACAGATGAAGAAACTTATGTTGAGAGGCTAGATGACTTGTCCAGAGTCACACAGTCATTAAATTTCTAAAGCAAGATTTGACCTCTCTTGATAATGAAACTCTCAAATCCTACAGTCTATTCGTCATGTACCTTAGCAAAAAAATATTACAAATGACTTCTGATATCACCTTTATTCATGTAGGAAAAAAACCCTCAAACATATATAAAATGCCCACAGTACTAAGTGCTAGAAAATATATAGTAATGTATCATGTCACAATAATATTGTATTTTACAATTATTATATATTGTATTATATAATACATATATATTGTATATATATACACACATAAACAGTAGTAAAACTATCACCAGACACAGAAAACTGTAGCATGTGATCTTAGGCTAAACAGTTAACACCAGTAAGCCCCCATTTTTTCATCTGCAAACTGGGAATAATACATCAGCACTAACAGGATTGTTGTGAAGAAAAGTGCTTTGTAAACCTTAGCGAATATAGACTTCCAACAATTGTTATTGGATAAGGCATAGTCTCTGTTCTCATGCAATGTAGATTCTAGGAGAGAATTGACACAGACATAGTTAATCATGGAATCTGATATTACATAACAGATATAGCAAAGTGTTATAAAACAAAATGCAAGATAAGGCTTGAGAGGGCTTCTGTACAGATTGCAACTAACTGTACTTTCCCTTCAAAGATGGTTAGTTTCATATGGCCAAAAATATTCATCACTTAGTGTCCAACTATCTGGCAACAGTTACACAGTTTGTTAAAAAAACAAAAACAAAAACAAAACTTCTCCACAACAAAAACTAATGAAGCAGTAACTCTGTTAATATACATCTTGCCTATTTGTTGCTGCCTATCACATCATATTATTCTATTTCCTCCACCAGACATGGTCACAAAAACTTCCCAGATACATTAAGAACCTTTGGCAAGAAGGTTTACTGGTCTGCATGAGGTCAGAATGGCAGGACGCCTATCTCTTCTAAACATGTATTTCTACCAGTGACCAATACAGTGCCCAGTACAAATTAGGTGTTTAATAAATGTCTATTCTGTGAATGAATCACTAGTTCAAAGAGAGTCCCTAGCTTAAGGTAACCAAGAACCTAAAGGACCTTTTGCTGTACCCATATCAATGCATTGCCTCTCATACAGGAAGCCAAGCTGTCATCCTGATATCTCCAAGTTCTCAGGTGTTTGGCACTGTGTAGACCAGAAGTCTGGATAACTGGCTGGCTTTTCCAGTTCTCATTAGCTGGTTTGGGAGTCCTATAAACACTTCCCCAAACTTGGTTTGCTTTCCCTCATGCACACTGTTCACAAAATCTTCTTCCCCATCCTTCCCTTCCCCCTCACCCGTCTGGGAGCATTGGGTTCTTTCCCCAATCCATTTTTTAAGTATAATTTTTGCTTTATTCTAGTCTAGGTTTTACCCAGATTTCTTAGGACTGACTCAAAGAAAAAGGCATTTTGCTAAAATAGCTATGTTGCTTTGAAACAATTCTTACTCCTACTCACTTTTCTTTTTGGAAGACAGTGACTGAATTTAGATTTGAGAGAGAAAAAAGAGGGAGAGGGAGAGAGAGAGCTGGAGAGGGAGGGGAGGTAGAGGAAAGGGGGAAGGGAGAAAAGGAGGAAAGGACTCGAAGAGGGAGAAGTAGAAAGAATGAGGGAGAGAGTTGGAGGAAGGAGGGAAAGAAATAAAGAAAAGGAGAGGGGAGTAGAAAAGGGAGAAAAGAGAGAAGGGAAATAGAGATGGGGGAAGGGAAGAAGAGAAAGGAGAAAGAAAAGAAGAGAATGAAGGAGAAGAGGAAGATGTGGAAGGATAAAGAAGAGAGCTTAATATAGAAGAGATGGAATGGGAGAGATGGAAGGCAAAGAGAAGGAAAGGATAATGTGATATAGGGGGAAGGGAGGGATACAGAGATAGAGGGGGAATAGAGAAGAAAAATAAGATGTAAGAGATAGAGAAGTGAGAGAGGGAGAGGGATAAAGGAAAGAAAGAAGATGAGAATGACAGATGGGGAATAGAAGTGGGAGGGAAGAAGAAAAAGGGGGAGAGAGAAACAGAGGAAAAGAGAGATATATAAGGTCAAGGGCAGATGTGAATGGGTGATAAAATCATTCAAATCATGAAATTCAAATCTTGTGCATTTGCTAGAACAGAGGTCATTCCTCATTTCCCAGACTGACCATGTTCTCAGGTTAATTGAACAGAAGACACTTTCAAACATACATGGTGACATTTCTAAGTCTTACATGAGAAGGGATTGTGTGCCCTAGTGAGCAGTGAAAGATGAGGACAGGCACAAACTGGATTTAGTGTCCTGCTTTCCACTACTTTCTTCACCTGGATAAAAACAGATTTCAGAATTTCCAAATGCCAGAGCTAGAAAGGCCTTCATGAAATGCCTCATTCATCTCCATTGCACAGCTCAGGTGACTGGGTCTGCTAGAGGTAAAGGGACTGCCCAGGGTCTCACAGTGAGTTAGTGACAGAGTAGGACTGAATTCTCAAGTTAGTTCCCCCTTCCCCTCCTTCTTCCACTGCATTCTCTCTTATGATTGACATGGAGGTGGTTGAAATCCTATAAATATCATTCCATCTATATCTTATATGTACAGGTTTCAATTCCAGATTTATGGGAACAGAGTGATAGCCAGGATCTACATGGTAGGGAGTGGAATGGAGTGGGATAGGGAGGAAGCTTTTACTTCTTGTTGTGATCTTTTAATCTGACTTCTGGCTTGTATCTACCCTTCTCCTTTGAGCAATCCTAGGTTGCTACCCTCAGAGTCCACCACCATCAAGGCTCCTTTCCTGCAATCCAGTTATCCTCTCCTCCTGGAAGGTTAAGGAATGTGGGATCATTGGCCTTGCAGCATAGGCATGGGACAGAGTCAGAGAGAAAGGTTGCTGCTCTCTAGGGTCAGCTGCCTGTGGGGCAGATTGTTTTCTATGTGACACCTCGTCAAATTAATTTGATTCTTGGTGCAACAATTCCTGGTTATAGGCCTGGATGTAAAATAATGGCAAAGAAAGCAAAAATTCATCTTTACCTCTCCACCACATGCAACTTGGAATGGATTGTCTATAACCTTTCCAAATCTGCTTTAATCTTCCCTTCGCCCTTCTCTACTTTCATTTCACATTATGAGGGCCCACACAAGAAAGGCAGACTTCTCACACTTTCTGATCTCCTCATATCACTTATCCATACTAAAGACCATCCATCACAGTCATTCTTTCTGGATCATCCCTAGAGAGATAGCCTCTCCGGGGCCTATGCAATCATAGTATATCAGAGCTAGAAGGGACCCCCAGTTGACTAGGATCATCTAGTCTAACCATTGTTTATTGCAGGGTGTTTGAAGGTAGAAACTCTGTTTTTTACATTTAATGCAATGATCATAATAGCTCTAAGATTTTCAAAATGTTTTATATATACATATATATCTATATATCTACACACACACACATACACATATATATACACATACATGTACACATATATAAAGAAATAAAATTATCTCATTTGACCCTCACAGTGGCCCTATTGGTAAATCCTATTATTATTCCTACTGAAGCTGAGAGAAAGCAACTGACTTGCCCAGAGTTATATATCTTGCAGCTGTCTGAAGCAGGATTTAAACCCAGGATTTCCTGATGCATGTCCAATATCTAATCCATTATGCTACCTAGCTGCCTTATCTGTCATGGCCCTTAGTACTTACTGACATGAGTCACCTTCACAGACTGAGGCTCTAAAACAACCCTAGTATATGGTCATCTAATATCTCCTTGAATACCTCCCTGGACAGGAGAGTCATTACCTATAAAGGCAGTTCATTCCATTTGGGAGCAGCTCTCTTGAGCAATTCTTCCTTGCAAATAATTTCTCCTATAACTTTTACTCATTGTTTATAGTTCTTCCATTCCAGGAGCAAGCAGAAGAAGCCCAATTACTCTTCCACAGGATGACTTGTTCCAACTCTTTGACATTATTTATTATATACTCCCTAAGTTTTCTCTTATGCAAGCTAGATATTCCTAGTATGTGCCAGCAACTGGTATATAGTAAGCACTTTATAAATGCTTGCTTACTGACTGAGATGTGATAAGATTCCAATTTGTGATGTGGAAGTATTACCCATGTTATTGATATTGGGACTTCATATCACTATTGCTTCATATTGAGCTTTTGATCCACTAAAACCCCTAATTCATTTTCTTTTGAACTATTTATACTCTTATTCTGTATTCATGAAGCATATTTAAAAATGGCAGGGTGATCTCCAAAAGAATGTGTCTTAATCTACAGATTGTTAAAATTTCAATGTGAATGTTTACACTGGAAGTCAGTAACACTACAAATTGGAACTTGATTTATTTATTTTTTGTTGATTGTATAAAAATGTTATTAATGGAAATTAAACTTAAAAGTATGTCCTGAATTTTTTGGAGAGTCGGTTGTTAATCATTTATTTTCTATACTACTAGCAGTATGTTTCAAAATGGGTTCTCTGGAATCTTAATTGTTTATTGTGTTCATTACAATTCTTATGTCTTCCAAAGTGGTTAGTGGAAAGGGATCATGGGAAAGGAGAACATAAGTGCTCAAAAGATCATGAGTCAGAAAATTTATTATTTACAAGCATATAAACTCTGACTTCCTTGCCCTATAGTCCCACTGATATAGAGTACAGCAGTGCCTTGGATATACAGTGTGATATACATCTTGATTGAGAGCCCAGATCTCCTAATCTTTGCCCTTTATATCTGATTGTTGTTGCTTAGAACTAAGGAAATTAGTAGAGTGGGAGCCTGAGGGACTGTCATTCAGTAGGTAATTTGGATTACAATCTCCCATATCAACCTGCAAGAAGTCTGTGATTAGTAATGCTTGCTAAACATATATAGCTGAATTAGATGAAATTTTTTAAATTGGTAGTTTGCTAATCCTGTATTTCCAGTTTTAATGCAGTTGACAGAAAACGGATTATCAGAGCTAAAAGGGAGCAAATAGGAACTTATTGGTATATAAACTGATCAATCAGTGGTCAAATATCTTGTGATCACTTCTGTCAGCCAAAGCACAACGATAGGCTGAGTTTCACAGTCTTTATAGTGTTTGTCATTGAATTAAGTGTTCTCCCGGTTCTCCTCACTTCACTCTGCATCAGTTCATAAATAAAGTGAAGTTTTTCTGAAATTGTCTATTATTTCTTACAGCACAAAAGTATTGTATTACATCCATACATGACTTTTTTTGCTTTATTATGTATTTTATACAACTTATTACAAATTATAATAAAACAAGGATTTTATTTTTCATTTTCATTGGGAGAGGAAGATAGGAGGCAGATAAAGTAGATTTTTTAACTTAAAAAACATAGGTTTTAAAAAATAAATGAGAGCATTGGGAAAAATAAATCCTTCTAGGTGATAGCCATATAATTTGATAAGCACATTAAGTGAAGGTGTTAATGGGAGAGAACCCAAAGACCCTTGTTCTGCTTCCAGACAATATATATGGAGAGAATTATTTGATTCTGAGCTGGAAGGCCGAGAGAGATCACCTAGTATGGCCCCTTCACTTTGAAGATATAAATACTGAGAACCAGACAAGTTAAATAACATGTCCAAGATGGTAGTAGTTAGTCAGTTGAGGCTGGAATTCAAGATTTGACTTTTAACTCCAAAACCATTGTTCTTCCCTTCCTCTCCCCCGCACCCCTCGCACCCTAGGTGATGCTATATATCAACAGAGGTGTTCTAGAGATGATACCCTTTTCTTTGTTGCTTAACTTATTACTGATTCTAATAAAATGGAGTATATTGTACCACACTATTTACAAGGCACTTTCCTTAAAACAAACTTGTGAGGTAATAAGGTGCTTGCCCTAGTCCTGGAGTCAGGCAAGAATTGAATTTGAATGTTGCCTCTTACATTTCAAAGCTTTGGGGGATGGTTAAGTAATTTGCTCATTCATGGTCAGATTTTTCAAGTGTAAATAATAATACCTGCAAAAGCTACCTCACAGCCTAATTGTGAGAAAAGTGCTTTGCAAACCTTAAAACAGGATAGGAAGTATGAAGTATTCATTAGCATTTTCATTTTATGGAAGAAAGAAATAGATATTCGGAGAATTAACACATTCCCTCTCCCTTACCCCCAGTTAGCCAGCTAGTTAATGCTCTGGGTCAGGACTTGAATCCAGTGCTTGATCCTTTATCACACTGCTTCTTATGTGGGAAATACAACCCAAGGAGGAAAGAAGTGTGAAACTATTGGTGGCAGGTGGGGTTGTGCTGTGCCCTCCAATCACATGGCGGTAGGCACCCACCTAGTCCGCCTACATGTAGGACTGGGCCCTGTGATCATACTAACACTTGGAGATGAGAAGCTTTGCAAAACACTTCCCACTCTCTTCCAATTCAACTTGCTTTGCTGACTTCGGTTAGAATCCTGCCAACTTTAAAGTTTATCATTTCAGCTGGTAGGGAATTACACAAGCCCCCAAATGCTAGGGTGCTTTTTTTAGAGTGACAGAGTTGCATGTCTTTCCCCCCACCATCACAGAACTATTTGAAAGGGTTTTTTTTTTTCGGATTATTGCCATATATATATTTTTTTCAAAATCTTTGGCTAACATCCAAGAATGGAAAATTTCAGGGAGATGTCAAGGAAGTTCTAAGGGCCTATGATGAAGGGAAATAATTGTAGTCTCTCTTCCAGTAGAGAGTCTAAGTTTGCTACAGAGGATGCTGCTTATCCACAGCTTTCTTTCTTCATGTCTGGAAAGAGCTTCAGCCACAGGTTTTCCTCTTGGCTCAGAACCACTGAATGTCAATGCCCATGCTATAAAATAAGACCTTCAGACAGGCTTTCAGTGAGGATTCTTGCTGATGGCTGTGCAATACCTCACAAATTGGTGGCCACTTTTCCAAAGCATATAATCAGTTCATGGGCTAGATTTTCAACTACATGCACACACACACACACACACACACACACACACACATACGATGCTGGAATTATTTCTCTTTCAATCCTCAAAGCTGAAAGGGTCCTTAAGATATACAATACTGAACACCAGAATAAGAAAACACAAGATTGTCAGAAGTGGAATCTTAGAACACAGAATATAAATGGAATCTTAGAATAACAGACATAGAATAAGAACAGGAAGGGATCATAAAATATAGAACAGGCTATCAGAGCAGAAAGAGAGCTCTGTGGAACTTTATAGAACAGATTATAGATTATCAGAGCTGGAAGTGACCTTAGAACAGAAAATGGAATATCAGAGCTAAAAGGGAGTTCATAATATAGAGCATAAACTATCAGAGGTCGAGACCTTCAAATATAAATTGTCATAAATTCAAACATAGATTAGGATATAGAATATAGGTTGATAAAGGATCATAAACTCATTGTAGATCTAGAATTAGGAGGGATCCCAGAAGCCCTTTAATCTAATCCTTTAATTTTACAAATGAGGAAACCAAGGTAGTAATTGGTGTACTCAGGATCCGAACCCAACCCTTCTGGCTCCAGAACCATGGCTCTTACCACTTTATCACACTTCCTTTTAGTGAGCATAAAAATAGGATATTAGAGCTGGCTAATACTTTGGATCAGAGCTGGGAAAATCCTACCCCTCCAAAACTACCTCCTTTAATTGAAAAGCATGAAAGCTACTCTGATATCCCCACATGGGCCAATCTTCTCCTTGCATATCTCACAAAACTCTCTGTTTTGTATTTTAAGGGCACTTCTCGTATATTTCTGTGTGTTAGTTATCTCTGCTTGGTTCCTAAATCCAGCACTGATTCCTCCTCATCATGCATGATGGAGGCTCTGTCTTTGAAGAAGTTAGAAAGCTCTAATGGGTTCTAGAAAGTGACTGGTGTTTTTTGTTTTATGTTCCTTTCCTGTTCTTATTCTATATTCTATATTCTAAGATTCTACTTAGATGTGCTCAGTGGCTGAGTGCATGACTGTTGGTCCTCACCAAGATCATAGAAGCCATCACCAAGTTAGTTTTTGGAAGGAGTTTTTTTTTTTTTGGTGGAAGAAAAGGGATCACAATTCTCAAAAATGAATCGAGTTGTAGGTAACCTGTGATCTGTCTCAGTGGAAAATATCTTTTCCTGCCCTGACAAAATCATAAATTCTTAAAGTATGCATGAGACACATGCCATCATCATAGTTAACATCATCATCATCATCACTAGCATCTATATATGCCATTTTAGGGTTTGCAAAGCACTTTACAAATATAACCTCATATGCACCTCAAAACATGTCATGGAAGATAACTACTATTATTTTCCAATTTAACAGATGAGGGAACTGAGACAGATAGAGTTTAAGAGACTTGTGTAGGGTCATACAACTACTAAACGACCAAGGCTGAATTTGTACTCAGGTCTTGACTGTAGGTCTGGTACTCAATCTACTATGCCACCTAAATGACTATTAAGCTTGATTGTAGTCATATGCTCTACCAAATCAACTTCCTGAAGGCAAGGAAGGTGTCTCATTTAAATTGTCTATCCCCCTCATCTAACACAATGTCCTTTTTTTGCTCTAGGTATTCAAAAAAAATTGCTAATTTGAATCAGAGCTGAAAGGGACCTTAGGATATTTACTGTTGAAGGTGCCTTGGAATATTTCTGCTTGAAGGGACCTTACAGCATAGAATATCATAACTGGAAATTAGAAATGACCTATCCAGTCTTCTCATTTTACGCATAGGGAAAATTCTAGATTAAGGCTTTTTAAACTTTTTCTACTTTGCCACCCTTTTTTACCTGAGAAATTTTTATGGGAGTCTGGATATATAGGTATATAAAATAAATATACAAATCAAACATTTACTTATAACAAATCATAAAAGAATTTATGTTAAAACAATTCTTTAGTATACATATATTTTTAGCATTTATTAAAGACAAAAGCAAATTTGCATACTAGTGAGATGGATGTGTTTATTTTTCCATAAAGAATTAAATTTTGACAGAATATTTGATATCTTTTACTTTTGCAAAATTTTTCACAGCCCTCACATTCAGTTCCCTGACCCTACGTGGCGTCATGCAAGAATTTTTGGTTTAGCGAGAAGTGAAAAGGGTATAGGTTCTGGAGCCAAAGAACCCAGTTTCAAATTCTACATCTAATGCAAGTGTCTTTCCTTCCTTCATTCTTTCCTTCTTTCTTCCCTCATTCCTCCCTTTCTTCCCTCCCTCCGTCCTTTTCTTTACTTTTCCCCTTTTTCTTTCCTTCCTTCCTTCCTTCCTTCCTTCCTTCCTTCCTTCCTTCCTTCCTTCCTTCCTTCCTTCCTTCCTTCCTTCCTTCCTTCCTTCCTTCCTTCCTTCCTTTTCTCCTTCCTTCCTTCCTTCATTCTTTCCTTCTTTTAACATTTTTGTGTGACATGGACCATTTTGATAGTCTAGTAACACCCATGGGACCCTTCTCAGAAAACATTTTAAACTGGTGAAATAAAAAAAAAACTGCAAAAGAAATCAAATATTAGTGAAAATAAGGATGCACAATTAAGACAATTCTGAGATACCACTACACACCTCTTAGATTGGCTAAGATGACAGGAAAAGATAATGACGAATATACTGATACATTGTTGATGGAACTGTGAATGGATCCAACCATTCTGGAGAGCAATTTGGAAATATGCTTAAAAAGTTATCAAACTGTGCACACCCTTGACCCATTAAGTGTTTCTACTGGGATTATATCCTAAACAGATCTTAAAGGAAGAAAAGGGACCCACATGTACAAAAATGTTTATGGCTGCCCTTTTTGTAGTGGCAAGAAAGAAGAAACTGAATGGATATCCATCAATTGGAGAATGGCTGAATAAGTTATCGTACATGAATGTTATGGAATATTATTGTTCTGTAAGAAATGACCAGCAGGATGATTTCAGAGAGACCTGGAGAGACTTACATGAACTGATGCTGAGTGAAATGAACAGAACCAGGAGATCATTATATGTGGCAACAACAAAATTATACAATGATTAATTTTGATATACGTGGCTCTCTTCAACAGTGAGATGATTGAAACCAGTTCCAATTGGTCAGTGATGAAGAGAGCCATCTATAACCAGACAGAGGACTGTGGAAATTGAGTATGGATCACAACATTGCATTTTTCACGCTTTTTGTTGTTGTTCACTTGCATTTTGTTTTCTTTCTCTTTTTTTTTTTTTGCTTGCTTGCATTTTATTTTGCTGCTTCTTTTTGTTAGAGGTTTGATTTGATTTTTCTTGTGCAGCACATTATATAAATATGTATAATAATTTTATATTATATGTATATGTATTATATTTGTATATGTAGTATATGTGTACATGTTATGTATAAATGTGTATAATAAATTGTATAAATATATATGCATATGTTGGATTTAACATATATTTTTACCATGTTTAACTTATATTGGACTACTTGCCATTTAGGGGAGGGCATAAGGGAAAGAAGGGAAAATTGGAACACAAGATTTTGCAAGGGCTAATGTTAAAGAATTGTCCATACATATGTTTTGAAAAATAAAAAGCTTTAATAATAATAAAAAAAAGAAAATAAGGATGCTCTTTTTTCCCCATCCAAGTTCATGGGCCTCTTGAAACCCATTCACAGCCCCTTGTGAAGAACCTTGGCTATGATGCTTACTACCTGGAACAAGTACTTCATTTCTGCTT
This sequence comes from Antechinus flavipes, assembly GCF_016432865.1. Taxonomy (NCBI): domain Eukaryota; kingdom Metazoa; phylum Chordata; class Mammalia; order Dasyuromorphia; family Dasyuridae; genus Antechinus; species Antechinus flavipes. The sequence continues at coordinate 331,269,114 of NC_067398.1, read as the reverse complement.
ATCAGTTTCCTTATTGGTAAAATGAGCAGCTTGGAATAGATAGTCTCTGAGGTCCCTTCAAGCTGCAAATCTATGATATTAATATATGAAGCAAAGACTTGCTTCAGGTTATATAGGTGATTAGGGTCAGATCTGGGACTAAGACCCAGACCTCCTGTATTTATTTCTCCTTCTTTACAATAGTACTAATTGTCAGACTGTGTGTGTGAATGTGTTTAGATATCACAGACACTCCCACAGAATGAATCAGCTATACAATCATTTTACAGTGTTTCAGCTTCAGATTGCAAACATCCCCCAACAAATAGGATTCTTGCTTTCTAACGAGCTGGAAATGTGTGGAAAATATAATCAATCACATTAGTAGTGAGCCACAGATGTTCCATGGATTAGGCAGATTGTTCCAAGCTCAGGAAGGGTTTGTGGCAAAAAGAGGGGTGGAGTGGGGAACAGGGTTCCAAGTGTTGTCCACTCTAAGAGGGTATCATGAGATGGAGACAGATGGGACATGAATTTGGATTCCATCACTGTAACCTGGACTTTAGGCACCATTGCTCATGGGAGCATCTCTTGGTATTATGCTGACTGTCCCTGAAAAACATTTGTTCTCTGAATGATTCAGGCTCCCAAAATTTTATCCATCCAATCAGCAATCATTTTTTTGAGTACCTACTATGTGCAATGAATTACACTAGGCTTTGGGAGAGGTATAGAGATGAATAAGACACAGTTTCTCTCCTCAAGCCAGAAAGTTATGACAGATTCACAAATATGCTGTTACTCTTCCATGAAGAGTATAGGGACAGGTGACCCCCAAGGCAATACCCAGAGAATAGGTTACTCGCATTGATCAGGACCTAACTGTAACAGCTTGCCTTTAAGCTTTGAAAATCATTTTCCATACCTCTTATTTGATCCTTATACTAACCCTGGAAACTGAATGTTCTTATTATCCCATTTCACAGATGAGGAAATTGAGGTCGAGATAGTTTAAATGAATTTCTCATCAAGGAAGTATCAGAGATGAGATGGTAGGTCTTTCTGTACCAAGTTCAGGACACTGTCTACTACTAAAGATATCTCTAGGGAGGAAGGACTGTAAAATGACTGTAAAATGTATGACTGTAAAATACCATGGGTGGCTAGTCATGTAGTGAGAATAAGGAATAACTGATATATGACCCAAGTACACAATGATGAGCATGAAATATTAAAAGGATTAGAAATCTATTGTATTGTATAGAGCCATCATCATCATATATTATTATTAAGCATTTATAAGGAGCTTTAAGTTTTGCAAAGTACTATATATAATTTACATGATACAATTATTCTTTAAGGTAAGTGCTATCATTATATCCATTTTACAGATGAGTAAACTGAGGCTATATAAGTGACTTATATGACTTACATGAATGGCTAAGGTCACCTGGCTAGGAAGGACAAGAATTTCATGGGAGGATAGTGGAGGGAATGGGTGCAATCTCTTCTAATACAAAGAATACCCACACTCATGAGATCACTAATCTACCAAAGGAGTAAAGTGACCATATATGATATGCAGAATAGAATACACTTTAGTAATATATTATGTATGCATGTATATATGCATATGTACATATACATACATACATGTGTGTATGTGTATATATAAATATATATTTGTGTGTATATGTGTGGGATGTGTGTATGTGTGTGTCAGGCTAAAGAATATGATTCTATTTTAGAGAAAATGAGAAGCCATGGTAGTGTGTAGCTTCTGGGAGAAGAAGGAAAGATGGGAGAGAGAAGGTTCATACAAGGCAGCAAAACATCTCAGAATCCATCCAGGCCAGTCTTCTCATTTTGATAATTTGTGCTTGAATCCAGCTCACTCTTCATCTCAACATCCCTCAGAAGTAAAGCTCCTTTTCTCTTTCATTGCCTCTGGATGTATCTTCTTGGACCATGAAACAGATTGGGTCCTTTGTGTCCCTTGGAGGATTAAAAGTCTTTTGGTCTCTGCTTGTTTGGCTATCTTTGGGGCATCATTCTTACCCATATGCTGTGGAAGGGGGTTGATTGAGAAGAATAGAAATTCCCTTTGGGCCAGAAACATGAGAGCTAGTCCCAGGACTAGAATAAAATGACTGTGCCCCATCTCAGAGGCAGGTATAACAGCTGAGAATAGTTGGGGTTAAAGACATCAAAGATGAATGCTCAAGCTAATCCATCCTGCCATCTGCTTGAGAATCAAGTTTCTGCTTCAGGGGAAAACAAAATGACCAGGAAATCTAGACCAAGACACTGCAGTGGTGATCCAAAGAATCATGAACCTCAGAGTTGCAAGAGACCTTAGGATCTTCCCCATAGGTGAATGAAATTCTCTCCATACAGATCTTACAAATAGACATCCTAGAATACTAGATCTGGAAAGAGACCACCACTTCTTTTTGTGATGAAGAAGAAACTGAGACACAAAATACATAACCCTATACATCACCCACCTGGTTGGTAGTAAGATACTCATTTTCATTTTATCTTGGCTTTGTTCCTTACTTCCTCTGTAAACCTGGACGAGATCTTTATTTTTTCTAGGCCTCAGTTGGTTGAGATTGAGAAGGTTGGACTTAGATGATCTCTAAGGGTTCTGCCGGCTCTAGAGACCGTGATTCTATGTTCTGGGAACATCCATTGGGAGAAGGATATCAGGTGGAAGAAATCCAGGGACAAGAAACTGCCAGTGATGACAAGCTCTCTGACTCATTCTCTATAAGGCAGCAACATCTATTTGTATCTGGAGAAGGAAAGGTTCATATCTACTGTGAATCCTGTGATTATTGTACCGATTTTCTTCATCCCCTCCAGATACTTCCTACTTTAGGTACTGCTGTGATTATAAGTGATGTCTCTGATATGTAGGGCTGCTGATATGGAGAAATTTGGAGGTGGGTTCTGAGTTGGGCAACTTGCCAGACAGTGGTGGCTACTGATAAAAAATTCTGAGGCTCAATCCATGTCTAGAAGTTAAGGAAGACAAGAAAATTCAGGCTGCTTACAGAGTCCTCATAACTAGACAAAGAAAGAAAGATTATCCATCCCTGATTCAGGGGATCTTTCTCTGAAAGGCAGTTTGGTGTCTTCCAGACAATCGATTTTGAAGGATTCAAGATTGACTACAACTTTACTGGTCATTTCTGTCTCAGGTAGAGGCAAACCCTTATGGATGCATTAAATTTTTTTGTTGATTTTTTTGTTTTGTTTTTGATTCACCTTCATTTCCATATGTAGTTCCAGAGAACCATTCCTAATAGCAAAGAGCAAACAAAAAAAGGAAAAAAGAGTTCATCAAAACTAATTAATACGTCAAACAATAGGACAGTATAGGCAAAATTCCAGACCCATGGTCTCCTATTACAAAAAATATGTGGGAGGTACATTTTCTCCTTTCTTCTTTGGGACCAACCTTGATCATTATAACTTGTAGGTTCACTTTTGTAGATCCAATAAATGAAAATGTCTGTTTGTAGGAATTTTAGTTATTTCATTAGGACTGAAAGCCAAGAGACAAAGAAGTTAACTTGAGATCTAGATAAGCAAAAGAGATATGCTGAAGAGGCAGCTGAGTTTATAACGTCCAGACACCAACATTCTCTGTGAATTCTTCTATAATGTTTCAGGCAGAAATTAATTTTTCTTTATTTGTATGTCATCATCAGAAGCTAAGTGCCATAGTGCACAGAGTACTGGGCCTAGAGTCAGACCAACTCATCTTCCTGAGTTCAAATCTGACTTCAGACACTAATTAGCTATGTCATCCTGGGCAAGTCACTTAATTCTGAGTCTCAGTTTCCTCATCTGTAAAATGATCTGGAGAGGAAAAAGGCAAACTACTTGAGTATCTTTGCCAAGAAAACCCCAAATGAGATTAAGAAGAGTGAGAAACAACTGAACAGTAACATTCTTTCATAGTCATTTGTGTAAATGGGATCACAAAGTTGATTGAACCTCCAGCATAATTTAGTCCAACCTCCAACCTGAGCATGAATCATCTATGCTATATTCTCAACATGTGAGGAATTTGTTGAAAAGTGGGAAAAGTCCTAGATTTGGAATCAATAAGCTCTAATGTCAAATCCTGCTTCTGACACTTGAATAGGTTCAGTCTTAGTTTCTTCACATGTAAAAAGGGGATAGCATCTATGTTTTAAGCTTGTTTTGGAGATACGATATACAGTAGGATGTGGAGTACTTTGCAAAATTTTAAAGCTTTTTATTAATGCAAAAACAAATTTTACTTGTAGACCTCCATGATGGGTAACTCACTACCCATTATAGCATCCCATACTACTTTTTGATGATTGCGATTGTTAGAATATTAGTCAAAATTTGCCTCTCTGCAACTTTGTTTCGACCTAGGAAGTCACCCCAGAAGAAACTGAATCCCTCTTTTATGTAAGAGTCATTCAAATATATGGAGATATCTCTCATACTACCATGCCATACTCCTCCTTCCCCAGCCAAAACTTCTCTAGGCTAAACATCCCTACTCCTTCAAATAATCATGCTTTTATTTCTCTTTCCATTCTTATTTCCCTTCAATATATTCCAGCTTGCCAACTTTCTTCAATGAATAGAAAAGCAAAAAAGTATTTTTTATTAAGCATCTTGTATATGCTAAGTACTCAGGACACAAAATTAAAAGGAAGACAGTACCTGTTTTTAAGGAGCTCACATTTTATTGGGGGAGATAGACAGCACATGTGGGAGTTTTCATCTGCAAGTTCAGATGCAAAGGCCCAGGGATCTTTAGGGTGTAGTGGCAAAGCAGATGGTAATGAATTGTGAAGTCAAGAAACAAATGCATAAGTTTGGGTATAGAATAGCCAGAGGAGACTATAATCTTTCTTGCTTTGCTTGGGGGATTCTTTACCACTTGGTTGTCCTCTGTAATCATGGAATCTGAATCCAGTAAGATAGTTTCTTTTTTCCTCCTATTAAAAATTTCACTTTTTATTAGACTTGAGCCACTATTCTGACCTGTTATATAATTCTTCCCCATCCACTTAGACTGTAGGCCTCTTGAAGGCAGAGATTATTTCTTTGAATTTCTTTATCTAACTATCTAATCCTCTTTTATCTAATCCTAATTTATCTAATCCTGTCTAACACAGGATTCTGCAATAATAACAAATGGCAAAATTAAGTTATATTGAATTGGATTCCTGTTAAGAGACTAAAGTACTGCAGGTGTGGGAAGCAGAAAGCAAAGATCATGAATTTAGAGCTGGAAGGAAGCTTAGAGGCCAGTGAGTCAAATTTCCACATTTTACAGATGAGAAAGAGGAGGCACAGAGAGGTTTGTGTGATGATCTTTGAACCTTTCTGATTCCACACCCAGAATCCTAGACAATCTGTGGTTTGAGGGGAAAGTTTCCTTTCCAATCCTTATATTCCAATAAAATTTGATTAAGGCAATGTTTAACTGAGGCAGCTTTTCTGTTGGATTATTCAGGGGTTATGGAGAATAGGAAAGGGACTATCATAAATTCTGTGGTAGGTAAAAGGTTCTGTTTTCATGCTGGAATAGCACAATAGTGATGGACTGTTGATGAGAATTAGAGAATTGTGTGCAGATGTGTTCCCTGAACCTGGTTGTTTTGTCTCTCAGTTTCTGCTATTTTTTTTTTCTGATACTGAATGCCTGCTGCTTTGGACTGTTAATCTCTAGAGGCAGCTGGATGATCCAGTAGATAAAAGGTCAGTTTTAGAATCAAGAAGACCTGAATTCAAATCCAGTCTCAGAAACTTACAAGCTGTATGATCCTAGTCAAATTATTTAATTTTTGTCTGCCTCAGTTTCCTCACCTGTAAAATAAGAATATTAATGACATCTATCTTTATTATGAGGGTCAAATGAGATATCTGTAAAGAGCTTTGCAAAAAAAAAAGCTTTTGCAAATTATAAATTTATAAATATTATTATTGTTACTATTAATTACCAATAACACATCAAAGTTCTTCTTGGATTGACATTCTGGATTTTGCATTCTATTTCTGCCTCTATTTATAATCATAATATCTGACTTGTCCTTTTTCATAGGACACAGAGAGAGGTCTCAGATAATGTTTTCTTGGCTCCCCCATAACTCACTACCCCACCCCCAACTGTCTGTACCTAGATTAATGGCCTCCTGGGTATGTACCTATGTTTAGATCCCTGGCCTTCACCCAAACCCTTTGGGGATATCTGGCCTTCCCCTGGCTTGGCTTGTTCAGATTTATGATGCTATATGATGAATGCCATGCCGGCGTCTGAGACAGGTCGCCTCTCTGCTTGCAGGATTATGTAGATGGTATAGTAAATCAAGGATCACAGAAAGGGTGGAGCAGAAAGGGGCTTTACTACATAAAGACGAGACTATTAGAACTAAAAGAGACTTTAGGTTACAACATGGAATGTTAGAATGAGAAGGGACCTTGGAACATGAAGAACACTATGAGGTACCTTAGATATCATCTAGTCCAATGATTGAATCTTCATTAAACAGATGATAAACCGAGGGCCAGAAAGGAGGAAGGGATCTTTATAGGACATAAAGCTAATTAATTTCAGAGCTGTACTAGAATCTTGATCCTCCAACTCACACTTCATTGTTCTTGCTGTCTCATCTCTAGTTGGCCTATACCATCGCCTAGAAACTAGATTATCCCTCTGTTGTGGTTGTCCTTCGTTCTTGAAGAGGATCATGACTTTTCCTGGAAGTTATGCCATGAAATGCAAGTGAATTGGATTGAAATGAGGGAGGGCTGGGCAAGGTCACCTGTCTTACTTTCCCTTCCAGAGCCATCTGAGTTCAGTGGTCAGATATAGATCAAGATGATTGGAGATTATCCCTTCATTTGTCCTGTAAATATTTATTAGGTACCTATTTGCATACCCATTCAAGGTATTTTTATTTTGTATACACCTAGTATATGTTTTTTTGGGTACATGTTGTATCCTTTCTTGTTGAATGAAAACTTCTTGAGGAAAAGGACTGTCTCACTTTTATATTTGTGTCCTAGTACCTTGTAAAGTGACCAGTGCATAATAGTCACTTAAATGCTCATCACTTGAGTGAATTAATGTACTAGTATAGTACACATTGAGAGTACAAGAGAACACCTAGTTCTCCTTATCCTTGATATTAACATAGATTAGTTAATGAGACAGTATATCTAAGAGGTAGGTCCCATGCATCCTATGCCCAACTTGCTCAGGGAATACACACACACACACACACACACACACACACACACACACAAATTTTAATAACAATTCACTTTTGTAGGTGACAGAATATAATAAAAAAAATAGGGTTGAATATGTGTTTGGGCCTGTTACACACACACACAAATATATAAAATTTTACATACAAACATATATAGCATATATACACATGTAAACACACATATATGGATATATAGATATACATGTATACACACACACACACACACACACACACACATATAGCTTTATGGCTACCAAGAATAAAGTTTAAAAGAGAGTGTCTAGGATGGTGAGCATCCAGGATGTAATGATGGAACTAATTAAACAGGTTTAACCCAGAGAACAAAAGACTTGTGGGAAGAAGAATATGTTCTTCATGCCAATATTTGAAGAGATGCTAATGGAAGATGGGTTAAACTTGCCCAGGGTCACACAACTAGGAAGTGTTAAGTGCCCAAGGCTAGTCTGAGGCTGGATTCAAACTCAGGTTCTCCTGATTCCAGGCCTGATGCTCTATCTACTGTGCCATCTAACTGTACCACATTTTAAATTTAACTTAGCTTTCAATCTTGAGATTCTATTAAGCAGTTGTGCTACGACTTGAATCCAGCTCTCCCTATCCAGGTTCAGGGCTCTTCCACCTTTCTAGGGTGTCTCTCTGTTTTCTGCTTTCAAACTGTCTCTGTGCCTTTTGGAAGGCACAGACTTCTTGTCAGGTCCTTTTGACATGTACACCTTGGCCATAAGCATACAGTAGCTTATGAAAAAATACTGAGCACAGACTTTCTCATCCCCACCTCAGAATAAAGTAATAACGAGGAGCTACACGACCCCAGCTTTCAGACATATTCTTCAAGCCTGACCTATATCAGATGCCTTGAGGCCAGAATGACAATTAGTCAGAAATCACAATTTCAATTTGCAAAAGGTCATCACTATGAGAGCAAGCTTTAGAGTTCATGTTCTGATCACAAGATAGAAAGGGGGAGGAATGATGGCAGGGGAGGTGATAAAGCAGACTATATCTTGGTGACCCTAATAAACTAGGAGTCTGACAAGAATCAGTTCACCAGGATCTCCATCTCCATGTAGTCATAATATTCTTACTCTCATTGAATAGTGTTCCTACCAGTGTTCTGCACACAGTAGCTGCCAACAAGTATTTGTTATTTTGAATGATCCTTAATAGAGTCTCTTGGTTAAATTTTCTATATGGGAAGGGATAACATATTTGAATAAAATATTCAAAGACATTTGGATTCTAAGAGGCAGCAGACAGTCATGGAAAGGACCCTATTCTGGAAGTTCCTGGATCTAGGTCTGAGTTCTGATTGGGCCATAAAATTTACTATGCCACCTTGGTCAAGTGATGCTAAATACCTTAGTCTCAGTTTTCTCTTTTGTAAAATGAGCTCAAATGAATTAGAGGATCACTATTTTCCCTTATAGTTCTATACTATGTACTATTATTCTCTTTTCCTCCCTTCCTCCTTTCTTTTCTCCCTCCCTCCCTCTCTCTCTGTCTCTGTCTCTCTGTCTCTCTTTATGTCTCTGTCTCTCTCTTTCCTCTTTTTCTCTCTGTCTTTGTCTCTTTCCCTCCCTCTCTCTCCACCCTCCTTTTTTCTCCCTCTTGTCTTTCTCCTTCTCTCCCTCTCTCCTCTCTGTCTCCCTTCTCTATATATGTACATGTATGTTTTTTATTCTCTTCCAGCTCTGACATGCTATGATATCACTTTTCTGACATTATTTATATTGTTCTAACATCCCTTCCAGCTCTTAAATGCTGTGTGTCAGGCTCTCCTCCAGCCCTAACATGTTATGTTCCCATTCTTTGCTTTGGGGAAGTACTGTGTAAAAGGGGACACTGAGCTGTGATTTGTTGTCTTGAGTTTCAATCCTAATTCTTCCACCAATTTAAAGACAAATAATTAAATGTCTGTATGCTTCTTTTTCATCACTTTGTAATGGAATATGATGGTATTTTCCCTGTTTATTTTTCCAAGATGTTGTGAGGGTCCAGTGAGCTTTATTTCTGTGAAGAAATAGTGTATATGGAGAAAGAGAAAAGATATAGATGTATATGGGTATTTATGAGTGTCTGTGTACGTGCATACACTGAGGAGATAGTGCAGCAACACATGTAGGAAATGGTGGGGGGAAGGGATATGAAGGATGTCCTGTCTTCCAGAAGCTCTGTGAAAGGGAAGAATAGGAGATAGATACAAATACCCATTCAATGATGTTCTTTAAGCAGAGATTGGGTGAGCATTTTTCTGATACGTTGTAGAGGGGTTTCAAGTAAGAAAAAAATTAGAAGACCTTTGAAATGCCTTAGAGTTCTCAGATTCTGTGATACTATTAAAAAAACTATAGAGCTCTTATTAGAGAAATATGATAGGAAGTTTCCTAAAAGGGAACATTCATTGAGAATAGCTTTTTGGGGGCAGCTAGATGATGTAGTGGATAGAGCAGTAACCCTGGAGGCAGGAGAATTTGCTTGTGGAGTCATAGACTGTTGAAGTGGGATGGGATATTAGAGTTCACCTGCTTCAACAATTTACTCTGCAGTATTGTGTTTATAGTTGCAGGACTTGAGTTCTGCAACAAAATTCTGACAATTATTTCCTCTTTAGCTTTTGGCAAGTGTTTGTGCCTCAGTTTCCTTATTTGTAAAATCAAGCTGTTGAATTAAGTGATTTTAATAATATTTTCTTCTAGCTCTAATTTCTTTTGTCCTTTACAGGGGACCATTGAGCTTGTGTTTTATGAGCTCCGCTGGTAGGGAATTTACCACTCCCCAGGCAATTCAATTATCCTTTTAGACAGCATTTTTCCTTTTGGACAACATTAGTAACTCTTCTTTTACATCAAGGCTAAATCTGCCTCTTTGCATCTTCCACTATTTGGAGGTAGCAAGGTATCTGAATGGATGAAATAGATTTAAAGTTAAGAAGACCTGGATCCAAATCTAGCCTCAGAAATTTTATTAGCTATGCAGTCCTGAGCAGGCCACTTAACTTCTGTCTGTCTTAGTTTCTTCCACCTTCCAGAGTTAGTGACTATGAAAAGAGATATTTGTAAAGCATTTAGTATGTTGCCTGGCACATACTAGATTTTGGATAAATACTTGTTTCATTACTTCTTCCTTTGTTGCCCTTTACACACGATCAGAAAAAGCCCAATTTTTTATGCAAATGCCTTTTCAAGTTCTTGAAGATAATTATTGTTCTCCCATTAATTTCCTATTTTTCAAGTTAAACATCTTCTGTACCTGCAGCTAATCCTTTTATGACATGACTTCAAGACCCCTCCCCAACTCAGTGACATTCCTCTGGAAGTTCTATGTAAGTCAACATTCTACCAACTATAACACCAGGGATTGGATTGGAATCTAGTACCATAGACTACATGTACCCTAGGCATTTAAAAAAAACAGATCAGTACTGAAAGACTTGGGTGTTTTGGGGTGATCAAATAATCTTAGAGACAACTGAGCAGGAAAAGCTACTTATTCATCACATCTTCAAAAAAAGGAATGATTTCACTTTCTTCCTCTCCTCTATTCTAGAGCTTATCAAGAGACTTTAAGTCTTTCTGTAGAGTGGCAAGTATGAAGCTAGTGTCTTTAATTGGCCTGGTGCAGTGATGATGGTGGAGGAGGAAAGGGAAGTGAACTGTGAACATATGAGAAGCTAGGTATTAGCATTTGATCCTGGGCTTTATTTCTGTTTTATTTCTTTCTTGAATATGTGATCAAATAATGATTCTGAGATCCTGAGGCAACCTTGTAAATTGAAGAGCTCAGAGATATTGGGTCTTTTAGTCATACTTGATTGGATGCAGAGGGAGTTTCAATATTGGAGAGAATGGTCCCTAATGATAGGGGTGGGAGAGAACCTCCACTCTGGGACTAGCATGCAAAAAGACATGGTATTAGAGAAAATTGATTGGATAGTGCAGACTTGAGGTGAAATGTAAAATGCCTTTTCAGCAATCTCACATTTTGATTGAAAGATTTTGACGTTTTCATTATCAATATCTCAGGAGAATAGAGATGTTATTACTCTTTAACATTTTCTGTCAGTGCATATTTGTGAGACTCTTATGTTTAGCATTTCTTTTCATATAGAGAAATAACTGTCTTATGTCTGTTCTATAATATATAGTATTTCTATCCCTCCTTTTGAGGGAGAAACTAGATATGAGCCAAAATGTAATTAACCTCCCCCCTCCCTCCCACACCTCTGAGGTGAAGGTGAAGAGTAAATGTTCATTGGTCTTTGGCTGAGAAGGGGGCCCTTTAGTGGAGACAGAGGGTACTCGGTGCCTTTGGGTCCACCATCTATTATTTGGTGTTATAAAAAATGTGGCACCCATAAATTAATACTGTACTCCAGTTATGGTTTGCTCAAATCAGAGTACCCAGCATCTAACACTAATCTTGTTCTGGACACTATATTAGTACAATCTGAGTTCTCTTCAGCTTTTTTGTCTGACATTACATACAGTTGATTCACATCAAGCTTGTGATTCCTAGGTCTTCTTTTTCCCTCCCCTCCCCACATCAATTGCTTTCCATTTCTCTGAGGAAGGAGAACAAATGACCATCAAGGTAAAACTCCTAATATCAATTCACATTAGACAAATCTAAAATACAATGTTGGTGATTCAGATTCTTGTGAGGAAGGACTTTGATATGAAGAATGGACCAGTAGAGATTACATTAGGAGAGAAAAGATGAGGACTGCTAGAAGGGGACCGTGATTAAGGTTCCACTGGAGTGGATCTCTTCTGTATAAAAATAGGGAGTAAAGGAAATTTTAAAAACAAACACAAGCCAATATAATTTTCTTCAAATAAATCATAACAGAGCTTGTAAAAATGGGCAGGCTTATTTGGGGTTTGAATATGGGAATAGAGATTTCAGGGAAAAGGCACAGAAGTAAAAGTCAAGGCATCTAGGTTCCAGTTATAATTTTGCCATTAACTAAAATACGATTTGGTGGAAGTCATTAGTGCCTCAATATCCTCAGTTTCTTCATAAGTTAAGCAAGGGTATTGAATTGGATTAAATGATCTCTTAGCCCTTCTAGCTTTGACATTTGATGGTCCTGTGATTATAGAATGAATGAATGAATGAGAACTGTAATAAAGGGAAGTAGAAGCTAACTACCTATCAGGGACTTTTTATTTAGGGACAAGAGAAGATTTTATGGGAGGATGGGAGATGGCTAAAGGCTTATAATAGAAATGACTCATGAGATCATTTGAGTGCATTATCAATTCAAGAATAGCATTTTAGGTATAGAGGCCAAGAAATTAGAAGTCTCTGTTATAAAAAGAAAACAATTTGGAGGGTAGTAGGTAAGGCAATTTGCGCAGAGTTCCCCAAATCAAATTCTAGTATATGGGGAACAAGCTTCTAAGAGCCCAAGAAAAAAAGAGGACATAAAACAAAAGAGCTAATAACATCTGCTGAGTTGAAGACAGGGAGGCTACCTGGAATGGTAAGAGAAAGGAAAGCTATTTCTTGGGAAGAAGCAAGAATAAAAAAAAGATGAGCTTTGCATTGTAGTTGGGGAAACTGAAAGAAAAAAAAGGAAAAGAGGAATAATAAGTATACAAGGGAGATCATATCATATTTGAGGCTGAAAGAGACTTTGGATATCATTTTGTTCAGCCCTCTCATGCTACATACTGGGAAAACTGAGGTCCAGGAGGAAATGGACAGTTGCTCAAGGTCACAGAGTTAACAGATCTCATAGCCAGGATTTGAATTTAGTTCTTCTGGCTCCACAGCCCTATTTATTATTTTTTCAACATCATTGCTCCCCTTGGACAGACTTCGATTAATAAAGGTATTTTGGTCTGTAAATTCATTGGTGAGTCAGCTTGGAACACAGAACATACTTTTCCATAAAAACAAATGGAGAGGTTAGGGTCCTGGGCTAAGTCACAAAAACTATTTATAACCCACAGTGTAGATAAAATATCTTTTTTTTTTAAGATAAAATATCTACGTGTGCAATGGAAAGCTGTTAAAAATACTTTCAAAAGTAGCAATTAAACAAAACAGAAGAACAAAATTAAATAAACAATATTTATCTTCAATATTGATACTGTGAGGAAAAAGCAAGCTTAATTAGAAGAGGTGAAGAGGTAAATGTAAACTTTCATGAAGATTCCACAGAGAATTGTTCAGTATTTCCAAGGACTTTAGAGGTTGGTGACTCTAGCTCATTATGTTTTACCCCTGGCTTTATTTTTTAATTTTTATTGATCTCTCTTTTAGATCACTTACATTTATGATTAAATCCCTCCCTACTTCAAGCCATCCTTTGTAAAAGAAAAGCAATTCAGCAAATCTAAGCCACACATTAGTCAACTCAGATGGTACATGCAATGTTCAATAATCAGTCTCCCACCTCTGACAAGATGAAAAAAAAGGTATATTTTCCCACTACTCTTCAGGCCAAAGCTTGATCATCATAATATGCAAAGTTCAGATTTTTTTGTGTGTTTTTTTCCTTTTTTCTTTCAGTTGTTATCATTCTTCCCATGTCTTTGTAGATCTAGAGTAAACTCTAGGTTCTGTGTTTTAGGAGTATGGAAATTCAGAGCATTTAGAACAGCATTTCCAATTCTGGTAATAGGAAACAGGACTAGTAATGACTAGAGACCACTGCAGATTTCCAGATAGAAGTAATATTTAGGTATAGCTAAATATGCCAGATGGGCCACTATATGGGATTAGGCATGGGGAGATCCTGGGTATTTTTTATGTGACTTCCATGTCAGTAATGGCCTGCCTTTGTGACAGCCAACATTAAAAGGAAAGCAGAAAATTGGGGAAAATTTTATAGCATGTGTCTCTGATAAATTGAATCAAATTTATATGAATACAAGTCATTACCTAACTGACAAATGGTCAAAATGTTTGAACAAGCAGTTTCCAGATAAAGAAATCAAAGCTATCTGTAGTTATGTGAAAAATGCTCTGAATCATTATTGATTATGGAAATGCATATTAAAATAAATGTAATGTGCTATCTGGACTTATTAAATTAGCTAAAATGACAAAAAAAGAAAATAATAAATGTTGGAGAGGATGTGTGAAAATTGGGACGCTAGTACACTGTTGGTGGAGTTGTGAACTAATCCAATCATTCTGGAGAGCAATTTAGAACAATACCCAAAGGATTCTAAAACGTGCATACTCTTTGATCCAGCAATACCACAGCAAAGAAGGGAGGAAAAGACATGGAACTATTAATACAAAAATATTTATAGGAGCTCTTTTTGTGGTTGAAAAGAATTGGAAATTGAAGGCATGTCCATCAATTGGGGAATGGCTGAACAAGTTGTGATATATGATTGTGATGGAATATTGTACTAAAAGAAATGATGAGCAGGATGACCAGAAAAACATGAAAATACTTACATGAATTGATGTAAAGTGAAGTGGGCAGAACCAGAACACTGTAAACAGTAATAACAATATTGTGTGGTGATCAACAGTGAATAACCTAGCTATTCTTAGCAATAAAATGATCTAAGACAATTACAAAGGTCTCATGTTGAAAAATGCTATCCACTTCCAAAAAAAGAACTGATGGAATCTGAATGCAGATCAAAGCATAATATTTTCCACTTTTTTCATGTTTTTGTCTGTGGTCTTTTTCACAACATGACTAATATGAAAGTATGTTTTGCATGATTGCACATGTATAACTTGTTTCAAATTGCTTGTCCTCTTAAAGAGAAGGGAAGGGAGAGAAGGAAGGAGGAAGAGAATTCAGAACTCAATTTTTAAAAAATGAATGTTAAAATGTAATTGGAAAAAGTAATATATTATTTATATTAAAACAGATCAAAGTAAAAACTATAGTAGCAGAAGACAAATTTTAATGTGTAAGGAAAATATTCCTAATAGAATTACTTTAACATGAAATGGACTGCTTTGAGAAGTAATTTATATGTCCAGAGAAGACTTATTTATGGGGAGAGATATGTTAGTAAGTTTCAAGTATTTGAAAGGTTTTGTTTTGCTTGTTTTTATTGATGATATATTTTGGTTGGGATTTTTTTTTGGTATCTTTTTTTTCTTTTCCAATGGAGTGGGGGCAAGGAAGGGATAAAAAAAGAAATCATTGTTAATTGGGAAAAAATTTTAAATACAAAATAGAAAAAAAAGTCAGACATGTTTTATTTGGCCTTAAAGGTCAGAACTAGAACTAGTGGGTAGAAATTATAAAACAACAGCAACCTGTAGCATTGATTTAAAGAAAGACCTCTGCAGGGCAACATACAGAAAAGAATGCTAAATTTAGAAAGTAGAGGATTTCAGTTCAAATATAGCCTATGCCACTAATTTTCTATGTAAATAATACCTCGTGGGTGAATAATATCCTCTGTAGATCTCAGTTTTTTCAGCTTTAAAATGGGGATAAAAAAATAGCATCTACCTGTTGTACTTGTAAAGATCAAATGAGATAATATTCAGAAAGTTCTTAGCATAGTGACTGGCAAATAGTAGGTGCTTAATAAATGCTTGTGTCCGTTCCTACAGATCAAGTGAGAGACCTTCTAAATTCCCTTCCAACTATGAGTCTGTAAAATGTTTCTATGATGAAAACATTTTGCAGCTCAAAGATAAGTTTATTTCTTAGTTTTAGGATGCAGATTTTAAACCGTCTCAGACCAAGCTGAGTTCATCTGACCTTTAATATTATTGAGTCAGATTATTCTGTGCAGTGTTCCATGCTCACTCCCTGCTCCTCAGTCAGGTAATTGGCCTGACGGAAAGCAATAGATTTCTTCTCCAGGGTAGTGGCAAATGAAGGAATGATTCAGGAAGAATAACCTTTTTGCTGCTATCTGAAGATATTGTGTGGATACTTGTCATCCTTTTTAAGTAATTTCCCTATTAAAAATACATCATTTGCTTTGGGTTGCCCAGAATGCTTCTATTACTGCTTCCTTTAGATAGCAGAATTTGGAGTTATGGGACTTAATTTTTCCCTTTGTTACGACTTCTTTTCCCTTCCCATGAATGGAGGTTTATGAAAGAAGCTTTAGAGCTAGATTTTTAGAGTAGACTGTTATCTGACTAGAGAAGGAGTTCTTAACTTGAGGTCCATAAACTTATTTTTTTTCATAACTATATTTCAATAGAATTGCTTTCTTTTCAATCCTATGCATTTTATTGTATTCACTTAAAAAATGTTATTCTGAGATGCAGTCTGCAAGCTTCACCAGACTACTAAAGGAGTCTGGGACACACAGAAAGGTTAAGTACTACTGATCTAGTCATACTGCTGACAAGACTTCTGATCCATCCCTGCTCATGAAGTACTTCAAGCTGCTTATGTAAAGGACAGAGTTGGTATTTGAAAAAGAGATTATTGATAAATCTCTCTGGGCATCAGTTTCTACATTTGCAAACTAGAGAGCAGAAGAACAGTAAGTATGGTGAGGTGAACAAAGCTTGACCTCAAGGTTCACATTTAGAAGGTATTGTTAGCACTTGTACTCCTACAGCAGGTAGGGACAACTGGACTTATCCCTTGAAGGCAAAGGTTGTTCCATTTTTTCTTTCATTTTCAGTAACTAACACAATGCCTGACATATAGTATTGACTTAATGCTTTGGTGAGGGGCAGAGCCAAGATGGCATAGTAAAGGTAGGAACTTGCCCAATTTCTCCCCAAACTGCTCCAAATTCCTTTAAATAATAAATCTAAACAAATTTTAGAGCATCAGAACAAAGACTGAGTAGAACACTCTCCAGCTGAAGGAAACTTAGAACCTCAGCAGAAAAAGTCTGTGGAACCAGAGTGGGTACCCAGCATCCAATCCCAGTGTGGGCTTGGCCCCAGTCTTTGGTCTAGCTCCAACCTTGACTCTAGTGTCAACAAGGCAAGACCTCTGAATCAATGACAATGTGGGAGGTTTCTAGAACTCTCAGCCCAGGGACTCTAGGGAAGACTTGGAAGGTCTTGGAAGGTCATCAGAAAGGGGCTATGGCAATGGGGTAGGAGTCTAGTGTGCAGTCCTAGTACAGCCCTGGTCAGTGGAACCCTAGCCTGGGCCAGCATACTAGATCTTACAGCTACAGTAGAGTAGAGACACACCTAAGAGCTCCAGGGCAGAAAAGAGTGGTGGTGGTGGTCAGATTTCTAGAAGAATTTCTGAAAACAGTGGCACAAAATCCCAGGACAGTGCACCCTCCACCCTGGAAACAGTCTTGCTTTAACAAGGAGTTTTAAAAAAGAGTAATAGGAGCAAAAAACAAACAAACAACCAAAAACCCCAAAGTTTCTGAACATTGAAAGCTATGGTGACAAGGAAGATCAAAACACTCTCCGAAGATGATAACAAAGTCAAAGCTCCTGCAATCCAATGCCTCCAAGAAAATATGATTAATTAATGATTTAGGACAGGATATTTCCATAGAAGCCACATCTCATGTGAACTCCTCCCTAAAATAGCCTTTCTCTGTTTTCTCCCCTGTCACTGGACAGAGAATTATTGTGCGACCAAACAAAACCTTATGTCCCCAAATCCAAAGTTTCTTTCCATATTTGCCCAAAAATTTGTCTTAAAGACTTGATTTGAAGGTGTTTTTCATGCCTAGGAGATGCATGACTGGGTAATAAATAATAACTAACATTTATATAGTAATTAATGTGTATCAGTTAGTGTGCTAAATGTTTTATAGCCATCTTATTTGATTTAACCTGAGTAAGACTGACCATACTTTTTGTTGTTGAGTCATTTATCAATTGTGTCCAATTCTTTGTGGCCCCATTTGGCCAACTCATTTTATAGATGAAGAACTATAGTGAAGTGACTTGTCCAGGCTCACACAGCTAGTAAGAAAGTGTTGAAGGCCAGATCTAAATTTGTGAAGATGAGTCTTCTTAATTCCAGACCTGACACTATATCCTGCTCCAAGATCATGCTAGATGATCTCTTAGGTTCTTTTCAGGTCTAATATTCAATATTCTATGCTATACAATTTCTAGCAACCATAACATTCTTCTATGTTTTATGTCTTAAGGTTCCTTCCTACCAGACCTAAAATCCTTAATTTTCCGAGGTTCCTACTATTTTAAATAATCTATGTTCTATATTATTAAGTTCCTTCTCATTTGAACATTCTAAGTTCTGTGGTCCTATCTAGAAGCAACAATGTGTTATTCTAAGGAAATTTCCATATGGTTGGACACTATTATTATTCCAAGAATTCAAGTTCCCCACACCATCCTCTCTCTCCAAACCAATGATACATGTGAATTGCTTTCTTTCACTGGCCTTTTGCCAAGTTGGACCCATCCCAGCACCCACCAGCAAGTAGCCAACCTGCCACTTAGAAACAGAGTAATCCTGGGATGGCTTGTGAGAGGCTCTGTTGCTTCTATATCTGAGGATGAAAGTACCTACAAAGAAATGGTTAGGGTACCATTACTTCCTATGGTACCTGAGAGTTGACCTAGCCATTCTGGGGGCTGAATTCCTCCTGAGTCTTGGATCTATCTTTGCCTTTAGACATAAATAACATGGGATCCTGGGTGGAAGTAGTTGATCTGTTGCTAAAGAGTCAGAATGAAGTGAAATGTATTTAATGTTAGAGAGTTCTTTTCTGGATGTGGAGTCAAATAAATAACTTGGAGATGCTGCAGAATTAAAGGCCTCAAAAGGTTTGAGACCTTTATTAGAACAATATCCAATACAGTGATGCTGCAAATCTAGAGATCTCTCTTACTTTTGACCATCATTACCTTGAATTACTTGACATCGTCTTATGTATACTCTTTTGCTAATACCTCTAATCCTGCTGACCACAGCCACCTGCTTTTTCCCAGTCCTTTGATAGTGACATTAACTCTGAGAAACTTGGCTGTCTGGCTCTGCTACTTCCTGAAATCTCACATCTGTCTCATTATATCCCAGGTTCTCACCTGGGACAAAGGAGAGGTTTTCTTTACCCCATCACTGTGAAATAGAGGATTTCTTCCTAAAGATTTAGACATTGTGAACCTAGTTCTTTTAGGCTTTAGAAAACAATGCTCTCTTGTAATGTATAACTCCTGCATTTATTTGATGGTGTTCCTATAGGCACAACTGCAGGATCTCAGTTCTATACTTACATAGGGTTGGTGGGAAGATGGATGATACATGATGACCATCTTAGAGTCAGAACATATGGGATTGATTTTGTTCTTTCCATTTACTTAGTAAGATTTATTACTTTATGTTCATCTCCCTAAGCTTCTGCAAATGGGGATGTTGTATTATTTGTATGATCTATTTCATAAAGAAATTGTGAAGATAAGGTGAATAAATTTAGTGAATTAAAGCACTTAATAAAAAAGCATTATTTTTTGAGAAGGAGCATGGCATAACAGAGGAGAATCTAAGATCAGACCTAAATTCAAGCCCTGCCTCTGATATTGTCCATGTGATCCAGAGGTAATTGTTTAATCTTTTAGTTCATGAAGAAATGTTCTAAGTCTAAAAGTTGCATAATAAGTGCCAATTTTCATAGTGGAGGTAGTTTCTCTACTGGAAATTCCTTGCATGGATGAAATCACCAATCTGGTCTTTCTTCTTTCTCCATCCCCCATTCCCATTAGGAGTGTACTATGTTCTAAGCACTGGGGATATAAATACAAAAGAACAAAAGAAAGATAGCCTTCCATTCCTATAGGAACACAACATGTATAGGAAAGGGATGATCAGGGAAGAGAGATTTGGCCTGTGAAATTGCAGAGATCATGAGTAGAGCCATAAGGGAACATGACCTTTCAAGAAATGATTATTATTACAAATATTAGTTTGAACATGATTCCCAGATCAAGAAGTGAAAAGGAGGATGAAGATATTGTTACATGCTTGGTGGCAAGTCAGATGGCAAGAAGATAGCTGAAGTGGATGTCTTCACGGGATATGAAGAATGATCCATTGGTTTGGGACTGTCTAGGTTTGGTAAACAATGCAAGTTTGTCCTTATTCACCAACCAGGACAACTTACCACCAGAGGGGAGTTCTAACAGTGAGTGGGTTAAGTCTCTCAGGGCACTTAATGAGATAATTAGAGTAAAAGTCTTTATTACAGTTAAACTGAAGCCTGGTCTAGTAAATAGAAAGATTTCCTGAACCATTATTCCAAACTTATGGACCATGGTTTTCATTTATTTTAGACATGATTTAGAACTTAGTTTTGAATTTCCTAGAATAGTGCTTCTTCACCTTGGTTACTTCCTATTCTGTCTTCTCTATCATTCCTCTCTCATCTTTTACCACACACACTTTCTACCTCTTTCATTGAGAGCAGTAGACAAATCAATATTATATTTGCTTCTGGAAAGGCATGCAAAGTCAAGCAACTGCCCTATTGTTTCATTCGTAATTCCTTTGACATTCCAGACAAAAATTTACTTTACTATCCATCATTCACCTTGGTCTTGTTTACCTCATTAGAATATAAGCTCCTTTTCTCTTCCAAAGGCCCCAAACAAAGATTATTTACTCTAACCTGAGCAATGTCCACAACAATTGTCTTGACATCGATTTCTCTAAAATGGAGTACATTTCCTTAGTCTTTGGCTTGCTTATACCAGAGAATTTAGTGGCACTTTCAACCTTGGAAAAAACCTCTTCAGAACTCCAACTGCCCTTTCTTTATGACCTGTCTGGTTTGGAATATATCAAATCTAAAGGTCAAGGTTTACTGTCAATACTTCCTCTCACTTGCATACTGATGGAGAGATAGAATCACATATTTGAAGCTGTTGGAGAAAGAGTTGTGTATGAAGAATTAATAGCTTTAGGTTCTAGTTTCAATTCAACTACCAGTAAGCTGAGTGGCTATGAGGAACTTATTCTCTTCTCTGAGTCTCCATTTTCTCATCATTAAAATTAGGGAGTCAAACTAGATAATATGTAAGGTTTCCTAGTTCTGACATTTTATTTTCTAAAGTCCCTGACATTCTAACCACATATGATTCTATTCTTTGGAGACTAATAATTCATATGCATATAGACCTTTAAGATCTACCAGGCATTTTTGTACACTAAAACAGAAAGATAGGCAGTGAAGGCATTATAAGCCCCAAATTAACAGATGGGGGAACTGAAATGTAGAGAGGTTGAATGATTTTCCCATGGTCAACAGATAAGTTATAGCTGCACCCCTGAATCAAACCCAGGTCTTCCAATGCCAAGTTAGGTACTATTTCTACTATATTAAACTGCCTATTTTCAATAAGAAGTTGAATTATATTCTTTTTCACTGCTACATTCATAACAATGCTTGTTACCCTTTATGAAACACAATTCTCTGTTTTTCAGTTAAAAGTGACCTATAAGATCTGATAGATGAAATTTAAAAAAAAAACAACCCACCAGGAAACCCTATAAATGTATACTTAATAGTTCTTGACTGTCCAACTAGTTAAGAGAAGAGATGTCCACTTCTATGGATTTTCCCTCAAAACTCAGACTTTAAATTCTGTGGTCTTTATATGTATAGATATAATGGTATAGTGGAAAGAACCTTGGACTTAGAACCATCAAATCTGCCTCAGTCTTTAACTAATTGAGTGACTCTAGTCAATATGGTTAGCATGATGTAGTGGGGAAAATGCTAAACATTAGAGTTAGACAACCTGAGCTAAAATCCCACATTTTCCTTTCCTTGTATGCTTCTAGGCAAATTATCTAATTTCTCTGGACCTTAATTTCCCTATCTGT
This sequence comes from Antechinus flavipes, assembly GCF_016432865.1. NCBI lineage: Eukaryota > Metazoa > Chordata > Mammalia > Dasyuromorphia > Dasyuridae > Antechinus > Antechinus flavipes. The sequence goes on along the minus strand of NC_067398.1, from coordinate 331,247,106 downwards.
AAAATGAATACTAATAATGCCTATAGACATATTTCATAGGGTTATTATAAGGATCAAATATGATAGTATGTTTACAAAATGTTGTATACTTTAAAGCATTATGTAAGTATCATCCAAAAATCAAAAAGCAGCAAAGTGGATAGAGTGCTAGACCTGGAATCAGAAGGATCTGAGTTCAAATCCAGCTCCAGACACTCACTAGCTGTGTAACCATAGGCAAGTCATTTAATTCTGATTGCCTCAGTTTCCTCAACTGTAAAATTAGCAAGAAGAGGAAATATCAAACTTCTCTTTTTCCTGAGTTGAAATCTGGCTTCAGGCACTTATTAGCTCTATGACCCTGGGCAGTCACTTAACCCAGTTTATCTCAGTTTCCTAGCTGTAAAGTTAGCAAGAAGAAGAAATATATTTGTCAAGAAAACCATCAAAAGGTGGTCACAAAAAGTCAATACTGCTGAAAATGACTGAAGAACATCAAACATAAACTGAATGTTACTGAATCATTCCCTACTCCACTTCATAGAGTCTAAAAAGTCTGTATAAGTTTGTATCCCTGGCCCATGTTTTCACAGCTCTTCTGCAAAAGTGATGAGGAGTTTGGAGTCCCCATATCAGATTCAAGTATCCATCTCAAGCTGTTACAGTACCTGATTGATTGGAACAGCTATGCCCACAAAGACCATTTCTGAGAAATCTTCATCAATCTGCAAAAAGCTGGTCCTTGCCCAAACCAGGGAGAATACTGAGAAAGAGGGTTGTTTCAGGTCCCCGAGGTCAGGATTGTTTCTCTCATACTAAGCACAGAAAGTTCTGATGAAGAGGAGGTCAAGACTTCAACCTCCAAGCCTAGAATGTCTCCTGCCTCACAGCTCCAACCCAGCTGACTTTCACTGCTGAGACTCAAATCTGGCCAGAGGCTATGGCCCTGGCCTTGGGCATGATATAGAGGGTTTGGGGTTGGATAGATATGATTCCCTCCATTGAAAAGGTCAAGACCTAGCAAGGTCCAATTAATCCTGGATAGTTCTGCTCTGTGGGACAGAGCTGACCTGAATAAAGGTCTGCTTATTTTTTTGTTAAAGCAACAATTCCTCTGGAGCTGTCCTTAGTCCTGAAACTGCACCCTGCTTGAGACCATTCTGACTGCAGATTACCTGACTGCCCTTTTGCCTTGGTCCTATGTTATTGACTTTAACCCTCTGATTCCAGCTGACTGATTAAGGCTGTTATCTGAACTACAACATCCATACCACTCTTTGTGACCGTGCTCTGTGCTATGTGCTATACAGAAGGCCAGCAGGGATAGGCTTGATATTCTCTAGGATACCTGGAGGTAAACCCATTAACTGGATTTTATCTAATCAAACTCAGTCTTATTTAAGGATAAGTTATGGGGGGGAGGATCCTCTCCCCAACTAATTCAGACACTATCCTTTATTTTCTCAGATCTTAGAAAGTCCCTTATTTCTACCTCTGTTACTTGTTCTATTTGTATATGTATTTATAGTTGCATGTCTTATTTTCCTACATGACAGGATACCCATGATCAAGGATAATAACTAGTATTTAAGCTTAAACAAAACACTTAGGTTCACAAAATGCTTTACAGATGTTATTTTATTTTATCTTCACGACAACCTTTTAAAGCCAATATTTTAGTATCATAATTTTATGATGAGAAAACTTAGACTGCTTAAATGACTTGACCAGGGAATTATTCATCTTTTGGAATCCCCAACATCAAGTACTGTATTGTACCCAGTAGTTACTTAATAAACATTTGAATTACTGAAGTAAGTTTAGTCTATTTTGAGGGAAGAGGGATATTCCTTTTTACTCATTCACTTTTATAAGATCTCCAAGGATCTCAGTTATTATTATTGGAGAAGGCAGAACCAGACTGCTGATATTAGCCTATTCAGCTATTGATAAACAGATTTCACTGGAAAAGTTGGTTACTAGACTCTGACCTCAATGACCTGGGGAGGTAAGCTATCTGCAATCCAAGAAATAAAGAAACGGGGTTTAAGCTGTGGCAAAAGACAAAGGATATGATTTTGTCATGGGGGCTGCCTACCAAATATGTAGTCAAAAGATTTGAGTTTTAATCCCAGGACTAGCACTTCCTAGTTGAATAGTCTTATCATTTAATTTCTCTAAGCTTCAGGTTCCTCATCTGTAAAAATAGAGGTGACACTTTTATACTACCAACTTCACATATTTATGAAGATCAAATGAGATATAGGATGCAAAATGTCATATAACCTTTAAAGTGACATATAAATATAAATGCTAGATTTCTCCCTCCCTTCTCTTTTTTCTCTTCTTCTTTTTCTACTTCAACCCCCTTTCCTTCCTCTCTTCTCTTTTTAGCTTTTCTTCACTTACTTCCCCTCATCCTCTTCTCTTCTATTCCCTGACTCCTCTCTTCCCCTCTCTTCCTGTTTTCCTTTTCTTCTCCTTCACCCTTTTTCCTCCCCTCTTCCTCACCTCCTTTTGCTCTTCTCTTCCTTTCCCCTTCTCCTACTTCTTCCCATATTCTTGAATGCATACATCTCATATGTTTTATTTCTCTCTCCCTGACCCAAATACTTTCTTTGGATAAAACCTTACTGTGGTCTCTAGCTGCTTTATATTTTCTCTCTGTGGATGTTTGTAGATGTATATATGTAGTTATGTATATATGATATATGTGTGTGTGTGTGTGTGTGTGTGTGTGTGTGTGTATTCCTTTAAAGTGAACTCATTTTAGAGATGAGGAAGGGCAATATTAGTGTGATCTATATTTATATCAATAAATCCTTTTCTGATTCCAAAGCTATGTCTAAATAAGCTCTGATGGAAGCTTAATAATCTGGTCATGCATTTAAGTGCAACCAGAAATTTAGATATTGGAGATAGTTATGGAGTGATAAAAACACTTTGAACAGATAGTCAGAATTAAGTTCTAGTCTTAAATCTTTATATGAACCAGTTGTGCTATCTCTCTTTGGGCACCAATTGCCTTGTCTGTAAAATGAGGGATGTGAATAAGATGATCATTGAAGCCCCTTTTATCTGACATTCTATGCCTGAAACCAGAGTTAGTAAGCTTTAGAAACAAGAAACAGATCACTGATGGCATTTTTCATTCGTCAGCTATGTGTTTTAGCCCCATGTATGGCTAGCCCATTCCACTCACTCATTTGAATTTTTATAGCACTTCAAAACTTGTGAAGTGCTTTTGTCATCACATCCCATTCGCATCCATTACTCTCTATAATGTAGGCAATTCCAGGATTTTATCCCCATTTTAAAGAGTAGGAAACTGAGGCTTAGAGAGACATAACTACTTGTCTATGGATATTTGGCTGATAAGTATCAGGGTGAGAATAACTCTCTTTAGCCTCTGTGGAAACAGAATTAAAGGCCAAGGCCAAATGGTTTAAGAAATAGAATTTAAGATCCTTGAAGGTAAGAATTGTTCTCTTTTCGTTTGTCTCCAGTACCCAGGATGGTATCTGGTATATGGCAGGTGTTTCACAAATGTTTGCTGAAGTGAATTGAGTTAAATTAAGGAAAGAATCTCATGCTAAAATGGAGGTTTGTCACATGGGTGCAAGTCTCCAACACCATACAGAATGCAAGCCTTCAGTAGGTTTCTCTAGAGAATGAATGATTTAAAAATACCTCAAGGTGCATTCTCTTTAAATTAGAAGTTTCCTGGATGGCAAGAATATAAAGTTGTAGCAGCACCTATCATTAAGCTGAGTAGTAGCAGTTCAGTTACTTTGTTGTGTCTGACATGTAAGACATTTGAATACTGCATTGTTCTCTGTACAGAGCCTGAGCATTTGCCTGGGCTCTGTCAGTGTTCAGGAACAAAGAATCAAGACACTGCAAATAGCCCAGCCTCCGTCATGCTTTCTTGTGGCAGGATGGCTTTTTAATCAAAGGCACTTCTCTCTGTGCCTGATGAAAGCTTACTTTGCCCCCTTGCATCTTGGTTCAGGCTGAACAATGGCTTGCTATAGCTTGAACCATATAGAACTCAAGAAAGAAATATCAGAAAATCTGTTCAGTGCTGATGTGTTGCCCCAGAGAACAAGGCAGCAAAAATTCCTAAAGGAGAAAGAAGGAGATGAGAAAGAAGGATGGCAATATCTTAGAAGGAAATGGTCAATTCAGACAGAGATGATTTCTAGGGTCTCTTCCAAGTATAATCTAGAATTAAAGGTCCTCTACAATATTTCTAGCTTTATTATACTACTCTATGTTCTAACCAAATTAGACTATTTATTCTCTCTCATTCACTCAGCAAATATTTATTAAATACTCATGATGTGCCAGGTACTGAGGATGCAAAACCAAAAATATAAATAATGTCTGCTCTCAAGAAGCTCATATTCTTTGTGTTTCATCAGGCCTTGTCCCATCATTGTGATCTTATTCGTATTGTCTCTTAAATACTACCCCTACTCCTACATTCCTCTGGCATGGATCATTCCTGACCCAGCCTTCTCCACATAAACTACATATTCTATTGAATGAAATTCTTCCCCTTCTCGAAGGCTCATCTTAGGTGCTTACATCCTTGATGTAGTTTTATCCTTGATAAAACTTTCTCAGATCTGTTTCCACTTCCATCCTAAAGTTTTAGAGTAGTAGGAAATAATATTGGATTTAGATTAAGGAACTGTGGTTTTGGATCCTAGCCTTGCCACTGATTTTCTGTGTGATCTTCAGCAAATCATTTACCTTCCTGGAGCTTCAGCTTCTTTATTTATAAAATAAGGATAATAATATCTGCCTTGCCCACCTCACAGGTTTTTTTAATGGGATCCAAGTGAAAGAATTAATGCAAGCATTTTTTAAAACAATCAAACAGCACATAAATGCTATTATTATCATTTTGAATTATTGCTGCATGTCTTTTCTCTCCTATGAGAGTATAAATATGGTACATTGGAAAATGCATTGGACTCTGAGTTAGAAGAGCTAGATTTAAATCTCAAAATTTTCATTTACTGGCTGTGTGGTCACCACCTTTTGGTCTCGGTTTCCTTATCTATAAAATTATGGCACTGGACAAGATGATTTCTAAAATCTCTTACAATTCTAACATCTTTTACTTCTAGGTCTAATATGCTATGATCTATAATTCATTTCAGCTCCAATATTCAAAAACTCTGTATTTTAGGGTACTCTGTATCTTAGACTATGTTATAATTCTCTTTAAGTTGAACATCCTATGATTTGAAGTCCTGGGGAATGGGAAAAAGAAAATGAAGGCTAGAGAAAGGAATAAATATGTATATAATACCTATTGTGTGCCAGAGATTATGTTAAGTATTTATATATTAATAAATCTCATTTGATTCTCATAACAATCTAATTTTATATTTATAGTTTATGTTACAGTTGAGAAAACTGAGGCAAACAAGGTTAATTGACTTGCCCAATGATGTAGCTAGTAAATGTCTGAGACTTGATTTGAATTCATGTCTTCATAACTCCAGATCCACTATACAATCCATTCTGCCACTAATTTCCATAAACAGGGAAAGGAAGCAGGGAAAGCAACAATTTCCTGATGTGGATTTTTGTTCCATCATGAAAATCTTGAGTTACTAACTTTGTTTGTTTCCCTACCCTCCTCTCCTCCCTCCATAGAATATATGTTTTAAATTTTAAAAAAATGATATCTTACCATTTAGAGTCTTTAAAATAGCCAGTCTTGCATTAGAGACATCAGAAAAGAATAGGATTCTTCCATGACTGATTTTAAAGTTAGATATTCCAAGTGAAGACCCACCCTTTCCTTCCTACCCACATGTTCAAATATAGAATCACTGGGATTAGATTTCCTTTTCTGAAGTTGTCTATTACATGCCCTCTCTATGCCTCAGCATCATTAATTCATTCATATGTAGAGTACCTTCAATGTGCCCAGCATTATGCAAGACCTTGTGGGAAGACCTAAGAAAATAAAAAATAGACTTTGATGGAGTTTATAGTTTAGGAAGAGAGAAAAGATATTTAGGTTAAAAAAATCTCAGTGATAATAATAGCTCACATCTCTGTAGGTCCTTATAGCAAAAAAAAAATATCAGTTATTTAATTTGATCCTTATAGGAAGTACATGAAGTAGACAGAACATGTATAGTTTACCGATGAACAGCTGGAAGCCACAAGAACTTAAATAAATTAGCTAGTATAAGACAAAGTTAGGATCTTTACCAAAACTTTTGTATGCCCTCCCCTTAATCTCTTTCTAGACAATCTCCATCCTATATAAAAGCATATGTGGAATTTACCTACAAAAATAGTTCATCTGAAAATGGCCTGCAAGCTCCATATGAGTCAATAGTGTGATATGGCTGTCAAAAAAGCAAATACAATTTTAGCCTCCATCAAAAGAGACACCATGTCTAGAATGAGGAGGTGATGATCTGGCTATACTCTTCTGTTCTTATCACAGCTGGAGTATTGGAGGAAATTGGAGAGTGTTATATCTTAGGAAAGACACTGGTTAAACTTTATCCAGAATAAAATAACCAAAGTGGTAAGGGAGCTGAGCTCATGTTATGTGAGGGTTTTCTGAGGGCCCTGGTTATAGTAAGCCTGAAAAGAGAAAGGGCACATGCCAACCATCTTGTAAATATTTAGAGGTTGGAAATATAGATGAGGGACTAGGCACGTTCTGTTTGGCAGAACTAGGAACCTTGTATTGTTGCCAAGAGACAAAGGCTCGATGTCAGGAAAAAAACTTTCTAATGATCAAAGTCACCAAGCCACAGGAAGAAGTCATCTCTCTTCACTGGAAGCTTCTAGGAAAGGGCTAGATGACCACTTGTTGGGCATGGCGTAGAGGAGATCTTTGTTCATCAGATGCCCTTTAATTAGATGTCAGCTGTGAGGTTCTGTGATGATGTGGATGAGATTAGTCAGGTAAAACTCATCAAAGGAGACAAACTGAGCTGAGTACTTAAAGAACTAATTGATTTGGTGAAGTTTCTTCATTTGTAATATAGCTTCCTTGAAAGGCCAAGCCATGCGTCTTTATCCCCACTAACCCAGTTGGAAATGTCTTCTGGGACAATCCCAATCAAGTCTTCTGGATGACAGCAGAACCTAGAATTTTAATAGAGTCCACTGTCTGAATGTATTCCCTCTAAGGGTAGGACTCCAAAATAAAAATTCATTACAAGCAGATTGCCTAATTCAAAGGTTTCAGCCTGAGTCCACTAGGTCACTAGGATCTCAGCCATGTCCTTTCCTCTGTTCAACTCTGCCATTTGATATCAAAGACCACATTGGACACAGAAAAACAAAGCAAAGATCTTTGCAGACCCAATTACTATGATCCTCAACAAACCTTTGGCTCCAATTAACATCACAACCACTTGATTTTGTTTCAAAATACCTCAAGCAATTCAGCTGCATCCCAAGGCTAGCATCTTTTACTAAAAATCATTAAAAATATACACACCCCTCAAACCAGTGCACATTCTGAGTTATGCTTTTGCCAAGGGGTTGTTTTATTCTGATAAACATCTAATTTGTTTTGCTCTCACGTAATTTTCAAAAGGTCATAATGTTTTGTTTTAAACATGATTCTAAATGACCAAGCTTCAGCACTGAGTGGATTTGCATGACTAAGAACTGGCATTTTTAATGAAACTGTCTACAGAGGCTCAGAATGGCAACTGTGAACAGTTATCCCCTTTGCAGCATGTTGCTGTAATTCACCAGGTTTTCTTCCTGCATTTCAAAGGCTGTACAGTGCACACTGTGGATCATATAGTAGAATATTTTCTATCTACAATTCCATTTCCTTTAGATCCAGGAAAAAGTTATAAATTCTTAAGCATCAATGAGGGAACAGACCCCTTAGCACATACACTCCCTCTTTCAATTTCCACACTTAAATTCTCCCTTGAAATAATTGAATGGTTGTCACAGGGAAGAGGCATTAGACTTATTCTGCTTGGCCCCGTAGGGTTAAACTAAAACCAGTGTATAGAAGTTACAGAGAGTCTTGATTTGATTTCAATATAAGGAAGAACTTCTAACCCTGAAACAGCTCTAAAACGAATAAAGAACTGCTCTTTGCTCTCTAACTATGTGCCAAGCATTGGGGATAGAAGTAGAAAAACAAAACAGGTCTTGCTCCTAGAGGGTAAATATTCTATTTGAGGAAGAAAACACATATAGAAGGACATAGAAGAAGAGCCAACGGAAGGACACAGAATCTCAAAAAAGCAGCGTTTGTGCCATGGAATGAGTTATTTTATGGAGCCATTTCCATTCACCCAGGTTTGTGACCTAAGAGAGCCATCTTTAACTCCTCTCTGTTTCTCCTCCCATATGTCCAACCAAATATTGATTCTTGATGATTTTACTTCTCTCAAATTAATTTTCTTCTCTCCACTCACATGGCCAAATCTTTAAGCAGACTTTTGCTACTTCTTCTTGGACTCATTCTATACTCTCCTAATAGATATTATAGAAATTTTTTCCCCTCTTTTTCTCTTTCACAGAACTGTACAATTAACATTCCTTAAACACATTTTTTATTATGTCACTTCTATTAAAAGGGACTTGAAGTGGTTCTCCATTACCTTCATGATGAAATACAAACTCCTGTCTTTGGAATTTAAACTTTCTCAAAATCTGGCTCTAGTCTATATTTCTAGGATATTTACATATTACTCTTCTTTTTTTTCCCTCCAAGTTATAACCATATTGACTTGCTTAATTTGTTCCATATAGGAAATTCCATTTTTCGTCTCTGTGCCTTTTTATTGGCTATCCTTCATGTTTCTATGTGACTCAGTTTTCTTATCCATAAAATGGGAATAATAATAGCAGCTAACTCACAAATTTATTGTCAGGCAAAAATGAGGTAGGACTTGTAAAATCTTTTGCAAATCTTAAAGTAGTATATAAACAAATGCTAGATATCATCATCACTATCATCATTATCACCATTGTTATACAAGTTGACATAATGGTTTTATATAGGATTGAGATTGCCTAGAAAGAGATTGAGGGGAAGGCATTAAGAAAGGGAAAACTAAAATTCTATGTTTGTCTTTGTAGTTCACTATAATCCTAATTAGACTTTCCTATTCAGTATCTTAGCTTCTAGGTTTATAAAATTAGAACTATAAAAATACCTGTTTTCCTTTATTTCTTCCTTCCAAACATACAATGTTCAGAACATTAATGAGATGCTACTGAGAAAGTACTTTAAATAATTTTGACATGAACTGTCATATAGACTTAGTCTACTTGGTCCTCAAGGGGAAAACCAAGACTAACAAATGGAAACAACAACAGTGTCTCTAGATCATGTAACCTGAAGCAGGATTTCCCACTGAATCAGGAGTTCTTCACTTTTTTTTTTTTTCACGGACCCCTTTGGCCATCTGATATAGCCTCTGGATCCCTTTTCAGAAGAATATTTTTGGGTGCATAAAATAAAAGACATAGGGTTTCCAAAGAAACCAATTATATCAATTAAGTTATTAACATTTATTTTTAAAAGTTCATGGACCAGGTTAAGAATCCCTTTTCTAAAACACCCCTTTAATTGGATGTCCACTCCTTGACCACCTCCAAGAATAGTTATCTGCCTAATAATAAAAGCTGATATTTATATATGTTTCACAAATCATTTAGCATAATGTCATCTAAGCTTCACAATAACTCAGTGAAAAAGGCACTATTTATATTAAAACCCCCATTTTAAAGATAAGAAACTGAGGTTCATCAAGAAATTAAGTGACTTGTCAGTAATCAAAAAACTAGTAAAGGTCATTGTATGGATTTGAACCCAGCTCTTTTTTTAATAGAGAAAATACTTTTTTATTATTAAAATTTTAATAAAAATCTTGACAGATTTACAGATTTTAAAAATGGTTTGTTTAATGTTCTTCTTCAAGTTGCATTCTTAAATATTCTTATGGTGTTTTGGCAGAATTGGATCTCTGGCCAAACTTCTTGTAAATATATTTTTTTTCCATTTCTCCTCATTCTTTTTTTAAAAATATTTTATTTTCCCCCAATTACATATAAAATATTTTTAACATTCATTTTAACCCAATTCTTTCTAATTCCAAGTAGCAGTCTATCTATTATGCCAAATTGTTTTCTAAGCCTGATTTGTTAAAAGCTAAGTGAGACAATGAATAAAGGTAAGAATTAGAGTTAGACCCAAGTTCAAATCCTCTTTCTGACTCTTACTAGACTCAGAGATACTGGATGAATCACTTGACTTCTCTGTTTTATTTTCATCATTTATAAAACAGTAACAAGAACAACATGTCTCTCACAGGATAATTATCAGGATCAAATAAGTTAGCATCTCTAAAGCACTTTGCAATCCTTAAAGTGCTATATAAATGTGAGTTATTGTGGACAGAGATGATTGTTAATCACTTAACATTGAATAAGTGCCTACTATGTGCCAAGCACTCAATGAAACACAAAGAAAGACAAAAATATGGTACTGGCTCTCGAGAAACTCACAGTCTAATGCAATGGGGGACATAACATGCAAACAACTATGTGTGCCAATTATAAGCTTCTTGCTTCTGTGTCAGTCAATAGAAGGTACCTGAGAATACTGAATATCAGAGGAATCTTTGATACTATGTAGTTAATTTTCAAGACTATAAAGCTAGTCTATGACAAGCTTAGGGGTAGAACCCAGGGCTGCTGCTGCCCTATCTAGGGCAGTGAAAAAGATTTTGATTCTGGAGCAGAAGCCATTTAACTTCGCTGAGTTCTCAATTGCTGTGTCCATAGAATGAGAGTTGAAAGACTTGTACTACTCATCTCACAGGCTTGTTATATGGTGTGTCTTGGTAAACTTTTGAAGTACTGTAGAAATGGTGAGAGTTAATATTTTGGGGCATTTGCCTTGTCATTTTTAATGCTGCCTCTGGATTTTCCCACTTTGTGACATAAGGGCTCCCCAGATACTCTAAGAAGGCAAGAGGAAAAGGTCCTGAAAAGACATATAAACCCACTCTGGCTGTTTTTACTTTATCTGATAAAATGAAACTGGATTTATAGAAATGAAGATTTAAAAAGGCTCTTCTTTCCCTAATAGTAGCACAATCCTCCCTCATCTAGGGAAACCTTGTAGTGATGAGGATTAGACCTACATAAGTATCTTTGGAAGAGAGGAAGGGAGAAGAGTACCATGGAAAGAACAAAGGGCTTGGATCTAAGGGCTAACTTTCAAATATTGGCTCTGCCACTTAAAAACTGAGCAAGCAGGCTATTTCATTTTTTCTGAACCTCACTTTCCCTATTTATTCATTAGTATTTTGGTATTGGTTCATTATATGGTACTTCTAAATTAAAGAAGCATATATTAAGCTCCTAATCCATATAGAGCACCATGATGGCAGGAGATATTTAACTAACATATTATTCCCTTCCTTTCTAAAACTCACAGACTAGTAGAGAGACAAAACATGAACACAAATAGCTAAGATACAAAATAACATGTTGAGAGAATAAGAAGAGCAACAAATAATGTGCTATGAGAGACTTGCGGGGGGTGTGTGTGAAAAATCATACAGGGAAATCAGAGAAAATTCCAAGGGAACAACATTGTAACAAAACTCTGAAACATAGTTTAAAATCTCACAGGATCAAATAAGGTTATGGTGGTTAAAGCATTTTGTAAAACCTTAATATAAATGTAACCTATTATGATTATTCTTGAAATGACCATGTGGTACTATGAAAATAGCGTGATTGATGACAACAATTATGAAATGATCTTTGTGAGACTTCAGTCTGAAAACTTGGTTCAGCACAAACAAGTCTTACATAATGAAAAAAGATGGAAGAATAAGAAGGGGGAGACAAATCCATTTTACTAAGGAAATTGAGGTACAGGTAAGGAAAGTATCTAACATTAGGACCCATCAGGGTCTTTCATGGAGGTGAGGCTAACAGCAAAATTGTTTAAAGTACCTATGATGAACAAGGTCTCAAGCTGAATTGTAAAATCCCTCTCTTAAAATGGATCAGGGAAAGGAATAAGAAAAGCCCATACTACTTTATTATAATTTGGTACATAAGAGCGCTCAAATGTAAAAGAACAAGAGATTAAGGGATAGAGAGATCAGTTCTAGTGAGGACTGAGTAAGAAAGATGAAGGAAGGGTTCATGTAAGAGATGGCACATCCAAAGAAAGACAAACGTTTTAATGGATAAAGATTAGCGTTTGGGGTAGTGTCTCCAGTATAGAGCATAATGTACTGACCCATGAAGTCAGAAGAGGGAAAGCAAGGTGAGATTGGAAATAAAGAATAGTTTCATCTGGTGGGAACACAAAGTTGTAAAGGGTAAGTAGTGTGAAAGAAATCTAGAAAAATCAGTTGGAGTAAGACTATAGAAAGCTTGAATGCCAATCTAAGTAAATCCACATTTTATTGTGTAAGCATTATGATCTAATGCTCTTGGTAATACCTAAGGTCCATCTTGAAGGAGATCATAGACAATGAGCTGCTCACTCATCTGATTGGAGAATGACAAAGTAATTTTCAAGAGCATCTCAAATATCAATTAGACAGTGTCAAAGATTTGGGACTCCATTGGAGGAAACACCCTCAGGAAGGGAGAAAGATCTCAGTCAGATGTTAGATAGATATACAGCATGGAACTTAGCTGTGGGCACTCCTTTAATCACTGGACTTTCCCTTCGTGCTTGTGCTGCCCCTGTCTTTATGTCACCTGCTCTCACAGTTTCTAACAAATACAAACAGTGACAAGGCTTCTTCTCCCTAGGGAACACAACCACTAAACACATCCTCCGGGTGTTTAATTGAGCTGATCAAATCCCTTGGGGTGCCAAAGAATGTCATACATAGGGGAGAAAACTCAGAAATCTGTGACTGAGTCAGCACCCTCTGATGAAGGATGCTCTCAAATGTCTCTGATATTCAAATTGTTTGGCTCCCTAGTTTGCTATGGTAGATGACTGAGGGTCACTTTCTCCATCTCCAATGGCATCATGCTACTGAAGCCTTCCAGAGGAGTGCTGCTTAAAGGTGTCAATATCTGTGCTCTGCTGCCTCCCTGTTCTGCTCTGTGCCCCTGCATGCTGCTGACAGATAGAATTGGGAAGAAGCATTGTGGTACAGTAGATAAGCTGCTGCATATAGAATCAGAATGTTGTTATTGTTGTTCAGTTATTTCAATAATGTTTGACCTTTTGTAACCCCCTGTGAGGTTTTCTTGGCAAAAATACTAGGGTGGTTTACTATCTCCTCTTCTAATTCATTTTACAGATGAGGAAATTGAGGCAAAAGTGACTTGTCCAGTTCACACAGCTGGTAAATGTCTGAAGTTTGAACTAACCAAGATGAGTCTTTGTATTCCAGTACCAGCACTGTCTCCACTGTGCCACCTAGCTACCCCTATAGAATCAGAATGCTTTTGGGCAAATCCTAGTTCATTCACTTGCTAGTTGTGTGATCTTAGGGAAATCACTTTTCCCTTCTGAACCTTAATTCCTCCACCTTGTATCAAATGGCAAGAAATGGCATTTATAACATCAGTCTCATAGGTTTGTTTTAAGGAACATACAAAACCATAAAGGACCATGGAAATAGTAACAATTATCATTTAAGAATACTAGAAAGCTCTCAATCTAGGTAAAACCTATGAAAATCTCCTCTCTCCTCTCTTTGGCCCTTAAAGTCCTTTACAAATTGGCTTTGGCAACATTATGCTGTTTCACACACAGTGTTGCAACTAAAATAGTCTATTTTGCTGTTCCCCATACACAACATTTCATTTCCTGCCTTTGTATAATAATCCTCTATGCCTGGCATTCATGACTACCTTCCCTCTAGCTCATAGAATGGCTAGTTTTCTTCAACACTCAATCCAGTAACACATCTTCTACATAAGGTTTTTCTTGGTCTCTCCCTTCTCTTATAACTGTTAGACCTATTTTGTTATATTATATATATTTTACATTTACACACACACACACACACACACACACACACACACACACACACACACATTCCCTGGTAGTTTCTCCCCCAGTTGATTATAAGCTCCTTGAAGCCAGGAACTATTTTAATTTTTGTCTTTTGAACCAAGAACCTAGCACAGTGTAATTAATTAATGCTTAATACAGTAAAGACTATCTTGGGTCCAGATATCAACATGATTCAAGTTGAGATCTTTCTCAAGATAGTTCATCACTCCTAGGAAACAAGTTGGATTAGCCATATTTTTACTTTTCTCATTTCTCATTTATTCTCCTCTTCTTCATCTCCCTAAAATGCCATGGCAGAAGGGATGAATATTCCAGGGCTTTGCCCAGGTTGATAATGAACACCTTTTTGAGAAGAAACTCAGTTTTACAGAAAGAACATTAGATTGGGAAACATTGGTTTAAATGATAACACTGCCACCTTCCAGGTTTGTGATTTTGGCTAAATCACTTGAGTTTTCTGAGTCCGTTACCTTATCCATAAAATGGAATGAATAATACACTATCCTTTTCTGTCTCCCCTCTGAGATTACGTACAAATTTATCTCATACACAATGAACACATACATGTATACATACATGCACATATGTATTATATAGGATATACAAATGCATGTTGATATTATGTATCTGTTAATAGCATATATACATTCATATTACATACATGCATATACACATGTGCATATTATTATACACACATGTGTATATATTAACTTATTTACATGTTATCTTTTCTATTAGAGTGTGAGCTTCTCAATGGCAGCAAATGATTTTTCTTTTATTTGTATCCCCAGTGATTAGTGCAGTGCCTAATACACAGTAAGTGCTTAATAAATACTTGTTGACTGCTTCACTCTTACCAGATCATTGTGAAGATCCAGTGAAATAATGAGTATAAAGTTCTTTTGAACCACAAAGTGCTCAGTAAAAGAGAGCTCTTGTTTCTATTGTCTGGATTCTGAATAAAAAGGAGGAAAGAGGAGAAGTCCCAGTGGACTTTCTTAGAGAAAATATTGGGGAAACTAAGAAGATGCCCAAGCTAGCTTCTTTGTCAGCAGATGGATTGAGAAAATAGCATGAGCCTGTTACATTGTGGTTGTGAGCAGTTTCTGTGGGTAAGTCACTATCTTAGTACCAGGGGCTGGTTCTGCCTTCTTTCCCCATTCCAGGATCTGTGCATGCAGCTGCGGCAAACCATACCTGATTCCACTGTACCTGAGACCCTGGTAGGAATTCTTATCCTGGTGCCTTGGCAGCAATGCATTTTGAAGCTTCAGTGGTAGGCAAAAATTCCCTAATGTGACTGACTACACTAGACAATCACTGTACACTTTGCTTTGCTCACATTTAGAGAAAAAATTGATGTGGAATAATATGCTACCATTTGGATGAAGTAAGAATGGATGATATCAGAGCTTTGTGTGTTACTAATATATGAATATGGAAAGGGATGTTAGAATAGAGAACATAAAATGTTGATGTTGCAATAGAGTGTTAGATAATTAAAAATTAGGGTATTTTTTATTAGGGTATTCTGGCAAGAAACCATAAAACGTTAGAACATGATGAGAGTTGGTAGGGACTTCAGGACAAAGAACATCAAACATCAAAACTGGAAGATGACTTAAAGATCCTCCACTACTCCTCGTTTAAAAGATATGGAAACAGAGATGGGACCAAGGTGTCCTGGCTCCCAGTTCAGCATTACTTCTACTACACCAAATTGCTTTTCAAGTGGCTTTTTCACAGCTGCAGCCTCACAAACTGCAAATTTGTAGTATTGAAGACCGAAGTAATTTTAGCTGTGCTACAATCAGGACAACAGTTTTCCATGGTGTCAGGACTATGGGAAGAAGGCTGAGAAATGATGTAATATTACACTGATAAGTGAAGTCATAGCACTAGCTACTGAGGCATTTGCACAAAGGCATTTTTCCAATTAGTGTGTGAAAAGCACGCTATTAAAAACAACAATAATAGCGTGTATATGGGTCTTTAAGGTTGCCAAGGGGTGGGGTGATGATAGGAAGGTGAGCAAGGGCCATGTTAACCCTTTGGTATATTAGAAAGATTGCTGGATTAGAAGCCAAAAGAGCCAGATTTTATCACTAACTATCTACGTGATGACCTTGTCCAAGTCATCATCCACTCTTACCTTGTTTCTTTAAAATGACAATGTATGTTGTGTGTGTGAGGGGGAAGGGATGTTTGACTCTAGGATCCCTAAGATTGCTTCTAGCTTTTATATTCTGCCTCTCTGCAGCAATGGCATTGTACGATGGAAAAATTCCAAATCAGAATACTTGGTTCTTTAACTAAGCAAGACTTTGGACAGATAACTTCCTCTGTCTGGGTCTCAATTTCTCCATTTGTAAAATGAAGAATTTGGACTGGTCGATTTCTCATGTGCCTGCAGCTTTATATTTGTTGCACCTGTTATTTTCTCCCATTGATGGAACTCTTAAAATTGTCTTACTTTAACTAATCTTGCTTCCAAGTCATTCATAAAGCTTTTATACTTAATCAGTAAGAGCAGCACAGTTGCCATGTTGGACTCTCATCAGTATTCTGAAACAGTTGTCGTTTCCCTGCCTTCTTAATCACTCACTTGGTTTGAGGTTTTTATTCATCACTATTGGTAAGTTACACACAAACAGCAACGCAGACATTTTTCAGTTAGTGGGTAAATGCCAGTCATTGAACAAATCAGCATAGAAATCACATGGATAGAGGGAAGGAAAAGACTCTAGCTTTCATAGACTCAAGAGATGTTAGATATAAGAGGTACCTTAAAAATTGACTGTTAGAAATTAAAAACACCTTAGAACATATCACATTGGATGTTAGACCCAGAAGGACCATTTGGACATAAAGAACATAGAATGTTGAAGCTGGAATAGACTTTAGAAGTCAATTAATCCTATCCCCTCATTTTGAAGATGATGAATTTGAGTTCCAGAAAGGGGAGATAACCATTCTGGGCTGTAGTTCCAGAGACTTCTTCAGTTGTGCCCATCACTATGGTTGTTGCTTCAGGTTATTCAAAGATTCATCAGTGATTCTAAAGGAGCCTTAATTCTGGCTTTTTATTTTGATTGATTGATATTCCTCTATCTCTTAAAAAGCTTTGCTTTTCTACACGATCTGCCTAACAGTTTCTACTGGCACTTGTACATTGCCCTATCCCCCTTCAAACCTCTTTTTCTACAGTTAGGACAAGTTTTATAAGAACAAGTTTTATAATAAGAAAGATTAACCAGGACCTATTACCACAGCCAAACAAATATCTCTGGGAAAGGCAAATATTTGGCCTATATTCTTAATTACCTTTTGGAGGATATTCTTCTAGTTTAAGCCAAAGACAAATTTTGACTTAGAAAAACCAGTTGCAATGCTGCTGCTTCTTGAGGAAGCAGTCATGGTATCTCAGAAACATTACATTTAGATTTATAGAATATTAAAAATCCCATAACCACCAAATCTTAGAATCACAGAATATTAGAATTGTAGAATCATAGCATCACAGAAGTGACCTCACAGAGCATCTAAATCAATCCATTGACAAAGCATTCTTTGCTTAGATGACGTACCCCAACAAGTGGCCATGCTTTAGCTTCCAATGATAAGTAGCTCACTACCTACAAAGTATTCCAACAATGTAAAGTGTCCATAAGGACAAGTGTGTGTGTGTGTGTGTGTGTTTGTAAGAATAGGAGATTGGAGGAAAGAAAAAACTCTACTTTTTTGGCAATAGATGGTTTCCTGGGAGTTGTCATCCTGAATACTGAGGTTTCAGCTTCCTTTGATTTAGCAGTGGGTGGTTGATACCCTGATGTGAAATAGGAGGGAAAGACAATGAAGTTTTTCCTAAGCTATTATGTGTGTGTATGCCTGGGTTTAGCAGGAGTGTAAGTTACCATGACAGTGTATGTTTTTGAAGGGTGTAAGATATGGGAATATAGGGAGGGATTTATAGGTTTAAAGGGTGGATGAAAGGCACCCACTTTGGAAAAATTTACACTATTTAGGGTTTCTGTTATAGAAAAGGATGGAAAACAATTCTTGTCATACACTGTCCCCAGTATGATGCAATGGAAACAATGTTGGATGTAGAGTTAGAAGTCTTAGGTTAGTTAGCTGCCCAGTTGACCACTAAATATTTCTGTGACCTTGGGCAAGTTATTCTGAACCTCAATTTTTTTCCTTTGCCTGTATCCCAAGGCTGTTGGGAGAAAGGCACTTCGTAAATTCTGAAGCGCTATGTAAACGTGAGCTTTCAGGAGAATGCTTTCTCTGGATAACTCCTGGCGGGCAAATGCGGATGACAACTAGTACAGGGAGGACCTTGGAAGCCAACACCTCCCCCTTCCTCTCTACACCCCCCCCCCAAGCTCAGAGAAGCCTGAAAGACGTTGAAAAGATCTGGGCTTTGGCAAATGACTTCCTTAAACACCGTTGCCACCTACAGTCCTGTGGCGTCCCAGGCCAGCATGGAGCCATTCTCTCCACCTCACACCGCTTTCACATCTCTTGATACCATTCCGAGTCTATAGTCTCAGTTAGCTCGAGTACTGGACAGCTAAATCTCAGCAATGCCCTAAACTAAACACTCCCGCATCCTCCACCTCCCACTCCACACCCCCTCCTGTCCCCATCCCTTGGCTCGATAGCGTTTGGGAAACCTTGAGAGTCAGTGTGAGGAAAGATGTAAATACCTTCCAGGCAGCAGGTCCTCCAAAGCCCTGAATGGGTCATGACTTCCTCGTTCTTCCGACTGGTTTCGTTATCACTTGTAGACTTAGTCCTACATACGCCTCGGGAATACAGCCAGTAGTCTGTGCCCACCGCAATGGTCATTAAACTAAACGCAGCGAAAGCTCCCACAGTGGTGATCAACATCTGGATACCTCTGTCACACATCCTCATAATTCTTCATGGTACGCTGGTAGATTGGGGGGTGGGGGAAGAAGTGGAGGGCGGGGGTCCGGGGCGGGGATGGGAGGGAGCTGACTTACCCCACAGCTAGACAGCTGGGGCAGGCTGCTACCCTCCGAAATCCCAGGGCAAGCTCTTCAAACCAGCAGGTTCTTCCCTTGCTTGGGGCTTTGGCAAAGCTAGGACTGGTGCTGCCTGTCCGGGAATGGTCTCTCTCCAGCCCGCCGCCTTCTCTATTCCCCTCCGAGGGGGACGGGCTCCACCAGGCTTGCCAGCATCTCCTGGTCCTCCCCAGAGTACCCGGGACTCCTTTCATTCCTCTCGGGCCTCAGGGCTGGATTCCGTGTGGGGCATGGCCCCTGTGGTGGGAGTGGAGGGTTCCGGGATGCTTGGCTGTCTGGGGAGGATCCAGGCAAAAGAGAATCAGAGAGGTGGCAACTGGACTGTGTGCGTGCGTGTGCGCGCTTGTGTGTGTGTGTGTGTGTGTGTGTGAGAGAGAGAGAGAGAGAGAGAGAGAGAAACAGAGAAGAGAGAGAAGAGAGAGAGAGAGAGAGAGAGAGAGAGAGAGAGAGAGAGAGAGAGAGAGAGAGAGAGAGAAACAGAGAAGAGAGAGAAGAGCGTGGGGAGGTGGGTGGGTGAGTGGTGAGGGCGGATGGCAAAAAATAGCTGTTATTTTAGCTATGGGGACCAGCCCTTGAGAGGAGTGCCCTCGCCTTTCCCAGCCTCAGGAAAAGCTATCTGCATGTTCCTAAAGCCCCCGCCCAGTCGAGGAGGAGATGCTGTCCAGGGGACATAGCCAGCTGGACCTGACTAGAAGGCAAAGGGATCTGTCTATGGTCCTGAATGTACAGCTGCCACTATTCTGCTAACCAGTCACCGGACTGAAGTTGTGAGGTGTTAGGGATGGGTTGGGGGTGATGAGGTGACTGTGTGTGTGTGTGTGTATTGTATAGGTGATGGCTAAAATAGTGCAGACTGCTCTGGTTCCTGTTCCCAGAGGCCAACAGCCTCAATCCCACCAAAACACCAAAGTTTCTGGGGCCAAAAGGGCAGTAGGAAGCTCCCTCCCCCCCAAACCCCTGACTTACCAGTTAAGTTTACATCTTGCTGCGGGCTCCACCAGAGCCCACTGATGCGGAGAATGAAACCCAAGAGAAGACTCCTGCTTAAAGGGACAGGCTGCTCTGGGGCGCTCTACCAGCCCGGCAAGAAGTGCTGTCAGCACAGCTGTGTGTAGTCTGTCTCAATTTGTCCCCACAAAACAAACCAAGATGTCTACCCTTCTTTCTCTGGAGTTCTGGCTAACACCACATATGACAACAATAACCTATATGGTATTTCTATAGGTTTACACACATAAATGTGTGTATGTATATGTTTATATATATATGCACAAACATATATAAACACACAGTATATACATATACACAAATAATTATATAAGTATATAATACATACATATATATATGTACATTTATATCCATACACATATATTGAATGGCCAGAGGAATTTGTGTCTTTGTAGATTACCTTTGCAACATTATCTCTCATTTTCTCACACTAGAAACCAATTAACAGAATATCAGATTTTTGCATCTGAAGCATTCATAGTTAACAGATTTTTAAAAACCCTTACATACCTTCTTTAAATTCAATAAGAAAAGCATCATAGAACTTTGAATGTCAAAGTTAGAGGAAATTTTATAATAATAATAATAACATATTTAAAGAGTCCACATTAAAGTTTATAAGGATCTTTTCTTTTAACAGTCCTAAGAGATTAAACAGTAAAATTATGCATTTAACAGATGAGGAAAGAGCTTTATTGAGGTTAAGTGACTTGTCCAGAACCACAATAAGTAGTCATATTACAAATCAGGAATCTCATCTGATTCCAGGTTCAAATTGGAAATAGTTCCAATGCATTGTACAATTCTGTGCTCTACTTCAGGGCATCAAACATAAAAACTGAAAAAAGACCTCAAGAATAATCTAGTTCAAACCTGTCATTTTACAAATTAAGAAAATAAGATACTGATTTAGAAAATGAATAATCTAGAACCTAGGTCTCCTGGCTTCAATCCAGTGTAAAAACCATACCAGCAATGTCATTGTGGCTGTTAAAGCCTAGGGACAATCAAGATGTGAAAGGAAATAATGAAGTAGGTTTGTGTTAATGAGATTTTTGTAGGAGGAGGAGAATGTGTCACCTTTAGAATGACAACTTACTATTACATGGTTAATAATTTTCTTTTAAAATAATGCCATAGCAAAACAAAATGACCCATAAGTCAATTGAGGAATGTCAATAATTCCCAAACTGAGTGATACACAAACCAGATCAATATGTAGCTAAGATTCTCTAACCAAAATTTAAAAAAAAATAATCTTTGAAAAACTTTCTAAAATAAGCTTGGTCAAAAAAGTCCATTTTGCTTCATAACAGTCAATCTTACTTCCCATCTCTTTTATAAAATTAAGAGTTTGGATCAACTGATCTCTAAGATCCCTTGAAGTCCTAACATTGTGTATTCTAATGTTCTCTCCAGTTCTTATATTTTGTGTTTTGTATTCTAAAATTCATTACATCTTTTACATTTTATGTTTTAAGGAACTTTTCAGCTCTAACAATCTATTGTTTTAAGATTTATTCCAGTCCTAAGATTCTTCAAGACTCACAGAAAACAAAATAAATGTATATTTGTTGTTACTGGACCAACTTATACTGCTACTTTCCTAGCCCAACTTTCTTTTCTTCTTCTTTTTTCTTTTTAAAAGATTGTCCCATAGCTATTTGTTCATTTTTTTGTTTGTTTATTTTTATTAAATCTTTTTATTTACAAAACATATGCATAGGTAATTTTTCAACATTGACTCTTGAAAAACTTTCTGTTCCAAATTTTTCCCTTCTTCCCTCCACCCCCTTCCCAGATGGCAGGTGGTCCAATACATGTTAAATATGTTAAAATATATGTTAAATGCAATATATGTATACATATTTATGCAGTTATCTTGCTGCACAAGAAAAATCAGATCTAGAAAGCAAAAAAAAAAACCTGAGAAGGAAAACAAAATGCAAGCAAACATAAACAAAAAGTGTGAAAATGCTATCTTGTGATCCACACAGTTCCCACAGGCCTCTCTCTGGGTGTATATCGCTTTCTTCATCACTGAACAATTGGAACTGGTTTGAATCTCATTTTTGAAGAGAGCCACATCTATCAGAATTGATCATAGTGTATATAGTATTGTTGTTGAAGTGTATAATGATCTCCTGGTTCTGCTCATTTCACTTAGTATCAGTTCATTTAGTATCAGTTTCTCCAGGCCTCTCTGAAATCATCCTGCTGGCCATTTCTTACAGAACAATAATATTCCATAACATTCATATACCACAATTTATTCAGCCATTCTCTAATTGATGGGCATCCATTCAGTTTCTAGTTTCTAGCCACTACAAAGAGGGCTGCCACAAACATTTTGGCACATACAGGTCCCTTTCCCTTCTTTAGTATCTCTTTGCGATATAAGCCCAATAGAAACACTGCTGGGTCAAAGGGCATGCACAGTTTGATAACTTTTTGAGCATAGTTCCAAATTGCTCTCCAGAATGGCTGGATGTATTCACAATTCCACCAACAATGTATCAGTGTCCTAGTTTTCCTACATCCCTGCCAACATCCTTCATTATCTTTTCCTATCATCTTACCCAATCAGACAGGTATGTAGTGGTATCTCAGAGTTGTATTAATTTGCATTTCTCTGATCCATAGTGATTTCATCTGAAAATTGTCTGTTTATATCCTTTGACCACTTTTCAATTGGAGAATGCTATAGCCCAGCTTTCAAGGATATTAGAGTCTACTTCTACCTAGCAGCTTTCTGATCCTAATGATCTCTTCTTCCTCTAGCTCCTTTTGCATTTATTGTCTGTACCATGCAATTTACATATTGGTCATAGGCATAAAAAGAACCAGCTGGGTGGCCCAGTGGATAGAATGCCAACCTGGAGTCGGGAGACTTGAGTTCAAATCTGATTTTAGAAACTAACTAGCTGTGTGACTCTTGGCCTCTGTTTGCTTTAGTTTCCTTATCTGCAAAATGGGAGTAGTAATAACACTACTTTCCAGTATTATGAAGATAGTAATTGTAAAATGTTTATCATGGTGCCACATAATAAGCACTATATAAATGTTAATCTAATATTATCACAGGCTATCCTGTTGAATAGAAAAATGCATGGAAAATAGATGTTCTTTTGGAGAAGGAGAGAGAAAGACTGAGAGAAGACAGTGAAGATATAGGATGTAGAATGAATTATGTTATAGAACACAAAACGTTAGTTAGGATAGGGTAGTAGGTAAAGTAGGTAGTATCAGAAGATATGGTTCAAACTAATTGAAATATGAAGTCTACCTTTACCAACTGGACAGATTCTCAAAAAAAATCAGAAAGCACTATTTTATGATGACCTTTTGGAGCCAGAGGAGACTTCAGCAAAAATTTCATGCCTTTGCAGGTGAACCCAGAAGTTCAATTCCAGGTGCTAATGAAAATACTCCTTTGATTAAATGAGATGTTGTCACAGAAGGGATAAATAATACAGTTCTGTAGTGCAAAGTTACCCTCTATATGTTGGAACTAAATTTGAAGTGATGAGGAGGAGGAGACCAAGTATTCTTCTTTTATACCATCCCTCTCATTCAAACCGAAGCCTTTTATTGCCCAGGAGAATAATCTCAGAGATGGGGCCTGGAAGAGCCCTTTTGGCAATTCATTTAGTCTGAATTTAATTCATTTCAATAAGCATTTTTAGCTATCTATTGTGACAGATGTTGTTTTATACATTCAAGGAACTTTGGTCCCTGTTTTCATGGAGCAGTCCAATAGTCCTAACAAATAGAGTAGCAGGGACAGACATGGTTCAAGTCCTGCCTATAATAAGTATTGCCTATCATTTAACTTCTCAGTTTCCTAGACAAATCTCTAAAACTATAATTTGTAGAACAATTGCTAACCTGCTTTATAGAGAGTCTCTTGACCTGGAATTCCTCTCCCTATACTGATCACTTCAAAGATCCATATTAAAAAAACACATCTACCTGAGATTCTTCCTCTTTTTTTCTGTCTCTGTTTTATATTCCTGCTTCTCTACCACTATCTTTTGTTTTTCCCTTTTCTCTTCTATCTTCTCTGTCATTTTTCTTTTCTCTTTGTTCTGTCCTTTCTATTCTTTCATTTCTCTCTATTTGATTCCCTCTCCCTCCTTTTCTTTTTCCTTCTAAGCTTCCCTTTTCCTTTCTCTGTTCCTTTCTGTTTCTTCCACCCTTCCCAGTTTCCTTCCTCCTTCTCTTCTTTTTTTCTCTCCTTCTTTCATTTCCCCTTAGCCTTTTGCTTCTCCTCTTCCTTCAATCTATGCCTCACTTTCTATCCATGAGTGAAACCTAGATTATTGATGTGGGCCATCTTCTCATCTTCTCTCTGTTGATAAATTCATAATTATCATCTCTATATAGAACTTCCATATTACATTGGGTATTTCTCACTTAATGTCCTATAGACATCTCAGTATCAGCATACTCAAAACAAATTATTGTCTTTCCCAAAAATTCACCTCTTTTCTTAACTTCCTAGTTCTGTCATGAGGGTCTGCAAATTCACCAACCTCCTTAACTTTTCATTCTCCCTCAATCCTCATAACCAAACAATTAACAAATCTTGTTAATTCCACTTCCTCAACCTCTCTTATGTTCTTCCTCTTTTTTTCTATTCACAAATTTATTATTCTAATTTAGGTCCTCATCTTCCTCTAAACCAATAGTTCTCAGTGAATGTGTCGAGGCCTACTGGGAGTCTCCTTTCAAATCAAAACTATGTTCATAAAAACAATAAGATATGATTTACCTATTCAATTTTTTCTTTTCTTTCCCCCTACATAAATGTATGATACTGAGTTATTTTTGTGTGTGTGTGTGTGTGTGTGCCTCTACTTCAACCAAAACCAAAACCAAAAAATTATGCAGAAACAAATATGGAATCCAGTTATTACCAATCAAGTCAGACATCAGAGATTTGCCAAAATATGTAAAACAATGCCATTTTTTATTAGTTTTGTTTTGAAAGATAAAGCTATTTTTAAAATAACATAATGGATTTATCATTTTAATGAATTAATTTTTAAAGTATCCATTTTAACTTTAATATTTTAAATATCATTAGATATAATTCACATAAACAAGAACTTTTTAAGGTCTTCAATAATTTTTATAAGCATGAAGAGATCTTGAGATCAAAAAGCCTGAGAACTGATGCTCTAGACTATTTGCAATAGTTACTTAATTGATCTCCCTGACTCAAGTGTCTTTTTCCTCTGAAAACATCCTTCAAAATATTGCCAAATGAACATTTCCTAGAGCACAGATCTGACCAGGTCACCTCCTATTTAAAAACACCCAGTGGCTCTTTATTGCCTCTATGCTAAGATATAAATGCCTCTGTCATTTAAAGTTATTCACAGTTTGACTTTGTCATATCTTTCCAAGCAACATATTATTCCCCTTTATACATTCTACTTTCCATTCAACTTGCTGTCCTTGTATGCCACATTCCATTTCTGGTTTTTGCACAAAGCACAAACTATTTCCCTAGACTGGAAAGTCTCTCTTCTTACAATCCTTAGCTCCCTTTAAGGCTCAGATTAAGTACTACATCTTAAAAGAGTCATTTCTCGAAACTCCCTGCTAATTCCCTACACTAGTTAATTTTATAACCTTGCATATATTTTGTACTTATTTATAAGCATATGTGTTGTTTTGAAATTTATTTTTTCAATGAACAACAATTTATTTTCTCGCTACTTCCTGCAATTGGGAGGGAAAAAAATAGAAAAACAATCTCCTTGCAGAAAATATACATATGCAAATGTCCACATTGGCCATGTCCATAAAAATGTGTCTTAATCTTAATCTTCTAAGTCTATCACATCTCTGATAGGAATGTCTCATCATAGGTTCTCTGGAACTAAGCCTGGTCATTAAATTGATCAGAATTCTTAAGTTTGTCAGAGTTGTTTGTCTTTATACTGTTGTTATTGTATAAACTATTCAAATGATTCTGCTTACTTCACTCTGCAATCAGTTTTTAGAAGGTTTCCTAGGTTTCTCTGAAACCTTCTTCTGAGGGATTCATACGAAGGAGCAAAAAACATTCTGAACACACATGCAAAAGAACACAAGAATCTAGCTGAAGCTTTATTGACTTATGAGACTTTGGATGCCAAAGAAATTCAAATCGTTCTTGAAAGGAAGAAACTAGAAGTGAGATGATAAAGCTCTTCTTATGGATTCTTACCATGTTTTGTTTGCAAGAATGTAAATCTAGCAGTGCAGTAGTCTCATTATACAACAGCTTTTGTTGAATCAGAAACCTTTGATAAGGTAGAAATCTTATCATTCCTTACATGTTAAGGACCATGCCTAGGTGAAGGGGCAGGTCAATTCTCTGAGAGTCTTCACAGCTGTGAATCATAACACTTGAAGGAGTTGCAAAGCAGTCTTCTCAGATGTTCCTTGTGGATTGGGAATGAAATGAATTGGAGGCAAGAGGGAGATCAGACAACACAACTGCCTCTCAGTCTCCTTGTATCATCATCATCCTCTCATATGAAGAGATCCATTCTACAGGTCAGAGTTAGATCTCCAGCAGCCACTGGCAGGTAGCTCTTGTACCACAACATTACAGTACAATACTATTTCATTGCATACATATATCATAATTTGTTTAGTCATTCACTAGTTGATTGTCACTCCATATGTATGTGGAGACCATTTTTTCTTTATATGTCAAGTGCCTGACACGTAGTAGATACTTAATATGTTTGCTTTTTTGTTGATTAAGCTAAAGTCCTACCCTGTATATTTCTGAAATATAACACTAGTTATTATAGATACTAAAATTAAATTATTGCATATTTTTCTTCCACTCAAATCCACTCATTGCCTATGGGGAACAAGGAGTATTCCAACTCCGGCATCTTAGTCAATAAATTGAGGGGAATTAAAGTGCAGCCATGTAGATAGGAAGATTGTGTCATCAGAAGAGAGTCAGGTTTCACTGAGTGCCAGAAGATGGAAAGAGTAAGAAAGCAAAAGACTTAAGAATAAGTGTAATGGGGCAGGGAAGACATGAATGTAGAGTAAGAAAAGTGAGACAAGGGGTGGCAGCAAACACAAATAGCTACAACAACTTGCCCAAGTTTGCCTATGAAAAACAGCAGATACTGAAGGGAAAGATCTTAAGTAGAATTGATTTCTCTTTCTGGATGTCAGGTTCTCCATCTCTTAAATGAAAAGGTTGGGCTGAATGATTTCTAAAGTCTCTCTTGTTCTAAAATAATAAGAATCTATGCTTCTATAGTTCCAAATGCTTAGGAGCAGGAGATGAATAGGAGAAATATTTAGTACTGTCAACTCACATCCTCTCTTCTTAACAATGTAATCTTTCCTTATCCCCATCCTATTCCTTGACTTTTACATGGATGTTTTTGTCATGAGCCCCTAACAGCTTTTTTCCTCCCTTGAATTTCTTGGAATCAGTTCATTTGGTCTTTTTCTAACTTTCTCACAGTACTTGTTATTTTTAATGAAGTTTCTTTCCTCTCTTTTGCAAAAAGACCTTACTCTCCCATATTCTCTATTCATTCCCTGAACCAAACTCAATCCCTATCAGAGTTTCCAAGAGACTTTGTGACTCATAGTCACAGAAAAATAAACATAGAATAAAAATGACAAATGTGGAAATAGTCACAAAATTTTATAATAAAAGTTATCCACATTATAAATGGAAGTGAGCCCAACTTCTCTTAATTCCCTGGTTCAATAGCTACATTATTACTTTTGTTCATATGATAATTTCTATAACTTTTTGTGGCTCACAAATCATTATTTACATATATATTTTTATATTATACACACACACACACGTGTGTGTGTATGTGTGTGTGTGTGTGTGTGTGATTTTAATCATCATCAAATTGTTCTAAGTGTTCTGAGTAATATGCTATATGTTAGGTTTCAAAGAAATGAAACAGTCCCACTTCAAGAAGCTTACATTCTAATAGAAAAGACAAGAAAAATATTAAGATATTCTGAATATGAGAATGAATACTAATAAATAAGTTCAGAGGGGAAGGCATTAGCAGTTGGAGATATCAGGGAAGACTTTGTGTAGTAAGCAATGTTTAAGCTGAATCTAAAAGGAAAAGAATAAATCCAAAGTGAACACAGATATGGGAATGCAGAGTCATGCCTGATAAACAAAGAGGGCAGTTTGGTTAGATCATATCATGTGGAAGAGGGAGTCAAGGGCAACAAAATGGGAAAGATAGATTCAGGCCATGTTGTGAAGAGTTTTAAGACTAATCAAGGGGGGTTTATATTTTATTACAGAGGGAATCAGAAGCTACTCATTTATTGAGTAGTGGAGTGAGATAGTAAGAAAGAATGAGGAGTCAAGATTAATAATCAGGTTAAAATCTGGAGAAAGTAATATTGTGCCATAGTTTCCCTAAATTGTTCTGCCTCAGTTTCCCTAAATTGTCCTGCCTCAGTTTTCCTAAATTATTCTACTTCAGTTTTACTGAATTGTTCTGCCTCAATCCCCCTGATTACAACCCTTTCCTTTCTGACTATTAGGACTGTTATAACTGGCTATTCTAGCATCATAAATTGTAAATGTTTAATCTCAGATAAGGGGGAGATCTTCTATTTCAGACACCCTGACTCCTAAATCCTCCTAAGTTATCAAGAATTTATGGTCCTCATCCCCCAATCCATCAGAACCAGATTTATGGTCCATTCCTAGAAATTCCCTCTCACCAGTGCTCACTCTATGCACCCCCCCCCCACCTTTGTGTCTCCTGATCGCTAGAGCCCCATAAAAATCCTTGGAATCTCACATTCGATAAAAACTCTCTAATCTTGCCTCAGATTCTCTGGCATTATAGTAAGAGTATTGATACCTTCAATAGAAATAAGATGACTTTGGAAAATGATAGAAAACAAATAAGATCTATTTTGGCCATGTTCCGTTTGTGGAAGATGTATCTGAGATGTCTAGCCTGAAAAGTCCAATTTGTCATACTACACTGAAACTCAGGGAAAAGACTGGGACTGGATAGATCTGTATGACCTTCACATATAGATGATATTTAAACCCAAGGAAGATGATGAGGTTGCCAGGAGAGAATAGAGTGAGAAAAAAGATGAGAGGCCAGAACAGAACTTTAGGGATCATGTTCAGTTCATGAGGGAAATAAGGATGATACAGTGAGGATTGGTCACATATGTCAGAGGAGAATGAGGAGGCAGTGGTCTCAAGTTCTACCCTGTGAGTCAGGTTCTGTAATTATTAATAACTTCTTTAAATATTAATATTATAGATAAGAAAATTGAGAATGTGGGAGATTAAATAATTTGTTAGAATTAGAGACTTTCAAAATCACTCTTTCCTATTCAAAGTTCAGTGTTCTTCCTTAACCGTCTGCACATCTTTAGTTCCCAAGCCTGTGTTCTTTTCCTTTCCCACCAATGAGAAAGTCTCCATCCTGGGTACTTTTTTCCTCTTTTTTTTTCATTTGCAAACCATGTATGAGCAGGCAAAAATATCTGTAGGGTATGATGGTGAGTCTTTGGATGCAGAAAGGACAGAAGGAAGATTTACTTCAAAGAAAACTTGGGTATTATGTCTCTTCCTCAGATATCTTCCTTCTTCACAAAAGAAATTTAGCAAATACTTACTGTGCTTTATTTTTCTATTTAACTGGTCAGTAGCAGTCAGGGATGCTGTCTAGGGAGAATTTAAGACTGAAATGTGCTTTAAGGTAATCCCTATGGAAGAAGAGATCCAGGGAGGTACTTGGCAGTGGAAGTTGGCTACTTAGTAATTTGTAGAGGAAAAGTAGAGCTTGAAGTAATCCTTAAGAGAGGCTGTGAAGTCAAGGACTGTTCTGAATTGTTTGAGAGCTCTGGACAATGTCTAAGGAAGTCTGACCTGGAGTAACCCTCAGGATAGGAGTTGAGAGACTTAGACTAGAATTTAAGTTATCATGTCAATCATACGATGTCATCCACTTTCCCCTCTGCACATATAGGAGAGATTTAGCAGAAGACATTAAAATGAATATCAAAAATACACTTGAAGAGAAAAAAGATCACCAAAAGGAAGCTTGATTTGCTGGAAAGGAGGAGGGACAGATCCTTTCTCCCCTCATCTCCCTATGGCCATGGTGGGATTTAAGGAAATGACTTGCATACTATGAAGCTTAGGTCTTTTTTATTTCTTGGATCATCATACAGCCCCAAGAACAAACTCAGTCCCCATTGGGGTAAAGCTCCATAGATCATTATTACCAGCTAAGATATAGGTTATTTGTCTAATTAGCTGATTGATATGCTTGCCTGGTGTCTGGCACCCTTAGAATAAAGCAAGAATAGGAAGACATATCTGGATGGTGCTTTCCTTGCTAATATTAGCATTGATGCAGCCCAATTTAAGCAAGATTCTTGCTTCAACGAAGGGTATCAGGCTCCCCATGCCACTAGATTCAGGTACCTACCTGTCTGCTGTGTAGGGATGACTGTTTGCTGTGGAAGATAATGAGGACAGCAAGGGTAGCAGAAATCAGTCAGATGAAAAAAAATCAGTAGAAGCTAGTAGTTGGGGCCTGTTCACATACAGATGGGTTAAAAACTCAAATGCACTCAAAATGTTTAGTTCCACAAATTATAATGTGCTTTTGAAAAATAGGTATTCAATTGATTTTTAAATGGCATGTTCATTGTCCAAGTCCCTCCCTGCAACAGAACCCTCCCTCATAACAAAGAAAAATGAGCAAATGAAAGAAACTGGCACAATGATTTTGTTTAATTGTAAATGAAACATTCTATACCACAGCTCATTACAGAGGTGTGCTGGATCCAGCTCCAACTAGGAAACTAATTGTTAAATTTTTAGTGTGAGCATTTACGCTTCAAATTAGCCAACTTGTAAATCAGGGCTGGATTTATTGTTATTATTGTTTTACTACCTATACTTAAGTAAGTGTCAATAATACAGATTAAATTTAAAAGAATATGTTCATACATTCCCCTCTTCATCCCAACTCCCTGAGAGTCTGGTGGTTAAATATTTATCAGAATACCCATTTTGCTCTGTAAATAATGCTTACCTCCTCAGGAATCCAGTAGAAAGTTCAAGTCATTACTAAAGTGGAGGTATTGTGACTGTAGGCTAATAATAATCATAACAATAATAAAAAAATGACATTCTACAGTTCTTTAAGGTTTGCAAAGTACTAAATTTACATAAATTATCTCATTTGAATCTCACATCTTTGGTTTACTACCTCTTCCCTATAGAGAGAAATGTTTCTCTTCTAGATTGGATTTAGCCACTGCATTTAATACAAATTCTGATCTCTTTTGGTATTGATTTCATTTACATCATTGTAGTCATGCTATTGTTCTCTTGTTTATTTTATTTTGTTCTGAATCAGTTAATACCTATTTTTCCAGGTTTCTCTGATTTTCATACTTCATCTCTACCAGATAATTGCCATAATAAAGCCTGTCATTTCTCAGGTGTTAGCTATTCACTTTGTTTCTAGTTTGTTTGCTATAACAAAATGTTCTTATGGATATATTGATATATTTGAAGCAGCTATGTTTTTTATTTTTCTTGGGGGCTTTAGATACTGGAAATTTGACTTTGTTATCTTCTTTTGAATGTGTTTTGATTTTCTTTGTCACCATTTCAGTGGTCAGAAACTTTTTTTGTTGTCTGCTTATTTTCCTAGCCTATTACTCAGCTTTAAATGCTTTGTTAAAGTAGGGCTCTGTTTCCAGGGTGCATTGTCCCAAGTTTCAGGAGTTTAGGAACCTGATCATTGAAACTATTAGTAGTGTCTCTGCTGTTAAGAGCTAGTGTGCTAAAACAAGAGTTCTGCTTTACTGGGGCTGGGACTGAAGCTGGAGCTATGCTGGAGAACCTGTGCTGGGGATTGCATGCTGGACTTCCACCCTTTTGCTACAGACCTTTTCTGTTGACTTTTCGAGTTGTCTCTGGGTTGAGATGTCTAGAAACTAACAGTGCTGGTACTGATTCAAATACATCTAGACCTGTTCCTGCTTTATTGGCATGGGGCTGTACTGATGCTGCCTGTATTGGAAGTGTGTGCTGGATACTCACCTGCTGCCACTAACTCTTTTTGCTGACTTTCTAGATTGCCTTTGGCTGGAAAATATTCTACTTCATCTTTTAGGATGTTCTAACACTAAAATTTGTTTAGAGTCATTATTTAAGGGAATTTGGAGTGGTTTGAGGGGGAGGTTGGGTAAATTCCTGTCTTTACTTTGTCATCTTGGCTCCATCTATTTGTCTTTAACTTCCTTGAGTGATATTTCCATTAGTAGAACCAGTAGGTGAATGAGAATAAGCATGTGAGTTATTACTATTATTATTATTATTATTATTATTTTACAAAATGAAATAGATTACAGTTAGTTTGGTTCAATAACCTATGGTCCCAGATGATAGTGTTCCTCTGTCTTGTTACTTTTATTTTTAAATTGAGTTTTAATGTACCTTTTCATTTGGTACCATTAGTACCATTGTCTTGAAAATACCCTACCTATAGATTAGTGTAAGCTATGTTAAGAGTCATCATTAAGAACAATATCCATAGGGCAGGTAGGTGGTGCAATAAATAGAGCACCAGCCCTAAAGTCAGGAGGACCTAAGTTCAAATCTGGCCTCAGACACTTAGCACTTCCTAGCGATGTGACCCTGGGCAAGTCACTTAACCCCAATTGCCTCAGGGGCAAAAAAAAGAACACTTTAATACCTTAGGTAAGCTTTGAACTCATGTAGATAGAAGGAATAATATTATATCCATAAAGATCTTCAGTTAGGTTCATGTTTATAATTTTAATTTATTTTCAATTTTGAATTCTCTTGTTTCCACTCCCATCTATTGAGAAAGCAAGAAAAACAAAACCCATTACAAATATGTAGGGTAAAACAAAAGAATTTCTGCTTTAGTGATATTGGGAAATCAATGCTTCACTCTGCACTCTGAGTACATCACTTTCTATCTGGGGGTGAATAGAATGCTTTGATTTTATTGATCAGATTTAAATCCTTCAAAATTGTTATTTACAATACTATGATTTTTGCACAATATTGTTCTACTGCTTCTGCTTACTTCATTTTGTATTAGTTAATGTAAGCCTTTTCAGTTTTTTCAGAAATCATCCTGTTCATCATTTCTTATAGCACAATAATATCCCATTAAATTTGTATACCATAAGTTGTTCAGTCATTCCCCAATTCATGGGCACCTTATTTCTATTTCTTTGCCACCACAAAAAGAACTGCTATAAATATTTTTGTACATGTAATCCCTTTCCCCCCTTTTGTGATATTTTGGTAATGGTATTGCTGGATCAATGGTTATGCACTGTTTGGTTATCCTTTGGGCATAGATCCAAATTGCTCTTTAGAATGATTGGGTTAATTCACAACTCCACCAGCAGTAAATTAATGTCCCAATTTTCCCACATCCTCTCCAACATTTTTCTTTTTCTATTATATTAGCCAGTTTAATAAGTTGAGATGGAACCTCAATAGTGACTTAAAGCATTTTTCTTATGACTATAGCTTTGAAATCGTCATCTGAAAACTGCCAGTTCATATCTTCTTATCATTCATCAACTGGGGAATGGCTTATATTCTTATAAATTTGATATTTAAGAAGTGAGGTCTTTATCAGAGACAATTGTTATATTGTTTTTCAGCTTTCTGCTTTCTTTCTAATCTTGGTTCCAAAACCTTTGAAATTTAATATAATCAAAATTAGCCATTTTGCCTTTTGCCTTCTTCTTTGATACTTTCCCTCTTCACCAATGTTTTGCTTCTGACTACTGCCTTCTTCAGTTTACCATTTTTCCTGTTAGTTCACCCTCTGTACTTAGCTCCTTCCCCTCCTACTTCCATGTAGAGTGATTTAGATTTCTGTACCCAAATGATTGTGCATATTATTTCCTCTTTGAGTCAATTCCCAATTCTGTCTCTTGTTTGGTCAGAATTCTTCCCTTGTCCAGAGATCTAACAGATAAACTATTCCTTGTTCTAATAATTTGCATATTATGTCTAAATTATGTACCCATTTTGCCCTTCTCTTAGTATATGGCCTAAGATGTTGGTCAAGACCTACTTTTTGCCATATTGTTTTCCAGTTTTACCAGTATTATTTTTGTCAACAATGAGTTCTTATTCCAGAAACTAAGATCTTGAAAGATTACTATACCCATTTATTATTATGTCTCATGTACCTAACTTCTTCCACTTATCCACCCTCCATTTCTTAGCCCAATATCAGATCATTTTGATGGTTACCATTTCATATTATAGTTCTAAATCTGGTGTGGCTAGACCAACTTCCTTTGTTTTTTCAGATGTGTTTTGTT
The DNA here is from genome assembly GCF_016432865.1 of Antechinus flavipes. NCBI lineage: Eukaryota > Metazoa > Chordata > Mammalia > Dasyuromorphia > Dasyuridae > Antechinus > Antechinus flavipes. The sequence goes on along the minus strand of NC_067398.1, from coordinate 331,212,630 downwards.
GTTATCTTTTCTAGCTTTATAAAATAAATAAATAAATAAAATAATAAAATAATTTTCTGGTAATTTTGTATCACACTGAATAAATAAATTTATTTAGGCAAAATAATTTTTAGTATGTTGGCATAGGCTATCCATGAGCAAAGGACATTTTCCCAATTTTTTACATCTGACTTTATATGAAGTGTTTTGTAATTGGGTTCATCTAGTTCTTGTATTTGTCTCAGCAGATAGACTCCCAAGTATTTTATATTGCCTACAGTTAATTTAGGCAATTTCTCTTTCTTTTTCTTGATATCTGGTTTTATTGGTCATATAAAGAAATGCTAATGAGTTATGTGGGTTTATTTTATATCCTGCAACTTGGCTAAAGTTATCAATTATTTCAAGTAATTTTTTGGTTTATCTCTAGGATTCTCCAAATACACCAACATATCTGCAAAAGAAGTGATAGCTTTATTTTCTCTTACTTATTCTACTTTCTTCAATTCTCTTTTCATTGCTATAGCTAACACTAATACAATGTTGAATAATGATGGTGATAATTGGCATCCTTGCTTCATTCCAATTTTATTGAGAAGACGTCTAGCTTATTCTCATTACAGATAATGCTTGCTGATGGTTTTAGATATTCATTATTTTAAGGAAAGTTCAATTTATTTCTATGCTTTTTAGTATTTTATTAATGTTAGCAATTAAAGACATACATTTTCCCTTTAGGTATTACCTTGGATACATTTTTGGTATGTTGTCTCATTGTTGTCATTTTCTTTAATGGAATTATCTATTTTTTGAGGTTTTTTTCCTGAGGCAATTGAGGTTAATTGACTTGCCCAGGGTCACACAGCTACAAAGTGGCAAGTATCTGAGGCCAAATTTGAACTCAGGTCCTCCTGACTTCAGGGCAGGTGCTTTATCCACTGTACCAGCTAGATGCCTCTTATCTATTGTTTTTATGACCCATTTATTCTTTAGGATTAGATGATTTTGTTCCCAATTAATTTTCAGTCTATCTTTCCACTGTCTTTTATTGAATGCAATTTTTATTACATTATGATCTGAAAAAATGCATTTAATATTTCTGTCTTTCTACATTTGATTTTTGAGGTTTTTATGTTTTTTCAATGAGACACTTTATACTCTTTTCTATTTTTATAGGTGCTATGGATAGCTAAGAAAAAGATATGTATATTTTTTGCATATTATGTCTAAATTATGTACCCATTTTGCCCTTCTCTTAGTATATGGCCTAAGATGTTAGTCAATACCTACTTTTTGCCATATTGTTTTCCAAATATTAGGTAAGAAAAAGATATATACATTTTTTTTCTATCCCCATTCAATTTTCTTCAGAGGTTTGTTATATCTAACTTTTCTAAAATTCTATTCACCTCCTTAACTTCTTTCTTGCTTATTTTGTAGTTAGATTTGTCTAATTCTGAGATGAGGAAATTGAGGTCCATACTGGCATAGTTTTGCTCTCTATTTCCTCCTGAAATTCATTTAATTTCTTTAAGAATGCTTTAAGAATTACATTTGTTATAACACTTAGTGTACCTATATTTAGTACTGATATTACTTCATTGTCTTTTAACAAGATTTGATTTCCTTGTTTATTTCTTTTAATTAAGTCTATTTTTGCTTTTGCTTTGTCTGAGATGATTGCTAATCCTATAATTTTTTTTACTTCAGCTGAAGCATAATAGATTCCATTGAAGTTCCTTACCATTTATTCCATGTATATCAAGTGTGTTTCTTGTAAACAACATGTTGCAGGATTCTGGTTTTTAATCTATTCTGCTATCCACTTCCATTTTATGGTAGAGTTCATCTCATTCATATTCACAGTTATGATTACTGCATTTTTCTTTCCATCCTATTTTTCCTCCTGTTTATTCTTTTCTCTATCTCCTTTCACACTTTCCCTCCTCACCAATGTTTTGCTTCTGACTATTGCCTTCTTCAGTTTGCCTTTTTTCCTGTTAGTTCACCCTCTGTACTTAGCTCCTTCTCTTTCTACTTCCACATAGAATGATATAGATTTCTATACCCAAATGATTGTATATATTATTTCCTCTTTAAGTCAATTCCCATTGAAAGTAAAGTTTAAGTGATCCACCCATCTTCCCATCTTCCCCTCCACTATAATAGGTCTTTCATGCCTCTTCATATTAAACATTTTTACATCATTCTATCTTTCCCTTTCTTCTGCTCCCAATGTAACCTTCTTTCTACCCCTTAATTTTTTTAATGTCCTCCCTTCAAAGTCACCTTATATCCATACCCTCTTTCTATGTATATTCCTTCAAAGTACATTAATAGTGATAAAATTCTTAAGAATTACAAATGTTATCTTCCCATATAGGACTATAAAAAGACTAATCTTATTGAATTCACTATATTTTCTCCTTACCTTTTTTTTTTATGCTTTTCTTGAGTCTTAAAATTAAAAAAAAATTTTTTTTGTTTAGGTCTGGTTTTTCCATCAGGAAAGTTTGAAAGACTTCTATTTCATTGAATGACCATTTCTCCCCATGATGGATTATGCTCAATTTCACTGGGTAGGTGATTCTTGGTTGTAATACTAGATCTTTTGCTTATTAGAATATCATATCCCATACCCTCTGATCCTTTAATGTTCAGGCTGATAAATTCTGAGTGATCCTTACTCTGGATCCCTCTATTTGAATTGTTTATTTCTGCCTGCTTACAATATTTTCTCCTTGACCTGTGTATTCCGGGATGTGGCTATAGTGTTCTGGGGAGTTTTCATTTTGGGATCTCTTTTCTAAGAGATCCTATTTTGCCCTCTAGTTCTAAGATATTAGGGCAGTTTGATAATGGTATGTGAATGTTATAAAATATTATTGTTCTGTAAGATATGATGAGCAGGCTGCTTTCAGAAAAGTCTGGAAAAACTTATATGAGCTGAAGTTGAATGAAGTGAGCAGAACCAGGAGAACATTGTATATAGTAATAGCAAGATTATGTGACAACCAACTATGATAGACATAGCTCTTCTCAGCAGTACAGTGATCCAAGATAATTCTAATAGAGTTGGGATGGAAAATGCCATCTGTATCCAGAGAAAGAATTGTGGAGACTGGATGCCAACAAAAGCATATTATTTCCCTTTTTGTTTGTTTGTTTTTTATTTTTCATGATTTTTCCCCTTTTGGTCTGATTTTTCTTATATAACATGACAAATATATAAATATATTTAAATGATTGTACATGTATAATCCACATCATATGCCTTGCTGTCTTGGGGAGGGAGAATGTAAAGGAGGGAGAGAGAACAAATTTGGCACACTAAATCTTACAAAAATGATTTTGAAAACTATCTTTACATACAATGCTACTGAAAAAAAATAAAAATGAGAGATAAGGAAAAAAAGAAAAAGGAAAGTGTCATCCATATCCAAAGAGACAATTATGGAGACTGAATAGTATATTGAAGCATACTATTTTTACCTTTTTTGTTTGCTTTTCCCTTCTCATGGTTTTCCCCTTTTATTCTGATTTTTTTTTTTTTTTACAAAATGATTAATATGGAAGTATGTTTAAAATAACTGGACATGTATAACTTATAGGATATATCAGATTGATATCAGATTACTTGCTATTGTAGGGAGGAGGTAAAGAAGAGAGGAAAATTTAGAACTCAAAATCTTAGAAAAATTAATATTGAAAATTATCTTTATGTGTAACTGTATTTTCCCAGTACTATTAAAATACTAAAATGGATAAAATTGAACTCTGTTCCTAGAGCAGAAATGGCAATGTCCCAAATGTCTTGTGTCAGAGACCATGGATTCCGGTTGTCTTTCAATGCTGCACCAGTGCTACAGGATAAGGGGTCTAGTGGTTCACTTGGTGCTGTAGTGAGGTGTGAATAGAGTGGCACAGTTGTGGGAAGGTAACTGCTGTAATTGGTGGTTCACTTGATACTACAACGGGGCACAAAGGGAAACCTGGTCCCGGTGTCTTCCTATTTTCCTGGAGCTCAGGGCTCATCTGCTGTTGACTTGTTTGAATGCTTCTTGCCTAGAATGGATTCCCCCTTTGCCAGAATGAGACAAATATTTCCTTCTGACTTTCCAAGTTGTCTCAGACTAGAAAATTGTTTTACCCATCTTTTTGTTGGTTCTGCCATTCCAGATTGATTTTCAGGAGCTATTCTATACTTGTTTAGAGCTAAATATAGGAGAGTTCAAGCAATTTCCTCCTTGTTCCATCATCTTGGCTCCCAGAAGTTCCAGTTTTCTCATATGTAAAATGAATGTGTTAAACTAAAGTATACTTACAGTCCCTTTCAATTATGATATTCTTCTGATATTCTAAGGTTCTGTTGAGCTCAAGTATTCTTTATTTTTTCCATTCAAATTATTTTTTATTTATTTTTTATTATAACTTTTTATTTACAAAACATATGCATGGGTAGTTTTTCAATATGGATCCTTGCAAAACCTTCTGTTCCAACTTTTCCCCTCCTTTCCCCCACCTCCTTCCCCTAGCTGGCAGATAGTCCAATACATGTTAAATATGTTAAAGAATATGTTAAATCCAATATATGTATACATATTTATATAGTTATCTTGCTGCACAAGAAAAGCTGGATCTAGAAAGAAAGGGAAAAACCTGAGAAAGAAAACAAAAATACAAGTGCACAATAACAGAAGGAGTAGAAATGCTATTGTAGTCATTTCCCATAGTTCTCTCTCTGGGTATAGATGGCTCTCTTCATTACTGAACAATTGGAACTGGTTTGAATCATCTCATTGTTGAAGAAAGCCATGTCCATCAGAATTGATCTTCATATAGTCTTGTTGCCATGTATAATGATCTCCTGGTCCTGCTCATTTCACTCAGCATTAGTTCATGTAAGTCTCTCCAGACGTTTCTGAAATCATTCTGCTGGTCATTTCTTATAGAACAATATTCCACAACATTCATATACCATAATTTATTCAGTCATTCCCCATGCCCAGTGATGGGCATCCATTCATTTTCCAGTTTCTAGCCACTATAAACAGGGCTTCCACAAACATTTTGGCACATACAGGTCTCTTTCCCTTCTTTAGTATCTCTTTGGGGTATAAGCCCAGTAGTAACTCTGATGGATCAAAGGGTGTGCACAGTTTAATAAATTATTGAGCATAGTTGAGCACAAGTATTCTATGTTCTACAGGATCTGAGAAGACCGTGTTCTTTCCAGTGCTAAACTTACATAGTTTATTTTCTAACATTCTTGGCAGCACTGATATTCTAAGTGTGTGAGACTTAGTGTTAAGGATGCTGATGCTACTCTAGGAGCTAATGGATGAGTTACAGAGAAAATATGACATGAGTACCAGCCAACCACTATATAGACTCATTAGGAAGAGTGATCTGGGGGTACAGAAAGAATTATATGACCTTAAATTTCTCTGATTTGGAACCATGAGATACTGAAACATAATATCTAAAATATAGGTCTGACTTAGTATACACCGACATCTCAAGAAAATAGTTATACATTTTTTTTAATTTTTCAAGTTTGTATTTTTAAAGTAAAGTTTAGTCATTATTAAAAATTGTTTCATTAAGTTTTAGTTTCTTTAGTTCCTTATGATGAATTTTAAAAATCCTTTGTGACTAAGCATAGAATAAATACTTGCATAAAAAAAAAGTTCTTGACTACTTAAATTATGACTGTCTAGGTCATGGGATCATAGCTTTGATTTTGAAAGAGGACTTAAGAAATTTTTAATCCAATCCTCTTATTTTAGAGGTGAGGAAAATGATGTCTAGAGAAGAGTGAAAATCTCACAACATTATTATTTGAGATGGCTTTGGAACTTAAGGTTTCTTGACTATAGGTTCAATAATCTTACCCAGAAGTTATGATACCTTATCTAACCTTAAGATCTAACAGGAATATGTAAATTTCATTTTTATTAAGATATTAGAGTCACAAAATCTTGGAGTCGAAAGGAGCCATAGAGATGACCATAGATGGTCACATATACTTTGCACTCCTGCCTCCATGTCTTCACTTATTCTTTTGCCTAAATTTGTACAATTTTTCTCCTTCTTTACTTATTGAATTCCCAGTAACTAACTGAAATCTCTTTTGTCCTTGTAAATAATAACCTTGTCATTTCCCTTTGAATGTCATATAGAACTTTATTTCTTGTATGAACATTTATTTCTTGTATGTTCCTATGAATTATTGCTATTTATGTATTATTTCTCAAGTCCAGTCTATGACAGAAAGTTGGATGAGTTAGTCCACAAGCAATGTCTATTTTGGACAGACACTGTAGATAGAGAGTAAGTACATTAAACAATAAATATTTGGAGCCAGGTTCTAAGTCCCGATATTGTCATATATGTATGTGGGACACTGGCCAAGTTACTTAGTCTCTGTTTACTCATATAAAGGATTTAAGTTTATGAATATAGAAAGGAGGTGAAACAAATATCTGCCCCTGAAGGGTCCTTATACCTCCAAAGTTGTGATTCTATGACAATGATCTCAGCCTTGAATTGAATAAGAAAAGATAGAGAAGAGAAGAAAGGATAGTTTGTAGTCAGGGAGTTGTATGTAGCTCTTTGGTCAACTCTCAAGATTCACATTAAAACAGCCCATTTTTAAAAACACAATATCCTCCCATGGATGCTCATATGCCTATGAATCAGTAAACCTCATGATCAAAACTGTAGGTGAGCTCCAAAGGGCAACACACACACAGACACACAGAGTCATAGTGGACATAAATAGACTGCAACATTATACCAATGATGACTTGTACACAAGAGGGGACATAAAAAGATTGTCACTCAGCATATCTACAATTGGAATGGAAAAGGATGTGGGCAGACCATCGTGAGAGTGAGGGATAACAGATGGACAGTCTGAGTAATGCTTGGGTACCTAGAGAATGATAGAAGATCTAGGGGAAGGTACTTTACATGTTGGGTATTGATCTTAATTGGAGAATTTAGGGGAGAATGTGGATAAGAATTATGCATGATGTGAAAGTATAGTTAGAATGCTATATCCACGTCAATAAGGTCATAAATTGATCTAAGTAATTGAAAAGTAGTTACATATATATGACTCTAAGTCACTTATGTTACTACTCTGTCTAGTCCTGCTCTATGAGATCATAATGATATTATTTATTATCCAAAAATTGATTCTTCCAAGTCTCACATTTATAGGTGAAAAAACTGGGACCCAAAGTGGTAAAGTGATTTATACTCATGGGTATACAACTAAACAGTGGAAGGGATGAGCAAATAATCACCCACTTATTCGATTTACCAATTATCACTTATTAACTGTGTGACTTTGACTGAATTCATTTATCTCTCTCGGTCTTCAATTCTGTGAATAATAGCAGAACATTTCAAGGTTTGCAAAGAGCTTTACATGCGTTATCTCAATTGATCCTCAAAACACCCATGAGGTAAGAGCTGTTATCTCCATTTTACAGTTGAGGAAAATGAAGTTGTGGGTCACAAGTAATAGTCAGACATAAAGTCAGGTAGGACAAGTTAGAAACTACAATAGCAGCTACATTTGTAGGGTATAAAGTGTATCAGCACACTTTGGGGGAGTATTCCCATTGACCCTTGCCCTAGGAATCAGCTTGGGTACACTTGACCCACATTCTATGCACATCTATGTTTTAGGAGAGCGATAAAGGGGTTAGTTAACCAGCAGAAAGCTGCGGTCTTGGTCTTTATAATCCCAAGTGGTCTATAGAGGTTAAGAGTTATCACAATGATGAAATCCCTGACCCTTCCAAACAAGTACACCAAATATACTAAGTCTGTGACATGAGGAAAATACTGAAGCATGATTATTGATGGTCATGTTCCTCCTTCAGGGAATCCTTCTGTCCCCTAGGAGATCAAGGTTTAAATTCATCTGGTGGGGTGTTGGTAAAAATCATGAATGGGGCACTTCATTCAGTTTGGAGATAACCTCATGCCAGATTGCTGAATTATACTGTAATATTATGTATATTATGAACTATATTTTCTTAGGCTTTTATGACGACTATTTCCTGAAACTTCTTCAGGTTCTGGCCTTTCATTGTAAAAGGTTGACTTAATCTAAAATGAGTTATCTTCTTATCCCTTTGCCTTATCTTGAACCCTGGCTGGGAATCTCACTTCCAAATCACCTCTCATGTTGAGACATTTTCTTGACCTGAGTTCTGGGAGAACCCATGGAGTATCTTTTCTGGAAGTCAAATAAAATAAGTCAAAATAAAGCAAACTGAAAAGAAAATTAAAGAAAGGTGTTTAGTGAATTTTTGTTATTTTCTGTTAAGACTCTTGGAGGTGAATGTTGGGTGGACACTAAAGGTGGATGAGCATCTTTAAAAAGGGTTGGACAAGCCCCCCAAAAGCAGTGCTGGTTCTCTCTGAACATTCCATATACTCCTCAGTTTATAGCAATATGCAGGGAGGGGTCTGTAGTTCAGTCAAATAACACTTTCTAGTCAGTGTTGCTTTGTTCCCATTGTGCTAGGACATGTGTCCCCCTTTTTAAGGTCCCCCTCATGTATTTTGGCTTCCATTAAAATATAAGCTCCTTTAAGGCAAGGATTAGTTTTCATGATTTTATTTATATTTCTAGCACTTAGCACAGTGGTCTGGCAGATTCTTGTATTATTCAGTTATTTCAGTCATGTCCAACTCTTCCTGACCCCATTTAGGATTTTCTTGGCAAACATTCTGAAGTGATTTGCTATTTCCTTCTTCTCATTTTAAAGATGAGGAAACTGAGGCAAACAAGAGTTAAGTGACTTACCCAGTATCCTACAGCTAAGAAATGTCTGAGGTCAGATTTGATCTTAGGAAGATGAGTCTTTCTGAGTCCAGGCCAGTACTCCACCCCCTTGTACCTCCCAACTGTCCAGGCAGGACAGCAAACTTTTAATAGATACTTACTATAATTTCTGTCCATCTATTTGCTCACTGACCTGCCCATCCTTCTGGACAGTAAACCAAGCAATCATAGAATATCATATATTTGTCTCCTCTTGATACAATGCCTCAGATGTATTTTAAATTCAATTGGGTATTTAGAAATTGCTTCTTATTCATCAAAGACTAGATCCCATCTGTTCTTTACTTCTGGGTTTGCAGAGATTCTGGATGTTTGAAGGTTTTGGAGTTCTCTCTGAGTATCCCAGGGTTTGATTGTGTCTGCTGTGATTTTTTCAGTTTTATTTTCTCAGTGGTTAACTGAATGGGGGTGGCACTGAAGGGTGGGAAGACGGATGTACCAGAATAAACTAAAGCTTTTGGGGACTTTTCCTCTAGAATGAGAGTTCAGTAAGTACTAAATAAGCCAGGGTCCAAATATCTAGGAACCTGATAGGAAGTAGTGGTAATGGAGGAAAGGAGGGAGGGGAAAGATTACCAGCACACAGCTATATTTTTAAAAAAGAGACCTTTAATGGGAGGGAGAAGTTGCATGGGACCATCATTTCACTATCACTCCCCATCATGATATATTCTCCTTGATTCTGACCCAACTTTCTAAGCTGTAGCCCTCTGCTATGAACTTTTCTGCTTCCTGTGTCCTGAAAAAAAGCCTCGGCTTTGGTTACCCCATGAATTGTCTTATCTCAGTGCTGTCTGCTGTTTACTCTCTTAGATCAGGACACCTACCTTGCCTTCTTTCCCTTGAAGGTACTTTCATTAGTTGCTGTTAATTGTCCCCTAATCACCAGCATGAGTCTAGTCTGGCTCTCCTCCTCTCCCCACAGGGCAATAATTTAACATTCAGGAGTGAAATCTAAGGGAGAGAGAAAGCACCGAATACTTGGGTTGTGAGAGAGCAGCATGTGTGTGTGTGTGTGTGTGTGTGTGTGTGTGTGTGCGTGTGTGTGTGTGTGTGTGTGAAAGAGAGAGAGAGACACAGAGAGAGAGAGAGAGAGAGGAGGGAGAGGGAAATATATATACATATATATACACACACACATAAAGAGACACAGAGAGACAGAGACAGAGAAACAGACAGATTCAGAGAGAGACAGATACAAACAGAAAGAGAAGAAGAGAGAGAGAGAAAGGGGAAGGGAGAGACAGAGACAGAGGAAGAGAGAGGAGGAAGGGAGAGAAAAAGAAAAAAGAGAGAGAGAAAGTGAGAGAGAGACAAAGAGACAGACACAGAAAGATGGAAAGGCAGAGAAGGAGGGAAGGAAGAAGGGAAGGAGGAAGAGAGAAAGAGAGGAGGAAGAGAGAGAGGAGAGACAGAGACAGAGATAGAGACAGAAAGACAGAGAGAGACAGACAGACAGAGACTGACTCCTTTGGGGGCCTGCCGTGGGAAGGCACTGGTCTCAGCAGTCTCCCTGCAGCATCCCCACCACTCAGGCAGCACAGAAGGCTCAGGAGATAGTGGGTGGAGTAGGCTTCTTCAGCCGTGAAATTAAGAGAAGAGAAATAGTTAGCTTCTTCATTCAGCCAATGGGGCTCTGGCTCAGTTCCCCCAGTGAGAACTCTAATCTGCTAAAGCCCATCCGTCCATCCCCCTCTTCCCTTTTAGTTCCCTCACACTTCCATTGCAGTCCCAGGAAATCTCCGGGTTTTGTGATGATGCTTCCCTAAGGCAAAATGATGTAATGCTAGTTTTATGCAGTCAGAGCAGATCAGTCTGAACCCACTTTGATGGTGTTAAATGGAGAATGACAAGGGATGTGATATAAGCCTCTGACCTCAGACACACCCAGGTCCTCCTCCAGCATCCCAGCCCTCCTGGGGCCCTCCTGTCTGAAGGACACTGGTGACATTCCTTTCATTTTACATTTTAGCTTTGCAAGTTCAGCACTTAAGGGACTGCTTCCTGCTTCCTGGAGACTGGGTCTTTCAAAAACCCAGTCCCCCAGTAAAGTAGGAGTTTGCATCTTGTAGGTGAAAGAACAGATGCAAAGGAGAACTGGTTCTGAATCTTCTTGTTCTTCAGTCCTGTCCAATATCATTTGGGCTTTCCTTGACAAAGATAAGTTTCCATTCCTTTCTCCAGCTCATTTTACAGATGAGGAAACTGAGGCAAACAGGGCTAAGGGACTTGCTCAGGTCACACAGCTAGGAAGTGTTTAAATCCAGATTTCAACTCAGGGACATGAGTCTTCTTGACTTAAGGCTCAGTGCTCTAACTCTTTTGTTGTGTGGTACCCTTCTGAATCTTAACGCTGATATTTCTTGACTGTGTGACTGCAATTAAGTCACTTTATATCTTGAGACTAAATTTTCTCATCTATAAAATGGGGGTCATAATACTTGTGCTACTTTTCAGGGTTCTAAGGAAAATGTTTTGTAAACATTAAAATGCTATAGAAATGGGACTAGTAATTATAATTATCTTGGTTATGTCTTCCTATGTCTAACATATAAGCCTTAGATATAGGTATACTTAATTGAGAGAGGGAAAATCATCTGCTCTCTGCCCAATTTAAAAAAAAACACACAGAGAAATAGACCTTTTTAATCAAGCAGTTTAAAATAATTGGTATTACTAAATTCCCATCAAATAGAATAGGATTTTAAAGAAATAGCCAAATATAATTTGATACCTTTCTCAATAATCTTTAACTATTAACAACTAGCACTTTATCTAACTCTAGTTTTATCTTCTGATGTTAGCAAAAAACTCCTTTATAACTTAACCAGAGATCTCACATACCAGAATATCCCTCGTTTTGTTCTTTAACTTCTAATTGCTCTTGCTGTCATTCAGGAGCAGGAGATAATTCCTCTTTTGGGGCTCCAGTTTCCACCTCTTTTTTGTACTGTGGTGTCCTCTTCTCACCTCAGTCCAAATCATTCAGAATTCACAATTCAATAGGGCATACAACTCCAGTTTAGTATTCAGCTGAGACTATGCTTGATATGGGTTAATTTACAAAATTGACAAACATAAGTCAATTCAGCTTTAAGTTTTTATTTTGTTTTCATTTAAAAATAAATTTTACTGATATATTTTGTTTTTACTTCTTTGATTTCTTCCAATATTTCTTCCCATCTCCCACAAATATTACAGAGATTTTTTTAAAAAAGAAACTCCCAAATAAGCTACAAAGGACATATAAAGGAAGATATTATCTGCTTTAAGAAAAAGAACTAATAGAAGTATGTATAGAATTTTACATACACACATATGTCTAATGGTAGCCATCTCTAAGGTGGGGGAAGGGAAGAAAAAAAAGAAAAGAAATTAATGTGCTAACTTTATATGTAAAAGGAATAGCAAATTGTATATAATAGATTTGCAGTGTCATGTGCAATCATCTTTTTTAATATATTATGTTATGGATATTCTTATTTTATTCCATAAATTAAAAATCAATTAAATAAAAATTAAGAAAGGAAATAAATCAACAAAATCAATTAATACAGTCGAAAAAAATTTTTTACAACATTCCACACCTATGGACTTGCATGTCTTCAAAGGAGCAGGAGGAAATACCATCTCATATCTCTTCTTTGGGACCAAGTTTATTCTCTATAATTACTATTACTAAATAATCAATTTTTGATTGTTTTGTGGCTTATTCACCTTTTAAAACAATATGAACTTGAAAAGGGTAAAGAAGCCTTATGGGTATTACTTATCTTGATTTGGTCCATCTACTAAGCCTGCCTTCTGTCTTCAGTTTAGTTTTCATATAATTTTTATGGATTGATATATATTATGATTCACTCTGCAAAGCACACACTTTTAAAATACTTCCTTATGGCACAGACACGTTCATGTTTCTGAGGATCTTACTTGATAACTAACTTTAAAAGAAGGATATTGAGAAAATATATGGATATATACACATGTATATGAATGATCCATTAATAAGTGTATATTATTATGATGTGGCAATATGCTAGGACAGTTCAGATTTTGACAGATCATGTCAAGCTGGATGGATTTGGAATACAGGCAGAATGATATGCAATGTCATCTGAAGATCACTAATAAGAGCAGAACGGTTCTTTAACAGAATGGAGAACCCATCTTTATTGGTCACAGTGACTCACAAAAACTATCTATTAAGTTATTTAGGATTAGGACTTGTAAATTTGAAGGGGTAGGGTATACTTTCACTAATGAAATCATAAATTTTTCGAAAAACTGACATATACCATTGCTATGTGAGATGGCGGGCTGAACATCTGGACCTAAAGAGAGTTGATTAATTGATTGCTGAAAATTTGGAGAAAGATTTCTGGTGGATACAACAGAATCTCCTTTACTTTGCTTCTGTTCAACATGATAATTAATGATTAGGATGCAGACATGGATGCATGTTTATCAAATCTGTGTTCAATATAGAGCTGGCAGCTAATACATTGAATGAGATGATTAGGAATCTAGAAAGATTTAGACAAACTGGAATGATGGGTGAATCAAATAAGATAAAACTGAATAGAGATAATTATAACACCTGGGACCATTGCAGAGGAACATGATAGGAGGGAGGTGGCTGAGCAACAATTTGTGTGAGAAAGATCTCAGCAGTTTCTGTGGATGTGGCGGCCAAAATAGTTAATGCTCTTTTAAGGGGCCTTAACATAAATGTAGCATTCTGAACAAGGAAGCTAATAGTTCCATTGATCAGACTAAATCTGGAGTACTGTATCTGTTTCTGGGAACCATACTAATAAATCATATTCTGAGCAAATTTCAAGGAGAGTCACCAAGGGTGGTGAGAGGACTTCAATCTAGGTCAAACTTATTAAAGCTGTTAAAGCTAATCACGGCCTTTGAATATTTGAAGATCTATCATTATTGTCATCTCATATCAATTTTATATCATGTCAAGTTCACCCGGTAATAAGTGGTAGGATGGGGATTTGAATCCAAGTCTTTGATTCTAAAGCTAATGCCCTTTCTATTAATCAGACATGCTCCATTTACTTAGGATGGTGGAGCTGGAATTGACCTTAGAACACAAAATATAAGAATTTAGAAGCATGTTAACACAAATAATATGGACTGCTAGAGCTGGAGGGTATCTCAGAAGCCATTTAGTTCCATTCCCTAAATTTATAAAGGTGAGGGCAGCTAGGTTTTAATGTGCAGAGTTCTGGAGTCAAGAAAATACATCTTTCTGAGTTCAAATCCAGCCTCAAAAACTTATTGGCTGAATGACCCTGAGCAAGGTATTTAGTCCTGTTTGCCTCAGTTTCCTCATTTGCAAAATGACCTGGAGAAAGAAATAGCAAACCACTCCAATATCTCTGCCAAGAAAGCCCCAAATGGGGTCACTAAGAGTCAGACAACTGGAACTACTCAACAAGAACAACATTTTAGGAATGGTGAAAGTGAGATCCATTCCCCATTAGTGGAAAGGTGTTAAAAATACTTATAAAAGCCAGGATTCAGGTGGTAAGGATGATATATTTAGACCTGGAAAGGACCTTTGAGATAAAGACAGAGTCCATAGAAGAAACAGCAGCTAAGGAGATGGCAGTAAGAAAAAGCAGAGATAAGTTAAGTAAGAACAAATAATGCCAGGTTAGACTCAGTTTCTTTTTTGACAGGACTGTACGAGTGACAGGGTAGGGTAAATCCAAAGGTGTACTATAGTTAAATTTTGACTGGATATTTCCCAGTGTGATGGAGAAGAGGTAGAGATGGTTACAGATGATAGCACAGGTTAGGTAGGGATTGGGATATTTGAATGACCAAATCCAAAGAATGATGATGGATGGATTAATGTCCATTTGGGGGGGGGCGGTGTCTTGCAAGGTATCACAAGATTCTATTTTTGGGTCAGTTCATTTCACATTTTCATCCATGTTATGAAGACATTGGTGATACACTTATAAAATGTGTATGTCACAGAAATTAACAGACATATAGCTATTATATAGGATAGCAGAATTGTGATATAAAAAAACTTTCAATAGGCTGGAATAAATAGGTAGGATCTAATAAGAGGCACTTATAGAGATAAATGCAAAGTGCTTCACCTAAGCACAGAAAAATCAATTGAATTATTACAGGACTGGAAATGTGTGAGTATGTAATGTTCGTGTAAAATTGGATCTGGGGTTCTGAGTAGACTGCATATGAGTGCTCACTGCCAATCTTAGGCTGCATTAACAAGAACATAATATGTCAAATAAGGGAGCTGGTGGATACTAGCTCATAGTTCCCTTTGACTTTGCCCAAACGGACACAGTCTGGAGCATTATGTCCAGTTTTAGAAGTCATACTCCTGATAACAGGGAATGCACTGAATAGTGTTTAGGTTTTCCAGAACTTGTGTGAAGAAGCAATGATGATTAGAATGGTGATGGGGATTGACACCCTACAGCAGAGTAACACAGGGCGTGGAGCAAGGAAACCTGAGTTCAATTCCAGTTTCAGACACTTATTAGCTGCATGACCCCTGGGCATTTCACCTCTCTGCCCAATTTCTTTAACTATAAAATAGGAATCATTGCTTCACAGGGTTGTGAGGATCAAATGAGATAATGTTTTTAATGTCCTCAGCACTGTGCCTTAGCTTAAAGTAGCTAATAATTGCTCTTCTCTTCCATTCTTCCTTGCCATTTGGGAAACAAAGTTCTGACCTAGAAAAGGGAAGATGTAGGAAGCCCAAGGTCACTATTTTCTTTAAATAAATTCTGCAGTTCTCAAGAAATGTCACACAGAGTCTTGGATTTCTATAAATTATAGATTTTATTTATTTTCATACATGCAGCAAGTAGAACTGAAGTTATATATCCATCTATGATGCAGTCTTTAGAATTCCTTTAGTCAAACACATTAGATTTAAGATAAGGTATCAAAATTATCAATACTTGCAGATGAAAAGAAAGTCACAATACACACAAAATGAAAAGGTGGATCATGGCATTTTTGCATTCCCCATGAAACATGATAAGAAATAATGCTATGTGGAATCCAAGAGCCCCTCGAGGGCCCTGCCTCTTGGGTGAGCAGTGAGAAAAAACACAATTTCTGGGAGGGCCAGGCTCTCCCTCCTCCTGTGGAGATGAACTCTTTTTAGGTTCGTTTTAGAAAAAGATAACCTCAAAGACCACTTAGCTTGGCACAGTGTGACCCAGGGCACTGAATCTAACATACTTATGGTCCCTGCCTTTGACTGGGCCAGCAGTGAATAATGCTTAGGTTTTCTGGAACTTGTGTGAAGAAGCAGGACCCCAGGCAGGAAATTCTGGCCAGATTTAGTCAGTTCTAAGATTTTCAAACTCTATAACTCTGAGTGCAATATTTAATGGCTGGTCCCCAAAGCTCTGGGGCAGGAGTAGGCCTTATATATCTATCTCTACCATCAACCTTGGTCTGGTTTGGCTTTAGATAATCCCCTCTATTTCCCTTAGCTCAGATGAACCCAGTTTGGTTGCTGAGTTTTTTTTTTAAGAGCTTTACTAGTACTTAGGGAAAGAAAGTAAAAGGACAACAAATTAACAGATCTGTCAAGCTACAAGCCCAATAATTATAGGATAAGAAACCTTTGGTTAGCCAAAGTGGCCGGGCTAACAAGTATTGAGAGAGACCAATTAGAAGATCTCCTTTCCTTTTCTTTCTGGCAGGGGAGATTGCTTCTTCATGCTTTGAAGCAAAATTGCTGGCCTTAGACCTAGAATCTGTTCATCACATATGTCTTGAGGTCATTTTTGCTCAGGGAGGGACTTGGAGAAACTCCCTGAGAGCATTCTCATCTCATCCCTCAAAGAGTACCAGACCCCTATAGAAGCCCTCATCGATAGAGTAAAGCCATTAGATGGACTTGATTTATCTGTTCTAAAGTCACATGGAAAATTGGGCCTTGGTAATTGATCAAAGATGCTCCATCTTCCAGGCATATAATTTGCATTTACTTTTTTTGTACATTATTTCCTCTCCCTCCTCCCCCACCTAGTAGAATATAAGTTTCTTGAGGGCAGGGAAATTTTTATTTTTTTTCCTCCAATCTTTTACACAGTTCCTGGCACACAGCAAGCACTTAATAAGTACTTATTGCATTTGATTGAGACCAATATAGAGTTCAGTCTTCAGCAACACTGGGAGACTGGAGTTTTAATCTTGGTAACAACATTTTTTTTGATAGACTTCAGTTTCCTCCTATGTGAAATGAAATGGCTGGACTAGAAAGCTCTTCCCATCTCTGGCATCCTGTATTTAAGAGTTCTAAAGTCCTCTTACCGACCACTTATGTTCTTGTTCTAAAGGCTCTTCCAGCTCTGACCTTCTATGTTCTGCAGGCAGGTTTCTAAGATTGTAAATTGTAGAGCAGATGCTGATCTGGATAGATGAAAAGAGTCCCTTTACTCAACTTAGTCAGCTGAGCCCTATAGCTTCAAAGAGCATTTTAATGTAATTTGGTTTTTGCCAATGTGACAGTATACCATGGCTGTATCAAGGGGGCAGCAAAAAGAGCCTGGGAGGATGATGTCAGACATAAGCCAAAAGGACAAATAGCAGGGAAAATTTTGGTTTTTCAGGGTATTGACAAATTTTATTTCTCCCTACCTGTCATCTGGGAGGAAGGAGAAGGAAGGCCTTCTCAAGCCTCTATATATCTTTATGATGCCCTGCCCAATTCAAGACAAATTGTGTAATGGTTCTCTCATTTTTTAGGTGAGGAAATTGAATTCTAGAGAAAATTAGTCTCAGGGTTATATGGCCAGTTGCTCTTTATTCTGTTTGCTTTGTTTTGACACATTCCATGGATTTTCATTTTGTTATATGTAAGCATCTTGCAATATTTTTGCCAAAAAAGATCTTTCCTGCCCATGTAAAAAGTGACTGTGGCTGGCAGAGGGATATAGGAGAGAACAAAGTCATCAGGATTGCTACAGCTTGATTCCCTAATATATCATATCAAAAAAAGATGTGTCTAGGGGCAAAACATTGGCATTTAGTTTAAAAAGGCAAAAAAAAATGTTTTTCAACAACCCACAAAAAAATACATACATTTTCTTTTCCCCAACTTCCATTCTTCTGGTCTCTATAAGTATGAATTATAATGGGCAACACTGCCAAGTTTTGGAGAAGATGACCCCAAATTGTGTGTGTGTGTGTAGATGGAAATGTAAACATCTCAGTACAGGTTTTAAGCCATGGGAGCTGTACTGGGCAAGTGGATACACATGAGTGGTGGAGGTGGGGAGAACTCTGAGTCATCTTAGGAGAACATCACAATTCATTCGATCTGACAGCAGTGCTCTTTGCTACTGCCTACTAGCTTTGGCAGGAGCAGAGACCTCTTGCATGGTACATCCAGGCTGGGATTACCATGTTTTCACAAACGGAATCAAAGGGAAAAGTAATATAAAAAGAAGATAGAAGTGAATAGCACTGGGGGCTGAATTTTGTGAAAGATTATTGAGAAATGTATTATGGAGGCAGGTGGGCCCTAATGGGAAGCCTTCCTCCTACTTGGGCCAAAAGGAAAAGCTTTTGTCAGATTTGTCAGAAGAAGAACAGAAGAGCCTAGAATGTCAGAAAAGAAATGTTAGAACAGTATCAGAGCCACAAGGCTCTTTATAGCTCACTTAGTCTGAAACCATCATTTCACAAAGGAGGTAAATGAGGCAAAATAAAAAGGAACATGCTCAGGAGGCAGAGGCTTCATAGCTTGCCAGTGACCTTTAGAAATCACCACATTACTGTTCCCTGCTGAATTTCATGGGCATCTATATTTTTGGAGAGAGGAAGATGGATGTATCCCCTTTATAGAGTAAGGAAACCCTCACGGAGACATGAGTGGGCTCAGCGCTGGGGTTTGTGCTGCCCCACTCCCCCTTGCCTTCCTCCCTGGTGTGACTGCAGTAAAGGGAACGTACCCTTTTGACAGAAATGCCCTATTTAGCAATACCCCAGGAGCCATTTCGACTTCTCTTCTGGCCTTCTCTTTTGCTTATTTAGTGCTGCGTAGACTTTTTTTTTGCCTGAGTCATTAATAAACATGAAAAACAGTGAATGAATGGCCAAGTGGATACATTTCCTATGAGCGAAGGAGGAAGACGGTAGCTTCATCAAGCCTGTTATACTATATACAATGCACTTAAAAATAGAAATGGGTAAAGCATACATCTTCAATACATTAATCAGATTTAATCATCTCAGCTTCTTGAACAAAAGGTTCCTCTAAGAGACACTAAGTTCACAGTAACAGCAAAGCTTACTCACAACTCTTAAAAATACCGACCATGCTTAGCATTCAAAGGAAAAAAAAACCCACTGTGGAGTAACTGTAAAAACTTGACCAGAATGTCAGCTTCTGATTTTAAAAATTACAAAGATGGAAGCATTTTGGGGACCAGACACAGGAGTTGGAATATATATATTTTTTGCTCATTCAATGCATAACTAAGGTTGGGTTAGAGGCTGGAAAAATTGGACCTCTGGCTATTAGGTTAATGCATTTTGCTCCAAATGAAACATTTCCAAATGTAGAAAACAAGCTGGCAAGATACATGTACAAAGATAGGCCCCAGAAAACAATCTCTCCACATGGTGAATAGTACCCAGAAGACTAGAATTCCTATTTACAACTTGGTCTAAAGTCGCCGACTTTGGACATGACCACGGGATTACACGTCTCATCTACACATTAATAACAAATTCTGGGTTAGTGTAGGAGAATCCAGCAAACTCATTTTGGTCCAAGTTCATGATGAAGAGTTTATCAGTGGGAGTGAGTTCCACAGGCTGTCTGGTGAACTCTTTATCGAAGTTAGACGTATCACGCTTGTCCCTCTGTCAAACGGAAAGCAGACACAACACAGAATGAGAAGGGAAAGAAACAAGAGAGAGAAATGCCCCCTCACTGAGATCCTGACGCCTTCTTGGATGCAACAGGAGAAGGCATCAGTGTTTTGGTTAAGTGATAACGGACATAGCAGCATGATACTGGAACTCCCTTTCTACATTCAGGATTCATTTTAATACGAGACACCCAAACAAACTTGATTGGAAGTTTGCAAAATAACAAACAAAGAACAAATCACAAACAAAAACTGTTCTACAACAGATGCCCTAATACGATGAAATCATCTCAAATAATGAAAACTTATAATGTGATATTTTTTGTGTTTTTTATAGTTGTCCACACAGACAGACAGACAGACAAACACACCCCTGTTTGCTTTGCACTTTTAGTGGAATTATTTTTATACTTATTTTTTTCTGCTACATGCAAAACAGTCACTGGAAATAATCATGGGTCAGCATTCCCCAGAATAGAAAAGGAAAACATTTGATTACTGCTTTGAGTGCCCAGGGAGGAGTTCTTGGTGCCATTCAGGAGGCTGAGAAATAACACGGACATCATTCGTTAGAGGATCCTTCCCAACTTTAGTGCCATAGTTTTTCCTTTGTACTAAGGCTTGCCCAAGTGACCACATGGGAAACCAAGTGATGCTCAAGCTGAGCTACAGCTGGCAAATGTAGGGAGGGCACAAAGCTGGAGATTCTCTCCAAGGGCATTCAAGACTAGATAATAGCACTCACATTAGTAGTAACAAAAGCCCTAATTGGAAATAAGCTACAGATGTGTAACCTTTACCAAATAGGATTGTTTCCAAAATTGGCCCTTAAACAAAATCAATCTCAGAGTTGATGCTATTGTTTTAATTAGATTGATATTCTCTTTAGAGTCATTAAAATTTAGTCAATTAACAAAGAGCTATAGTTTGCCCCCTGAGTTGTACCAGAGAGTATCTCAGTGGGAGCTAAAGCCCCTAGCACCTGTATAGAGTTTTTAACTCTCCCAAAGTCCCTTCATGGCTAATATCTATTTTTCTTCTCAGAACAACCCTGTGGGGATGGTGGATCACTTATTACCATCCTCGTTTGATTATAAGGAGAGAAATGAAATGACTTGCATAAATTCACCCAGTGGAGTTACTGAAAGAGCTGAGACTAGAGTTCAAGAACTGTGTTGATCCTAACATCTAAGCCTGCCCGAGACTCCAAAAATCTAATTATGGCCTGGCCACTCAGCTCCTCTGCCTAAGGGTCAGTGTGGTGGTAGAGCAACAGTGATAGACCACCTTGTGTCAGGAAGCTGAGTTTCACTGCTGCTGCTGAGAAGAGAATCTCAAGCCATGTTTTCTGGGTTGGGGTATGGTCAGGGATGCAAGGTATTCTCAGAATTGTTTCAAATGAAGCAACAGGGCGATACAATTTCTTATCAGAAATTTGGCCTCTCATAGAATCCTGCCCTGGGGTACAGCCTCGAGATGGCAGTTAACCATAACCAATTTTTCTGATGAATATGGCCTTCTGTTCTTTTTAAACTTTTTATATTGATTATTGTGGTCTTCCTCCAGATCTCCTTCCCCCACACCTTCCATATCATGAGCTGGGCAAATGCTCAAAGCTCAAGGACTGTGTTGTGAGATCAGATGAGTTAATAGGTAATATTATATATGGGTAGAGTTAGAGAGGGTTGTGCAGGGAAATGTGGCTGAGGGTTGGGACTACCAAGTAGTTTAACAATTACTGTTCCACTAGCCCGTCCCATCCTACATGATTTCACACTGTGAGCTTGGACTGTGGTTGTGAGACTTTTCTGATGTTGGTATGAGACACCAACTCTTAATTAGTCTAGATGGACTTGTATTGCAAGATTCTGAAAGCCTAAGCTAAAAACGAGGCAAAGAAACTGAAGAGAGATATGTCTAACTTAATATAAGAAAAAATTTCCTTTTTGTCATTGTTGTTAAGATAATTGAGATTAAGCGACTTGTCTAGGGTCGCACAGCTATTAAGTTTCTCATATTTGAACTCAGGTCCTCTTAATTCCACTGCCAATGCTCTATCTACTGCACCTAGTTGTCCCATAACTTTATAAGCAATAGGGTTATCTGATGGTAGCCAAGGTTATCTCTCAGGGTAGTGAACGGTACACAGAAAACTCCATCACCACTTGGCTTGTTTTAGAGGGACAGGTAGGGACTGGTCTGTTTGGTAACTGATAAGTTACTTTCTAATTCTGAGACTAAGGATTCTACATGAATGACATTGAACTATATATTAAAGAGACCCACTTCAAATTATTCCACATAACATGGTGCCATATTGTGAACTCTTAAAGACCTTGGCTCAGATATAAAGATACTTCTCAAAGGCAATGAGTCAAGGCTAAGATTTTCCTAGAGTCTAAATTCTGACTTTTCTTTAGTAGCTCAGGTTTGTCATTTTATTGGCTAGTGTTCATGGTACCCAGGTTTTTGGTGCATGTTCCTAATAGAACATGTTTTATGGGAAAAGCCCAGGACAAGTCTCTTTAGCCAGAAGAAGTTTGACCTACAAAAAGGTCTTCTCTCTGATTCTTTAATGGTCCATGAACTCATCCTTTCTATTTTTGGTCCTCCATTCAACCAACTTTCCATTCTTAAAAAATCATTAAATGTGTGAAAGTTGGAAGGAATCTTAGAAATTATCCTGTCCATTGTGAAGAGGAAATTATGGTCCTAATACATTAAGTGATTTGTCTGAGGTTACATAGTTTAAACTATTGACTTCTAGCTAAATGTGCTTTCTTTTATTTCATGATGCTTTCTTTCATTTCCCTTCTCCCTCTATCCATCTTAGTAAGCAGTGTAATATGGTAGAAAGAATATTATTTTAGGGATACCTGCATTTAGGGACTGGATCTGCTATTTATTGGAGAAGGCACAGCTGCTCTCTGGTTCTCTATTGCAACATGAAATTAAGGGTTAGGTTCAATGATCCTAAAGGTCAGCAAAGACGTGGCCGTGTGAGGTGAGCATCTCCATCATGGGTCGTTCCTGCTCTAGCTATACCATTACCATAGCTCTCTTTAATGCTCAGGGACCTGGCTCATTTCATAGAAGCAGGATTTCTAGTTGTCCAAAGGAAAGACTGCCAGTTTTCATCATTTCTTCTGTCTAAAACAGGGGTCCTCAAACTTTTTAAATAGGGAGCCAGTTCACTGTTCCTCTAACTGTTGGAGGGCCAGACTACAGTAAAAACAAAAACTTTGTTTTGTGGGCCTTTAAATAAAGAAACTTCATAGCCCTGGGTGAGGGGGATAATCATCCTCAGCTGCCGCATCTGGCCCACGGGCTGTAGTTTGAGGATCTCTGGACTCTAAAACAAAAGAAAGTAGACATATTTCTTCCTGGAGAAATTTGGGAAGGTGTTTTTAGGAGATATTAAAGGACACTGAAGCCATAAGATAAATAAAATGTTTAATCTTTTGGAGTTTCAGCTTCCTTATTCATAGGAGACATTTTTTAAAAGGATCTGGTAATAAAATGCAGAACCTTAGAATTCCATACATAGATGTATGAAGTGTAGATGATAAATGAAGATCAGTGGGAATCCTAAGACAAGAAGACAATTTGACTTCATAGCTATCACTGAAGCTTGATAATATGTGATCAGAGACTCTAGCAAGGAACAGAATGGGTAGAAAGGGGATAGTAGCAGAACAGCCTATTAAAATAAGAAGATATATTTTTGTAAGGGCTATTTACCATCTTGAGTGGGTGAAACATAATGTGGAGCCTTTGGGGAAAAATAATGGAGAAAGAAATAGAAACCTGGATAACAATGTTCTACTTCCTTCCAGAGGGCATAATCAGAAATAAGGGTGGGAAGTGCAAAACAAAATTTAGGCTTGGTGTAAAAAAATAAAATAAAACAAACTTACTTCCTAATAATTAGAATTGTTCAAAGATAAAATAAGGAACCTCAAGACAAGGTGGGTTCCCTCTCCTTGGAAGTTTTTAAGGAAAAAATGGATAACAGTTGCTGGGAACATTCTGTTGGAGATTCCTTTTGTATATAGGTTAAACTGGAAGGTTAAGGAGAAGTATGAATTGGGAAGTATCACAAACTTTACACAGAGAAATTACATAATGGTATTGGGGTGAGGATGGGGTCTGCTACAATTATCTGAAAATTTGCCAGACTTATTACTCTATCCTAAGTAGAGCCTTTACTAATTTTTTAAATGTTCCTAATGATGATTTCATCCTGCAAGAGGTAGAGAATGAGGGGAACTTTTATTCTGGATCTGATTTGCCACAAGTAGGGAATGGTTGCTAGTTTTTTAAAAAGGAAACCTTGTGGGGAATTCAGTTGTGTCTCAGAATTTGTGCTTGAGGAGAGGAAAGTCAGGCAGTTAGATATATATCCAAAATTTTGAACGCAGATTTCAAAGGATTCTGAGGAAGGGTCCTATGGGGGAAGTCTACAGGGAAAGTTCATCTAGGAGCTCTGGGAAGCTCTTGTGAATGAAGTTTTAAAGACATCATTTTGATGAGAAAGAATAGAAAGAGCTGTCTAAGATGGACTTATCAAGCAGGAAAAATAAACAAGACATGTACAGAAGGTAGGAGGAAAGGAAGGTAACAGAGGATGAATACCAAATGTGATGTATCTCTGTAAGAATCCTGACAGGTGTGCTAAAGCTCAGAATGAGCTGAAGCTGGTGAGGAAAGTTAAGAACAACAAAAAGGATCTTTTAGTTGTTTCTGAGGAAAGAGTAGGATCAAAGAAGGAATAGGACCACTGCTTGGAATAAATGATGAAAGATGTCAGAAATGGAGCTGTTTGACATTTATTTGTTTTTTTCCCCCTACAGAGAATGCTCTTTGGCCTGAAAAGGGCAAAACAAAAAAAAATGGTTAATAGGATAATGATATCCAAGGTAATTTGGAAGATTTGGGAGAATGGGAGGAGAGTTGCAGGTTTGGAAAAGGGCAATTTTTTTAATGAGGGGAAATTATCTGAAAATGATAGGCCAGAGAAATTGACTTATTATGCCTGAAAAAATCCTAGGGCATACTATTAAAAAAGGTGATTAGTGAACATTTAGAAAAAGTAGCCTCCAGCATATCTTCATCAAGAATCGATCATGTCAAACTGAACTAATTTCTTTTTTTTTTTTTTTTGACAGCCCTGTAGAACAGAGCACTGTTGTAGATGTAGTTTATCTAGATTTTAGCAGAGATTTGACAAAATCCTCATATTATTCTTGTGGGAAAAAAGTGGAGATAGGTGGTCTAGATGACAACAGAGGTGGGAAAATTTATAATCTGCTGAATGAGCAGACCCAAAGTTAGTAGTTTAAAGTCAGCTTGGAAGGAGGTCTACAGTGTAATGAATCAGAAATCTGTGATTGATCATGTGCTTTTTGACATTTAAAAAAAAATATGCCAGGGCAGCTAGGTAGTACAGTGGATAGAACACTAGCCCTGAAGTCAGGAAGAAATGAGTTCAAATCCGACCTCAGACACTTAACATTTCTTAGCTTTGTGACTCTGGGTAAGTCACTTTACCCCAATTACTTTAGGAAAAAAAAAATTAATGACACATGCTTATCAGATTTTTTAGATGCATGTCATCATGGGTGATAGAGACATGAGCTCTAAAGCCATGGACTAGAGATCACATTGAAACAAAGCTAGCATGATTCTATTTAATAAGGACAAATGTAAATGTTGACATTTGGGGATCATTATTGATTTCACAAGTATTAGATGTGGGAAATCTGGCTATTTCTGAAAGCATTCTGAAAGATTTGGAGGCTTGTGAGCTCATTATGAGTCACTAGTCTAATAATCAAAAAAATTAATGCACTTTTTAGTCTTTGAGACTGATTATAGCGTTAGGAATCTCAGTCCTGTTGTCCTCCCTCCCCCCCCCCCCAATTCCCCCAGTCAAATTACACCTAATGTACTGGTGTTCAATTCTGGTTGACTTATTTCAGGATTTGATAAACTGAGGAACATTCCGAAGAGGGCATTAGGGTGGCAAAATGCCTGAAATCACATATGTTAAAGAATATTGAAGGAATTAGGAACATTCAGACTAAAAAATTAAAAGCATGTTATTTTGTATTTAAGTGTTTATAAGATTTGTAACATGGATGACAGATTGGATTTTTTCTCCTTAGCCTCAGAGACCAGAACTGTGGACAATGTATAGAAGCTGCAAATAGGTAAATTTAAGTTTAGAAGGAACTTCACATTTATGTGGTTACCCCAAAGTAAAAGAATTAACTTCATACTATAATGGATTCATCTCACTGGATGTTGTCAAAAAGCTGTGCTGATGGTTCTGATTCAGGTACAGTTTAAACTAGATGGTTTCTGAGGTCCCTTTGAATTCTGAGTTTCCTATTTATTTTCCCATATATCTAAGAATGTTAATGTGAAGGGAAGATATTTGCCAGGTGTGAATTCTTAATCTTCCACTAAAGTCATTCATGTTTTGTTGCCTCATTGTTATGGAGATAACTCTAGGTTTTTAAAAGCACATTCAATGGAGTTCAAAGTCTGGCAGGTATTTCCAACTCCACTTTAAATTCAACCTTATACCCTGGGGAGTATTTGGAAAGGTCACAACTCTCCAAGACCTTAGAGTCTTTCAGTTTTAGTTAGGCCTTAGATTATGTGCCTGAAAATTTTAGATGCTCGCCCAGGGAATAGCCTAGCTCAATTGGAAAGGTTCATTACCAGGAAGCTGGCTTACATTTTTGAAACAAGGATCCCTGAAAAAAAAATCCTATTAAGATTCCCTTGTTATTTTTTCCCCTTAAAATTCTTTATTGGCCTTTTGACAACAGCACTATTAATAAGATTAGGAAGGGGTTGAGAGGGATTGGCTGAGAAGAAAGGGAGCTACCATAAAGTAGAATTTAGCCTACATAAATATTCCTAAGAATGGAAAAATTAAGGCACAGGTCAAACTTTGGAGGGAATGGGGAAATCTGAAGAATGATTTCTCTCCAAATGCTATCTATGAGATAGTCTTTCATCTGTCATTTGTAAGGGTCAAATTAGTTCTTTTGTTACATTTCATATGAATCAATGGTGATCATCTTTGCTAGGAAAAAAATGCTTATATTTTTCAGACGGCTACTCTAAAATCAGAACTGTTAAAAAAAAAAAAAAAGCCTAACAGTTCTAATAGTCTAATCATAGCTAGGTGAGGATACTTAGGAGCTCAAATAGGTGGTCAGCTAGTGGACATGACCCAGGGATAAATCTGAAATTGTGTGTTTTGTAGTAGAGGGGGCAAAACACTGCACTGGAAGTTAAGACTCCAAGATAGTCTTGGCAGTCTTATTGACTAGCAAATCACCTCTTATTCCTGAACCTCCTTTTTGGACTAGATGACTTCTGGAGTCTTTTCTAGCTCTTACATTCTATGTTCAAAAGTCCAATCTAAAACAAACATCTCACATCTTGTGAGTCTAAATGAACTAAGGGCTCTGGTCTTTCCTACATGGATGAACTGTCTTCCTTTCTCACAAAGGAACAGCCACTAAGTCCTTCTGAAACTTTGGGAAAGTTATATCTCAGTTTATCTGCAAAATGAGTTTTGGGGTCTCATTGGTTCCCAAGTTTGCTATTGCTTTTTTCTCTAACTTTATTTTTTCCATTGCCTTGACTCTAGGTTGTGGTAGGAGAGAAGGAAATCCCATGGTATAAAATGATGGGAAGAGAAAGGGTAAACAAAGAATAGATTTCAAGGAGAAGAGCAGAATTCTGAAACATTTTTCCCCCCTTAAGGATAACAAATCTTATTTCAGTGCTGTTGATCAAGTTTTCTAAATATCCTTGATAATTTTTTGGAAGTTCTGGATCTTGGTGGAATGTAAGCTCCTTGAGAGCAGGGTCTATTTCATTTTTCTCCTTTATCTTCAGTACCAACACTGACTCATAGAATAGGTGCAAATAAATGCTTCTTGATTGATTGATTATAAAGAATCCCAAGCTAAGGGACCACTGGGGCTGGGAAGGAGGTCATTTGGGAGTGTTAGCTTAAGTTTATCCATCCCTTGAGAATAATCATTCCTTTTCAATAACTTTTGGATCCCTTCATTTATCAAAGAGAAAAATGCACTTATTTTATTAGTTGGGGAGCTAGCAATAAGAGACTGCACTTATGGTAACTCTTCCAAACCCCATGAGAATATTTCCAGTCTGGCCATTGGAGGTTTTTCTGTCCCATCTCCTTCATCCTTCCTGATATATAGTGTTGAAGCTAGGGAATGGTTTTCTTGGATACTATGACCTCTTATTCAAAACTTCTGAAAAGATTAGTGAAAAAACCCCAAAATATCTTGTTTTTTTTTTTACTGGCACAGATAGGAGAACTGGGTTTTTTGCTCTTAGCTATTGGATCTAGGTAAGACACCTTCTCTGTTGGTCTCCTCTTGGTTTAAGACTCCACTATTTCCAGCAAGGAATAGTATCCCTCCCTGTTCTACAGAGCATTTGGATGGGCCATGGCTCAGCAACTCTTTCAGGGGCCTGGTTCAATTAGAGATTCAGGGGCCAGAGGTAAGAAATCATGCTGTGGGAAAAGCACTGAAATTGGGAGTCAGAAAATGTGAATCCTAGTCCTCATTCTATCCTTGTACAAGTGACATTTGAACAAGTCACTTTCTTCACTAGTTCTCAGTTTCCTCACCTTCAAATTGAAAGGCCTGGACTAATTGATCCTCAAGAACTTTTCTAGTCCTAATTTTATGTTTCATGACCTAAAGTCCATTCTTACTCTAATATTCTGGTGTTTTTGCTTCCATCTCTAAAATTCTAGCTATAACATACAAACAGTTTTGAAAAACATCCTGGAATTGGAATCAAAAGATATATTTGATTTTAAATGTTGGCTCTTTCATTTACTATTGTGTGACTTTAGAGGGAGGCACCTTTACTCTCTGAGCCAATCTCTGTAAAATGGGTCTAACAATAAACCTCCTAACTCACGGGCTGTTGTGAGGCTCAAAAGAGAAATCTCTTATATTTCAAAGTGCTTTGAAAACTGAAAAGTGGTATGTAAGTGGCAGTTACAATTATTAGTTGTGGTTATATTCTAAGGTTCCTTTCAAATCTGACATTCTATACTTTGTGATTGTGATTCTGAGGGGAAAAAAGCAAAGATTATGAAAGGACAAGCCTGAGGGAATGACAGAGAAACCCAAGAAGAGAAGAAAACATAATCAAAAAGAGGATGGAAAACAGAGCAGGAAAAAAGGTGAAGCAATAAAGGACAGAATGAAAACGAGAAATCCACATCCAAAGAAGCAAATGAGAGAAGCAAGAGCCCATAGAAAAGGGTCAGAGGGGAAGTGATACGGGGCAGAAGTGGGGAGGGAACAAAGAAAGCTTGGCTGACTTGTCTTTTGCTTGATCTTATCATGGAACAGAAACATTTCTGTCCGAGTTTTACCTACAACTGAGACTCCAATTCCATGTAGCCAGTGTCTGCTCTTTGAGAATAAGTCAGGTTGTTGAGTCATTCAGGAGACATTGTCTCTTATTGGGGCAAGAGGACTGAGAGAACTCCAAATATGCCTTGGAATTTGAAAAAATGCTGAAACTGGAATTAGACATTATGGTTGAGTTGGGAAAAGTTGGGGAAAGAAATGATGGGTGAGGGATGAAGTTAGGGAATTGGAGACTCTAGACTCCCTAATCTAAGTGCTATGGAAAACATGCTGTCAAAAGAGAAAGAGTTAGCAAAAGAGAGGGAATCTTAGTGACTTAATCCTATTTTTCTTTTTGTGAGTTTATCTCATTCTTTCAACTATACTTTATTCATTTGTGCATTGCCTCCCTGATGTTACGGTCCTCTCCCAGAATGAAGGACAAACCCCACTAAATAATGTCTATGACCTCAAGGCCAGAGTCAGTACCCCTACTCAAGGGCTGACTAGACCTGAAAATCTCTCCTTGCACCTTTGCAGGCTGTTCTGACCTTTGACTGTATTGGAGACTTGGAATAGTGATGGAGATTTCACCTGTGATTTTACAGGTATAGGGAACTCTGATGAGTAAATCCTACCTGTCCGTGTCAACACTATCTCTGCAGTGTATGTCTTGGAGAGTCCTAAGGAGTTGAATGGCAGGGAATCATGACGGTGGTGATGACGTTTGAATAACTGGCATTTAGGTAGCACTGTATGGTGTAAAAATCTCTTTCATATCTATTCCTCTCATGTGATCTTCACAACAGCTCCATGAAGGTATGTAGTATTTTCTTTTTTTCCCCCTTACATCTAGGGAAATTGAGACTCAGTGAGACTAAGTAACTTGTTGAGTGTCACACAGGTAATGACATGACAGAGCCAGACTTCAGAGGAAGTAATCATTTGAGCCTCAGGGTGATTATGCTTTTTATAAGAAAAGGAAGAACCTAATTGTGAGTGAATTTGGTCTTTCTCTGATTCTTAAGTTTGGTCACTTTAAAATGATTCTCCTGGGATGACTTACTGTGTTCTGATGAGGGCTTCGGGGTTCTGTGGTCAGTGTGCAAATTTCTTTCCCTCCCACTAGACACTAGATGACCCTGCCCCTTTCTATCTCGTCTGGTTGTCTGCTGGTACATAGCATCAGAGAGCCCCAAACTATAGCACAAGTCAGCATTTATCAAAGAGAGCAGTTAGTTGTCTTTTGATTCTCTTTCTTTCCATTTTTATTGTATCTCGATACTGGGGAAAAAAATTGGCACATTACAGATATTAAGCATACCAATACAAACTGACACTTCCACAAACACCTCACAAAACATTATAAAAGGAAATAATAAGACTTTTTAAGAGACTTGTCCTTCCCAAAGCTCTTAATTTCTTCCCAATAGCAGAAACAAATCCAGACAGATCCTAAATCCAAAAGCAAATATCTTCATGAATATCCATTCTGACACATTTTTTTTTTTTTACAGATATGGTTAGATTTTACTCAGCTCTTCTTTTTAAAATCATAGCAGTTCATTTTTGTTAATAACATTTTGGACACATATTTGAAGCACGCATAACAAAGTGAGTAACTATTTTGGCATTTGAATGACCATTAACCCCCACCCTCCTCCCCAAAGAAAATCAAGTTTGGAATGTAATGTAAAACCATGTTATGTAGGGATCTAACTAGAGTGACCATAAGCTTTCAAGAGATTGTTCCAAAGTCTCCTTTTCAAGTAGTTTGGAGATGATGGTGACTATGTGCTATTTAGAAGCAAAAGCATCATGACAATATACAGGCCGAGTAAGGCACTGCAATATGGTCATGACAATAATATAACAAATATCTAGATTAGATCACCAGCAACAGGATTGTGGTTGTTGGTACCTATACACTAGTTGTCTATATAGCAGAGCAAGGGCTGGAGAATGTCAGCCCAGCTCAAATGCCTGTCTATGGTTGATTCTCCCCATATTTTTAATCACAGAAATGAGAAAGCAAAAAATTAAAGGAGAATATGGAATCTTAGTTTGTAAATAAAAAAGGAATATAATTCCTTTCGTGGTTTTACTTTAAGATTTCTCTTTTTTTTTTTAAATGGGACATTTTCAAATATTAGTCTACAATTTTTGTTCTGAATCATGGGACAAATTTAGTGCTAAATGCTGCAGTCTTTCCTGCTAGAAAAAGAAAATGGACTCACTTAACCACACAGTTATTAAACAATTTACTCAGTGGTTAACTAGATATTTAGCTGGTTTGGAGGATCTATAAAAATGATGAGAGAGCAACAGAGATAAAAGAAAAGATAAAATTTTTTTTTTGGACCAGATTGGTTGGTTAAAATATGGATAGAATCAACTCTGAACATAATTTGTTACATATTTACTACATCTGCATGACGTTAGAGATACTCCTAACTGCTTGAAAATACTTATGGTCTTGAAATATGGTCACTCTAGTCTGACTACAAAAAAAAAAAATCACAAATGCAACTTTGCAATGAAAAAGGTCACCAAGACAGCTGTTGGGATTGCATGATAGAAATGAAGGACGGAGATCTACACAGCTACTTAGCTCTTGACTTCAGGTTTTAAAAATTCAGAGTTAACAAAGGAAAATCCTTCGAATTCTGATTGGTCAATGTTCCTGATGACTTCCTGGTCAGGAGGTGTTAGGACGGGTGGATGGCGGGTGAAAAACCGGTCGAAGTTTTCGGCATTTCGCCCACACTATGAGAGGGGAAGAAAAGAACTTGTGGTGGGTGGAAACCAAAGCAAATTAAACAAAACAAAACTGGGGTGTGGTTCACTTGCACTTCTTCCCATTCACTCTTTGTCCAGATTAGTTCAATGATCAGACATGATAGAAAAGAAAGCAAAAGCAAAATATTTATGACTTTGGGTTTCTGCCATGTTGGGTTAGCTCATGAGTAGCTCTTATGATTTTGCAGCCCAGCCAGGGATCGTGGAATAGGAATGAGATGGCAGGGCCAATGACATGTGGCGTAGTCCCCAATTCTAGCTCACTGGAAACAGTGAACTAGACTTTAGAAAGAAAACATGTTACTTAAATAGCAGCTTCTGTCTGACATGCTTCATGTTTTACAGTATGCAAAGTGAGTTCTCGAAAAAATCTTTTATACATCACCTGAGAGCTTCCAGTACCTTGCCACAATCCTGTCTTCCTGTTCTTGGTGAGAAAGCAACAGATGTTTTTCCATCTTAGCAGAATATATACATTTAAAAACTCCCATTACCTGATGGTGTTGAAGGGACCATGAAGTTCCATAGGTCTTAAGGTTGGCAGGTCAGATCAGTTATCAAAGAGATGTCTCATAAATATTTGTAATCTCAACAAGTTAGGAGGTCAGCAAGTTATTGGGATACTTACTTCTTGGGCAGAGTAATTTAATGAGCACACATGGGGGGACCTTTAGAGTTGTATGCTTGGACACGACCCACTTATGTTAACTTAATCTGGGTCGATCCTCCTCAGCAAAGGTTATCCTTTGTAATCTAGTTGGGTCTTCCAGTACCCTACAGACAGACACAGACCCATTCTCTCCCATTCATACACAAACAAGACTGTTCCCAGGATTCAGACCTGAATGGGAACCTCCATTCACACAATTGAACAAGAAAGGTATTAGTATGCATCTCAGTGCTGCAGATAGAAAAGTTCCCAGTTCCCGCGGTCCTATGAGGGTTCCAAGGAGCTAAACAATCAAGCAGAAGCAAGTGACCAGACCGTATATCAAGAAACGACAGTATCTTGGAGTAGATGCTGGCTTTTATAAGTGTATTGCTTTGAGCTTGTCCCCGTGATTCTTCCCCTGTGCCATGCCTAAACGTGGGTGCTTTTACTGTCTTCTCATACCTGTTTCTAATGCTAGTCCTTACCCTGAAAAGGTTTGACTTCTGCCAAGTACTTGTAACTGTGCAGATAGCTAAGTGCACATTGCTAAAAATTCCTTGGCAGGAATTATTTCAAATGGTTAAGAGAGAAACTTAAGTGCGCCAAATAATGGCCAAGAATAAATTTTTCAGACCAAAGGCAAGAGTCATTGTTCATCTCCAACCTTCCTGTTCCTTTATTCCCTCGGTTCTCCCCAAAGATTAATACCTACTGACCAATGGCAAGACTTTAGAAGCATCACTATATTCACAAAACATATCTCTCCTGGGAAATGGTGAAAATCTTAGATCTTGGAAATGTATGAAGTACAGAGTTCTTCGCTCTGACAAGGATTCAGTGCCTTTGTAAGGAGAATTCAGTAGAACACAAGAGAATGATTCAGCTATGGCCGTTAGTCATATTCTTAGATTCCGTGGCTCTCAGTTTCATTCAGTAGATCAGATCTTGAGAACTGGCAACAAGAGAGAGCAAAAACTATCCAAAAACTACTATAGAAACCGTTGAATTTTTTTTATCTTGGTGGTTATAAAAATATTATTCTCTCCAATCTATTTTTCTTAGCAGAACAATCTTTATTGTGTATAGATAAGATCACATCATTCTTCTGTTCAAAATATTTCTGTGGTTTGCTACTGTCTACCAAATTTCTGAACATGGTCTTGAAGGCTCTTTGCAAGAGGATACTATTTTGGCTTTCTAGACTTATCTACTATGCTTCAAGCAGAACAACTTGTCTTCTTGCCAAAGGATGGTGCTCTCCTGTTTGTGTCTCAATTTTGAATACTTCCTCTACTGTTCCCCACCCTACTCTCATTTCTGTTGAAATCTTAACAATTCTTCAAAGAACCTATATAGCATGCTGGCTAGAAGGTTCAAATCCTTTTCTTCAACTATACTGGCCAAGTTTTTCCATTGCATCCAGGAATACTTGCCAGTTGAACTGATCTATATCTTTCTAGCCTTAACCCTAAACCTTTTGGTAGTCCAGGAAAACCCTTATCTCTATCCTTCTTGGTTTTACATACATGCCTAAATTATTACCTCCATTTCTACAAATGAGGAAACTAAGGCACTTATCCATGGTCACACTGTTAGCAACCATCTGAAGTAGGATTTGAGATCACATCTCTTGATTCTGAGTGCAGCCATCTTTCCATTATGCTATCCTGACTCTTAGCATTTAATTGCTAAAGTCTGCTTCAACAAAATTGTCTTAGAGACTTCTATACATTCAATAAATGTACTTACATCATTACATACAAAGTGGCTAGGTTTGGGGAACCTGTGACTATTTTTTTTTTATTAAGGCTTTTTTATCTTTCAAAACATATGCATAGATAATTCTTCAACATTTAATCCTTGCAAAACCTTGTGGAACCTGTGACTTTAAATGAAGCTTTTCTTGATATTCCATAATTCCAGCACTTTCCCTTTGATGGATATTTCCAATTTATCCTGTACATAGCTTATTTAAATCATTGTTTGGATGCTGTCTGGTCTATTCGATTAAGAGCAAGGATTGTCTTTTATCTTCCTTTCTATATACAGGGCCTGGCACATAGTAGGTGTTTATCTCTGATGACATATTTTTCCATTATTTTCTAAGCAAATAAATCAGAAACATGATATGGATACCAGTTAGTATCTGCTAATAGGTGAGTAAAAGAGAGTGGATTTTTTTTTTGGGGGGGGGGGGTTATGTCACCATTGTTTATTTCTTTACTGATCCAGGAGCAATTGTAATGCAGTTACATAAAAACTCAGCAACATTTCTTACTGTTTAAAATGGGCCTCATGTACTCGAAGAGCCTTGGTGTGAATCAACATTTTCACACATGACTCGAATCAAAACCATGGCTGTGATCACAGATGTCAGATGCTCATTTGGGAGACCAAATGAAACTGAATTCAAGAGTGTCACACCAAGTCCTGCGTTTACAAGCAGATGCAATTGGGGCCATTAAATGGTTAGTGCTTCTTTGTAACTTGTACTTTAATTATGGTAAACATGTAGGACAGTACTAAATGATAGATTGATAGGAGATGACTTTCTTAGCCTAAAAATGTAGGTGCTGTCATCTCTTTTGTTGGCAGAGGGAGAAGTCATTCTGAGGAAATCCTTGATCTTTTTGAAGCAGTGAAATAAATGAATATAAAGAAATATAGGCAAACACTGTAAGAAGGAGAACAAACTCTTATATAAAGCATACTATGCACCAGGTACTGGGCTAAATGCTTTACAAATATTCTCTGGCACATGGGTGCTTATTTCCATCTTATAATTGTGGAAACTGAGGCAGATATGAAATGATTTATAGTCACATAGCTAGTTTGTAGCTAGGACTGGATTTGAACTCCACTATAGTTGAATTCAATTACTCCTGACAAGAAAACCCAGGTACGATTATTTTGAGGAGTTTTTCATAAAATCTCTCTGGATCATCCTGATCACACCTTCACAAACTCAAGGCATCTAAGTGAGTGATATTTCCCCCAAAAGGAGTGTGCCCAGCTTCCCTGCAAGTTTCAGGCTAAGACATAAAATGTAAAGCAGATTTTATTTAACACATTAAAAATACACCAGAGACTCATACCTAAGCCTATATAACAGTTAAGAAACTCTCTTTCTGGTGCCTTTTCCACCCCCTTCCAATAGGAACTTAGAAAAATCCCTTTGACTTCTAATACTGACTTGTTTGAATGTCCTGCTCATTAAAAGAGAAAAAAGGGAAACGAAATGGTACAGTGGTTAGAGCACCAGCAGTGCAGCCAAAAGGATTCCAAATACTTAACACTTACAAGCTGTGTGATCCCAGGCCAGTCACTTCACCCCAATTGCCTTGAAAAGAAAGGGAAAGAACTAGGCTAGAAAAGAACTAGAATCAAGTAACCTTCCTTTCCAATTTTGTATATCACTAGGGTATGAAGTCCTTAAACCTGCAGAATCTATGTAACTTTTCAGACCAGTAAGGGGCAAGTCTGAGTTTATTTTTCTGACTGAGGAGGATCCCTGTTGTTCCTCAGTGGCCCCTCCTCAATTCACTATTCCCCAACAGGTACATGTCTGTCTCTCCATCAGCCTTCAGTTCCACTGCTGTGGTTTTCACCAGGTACCTGTAGGATGCCATAATAGTGCTCTCCCAACTCCCTCTCTACCCACGTACCCCAGGTGTGACTACTGTAGGTCCTTCTCCCTACCTCTCACTGGGGCACACCAGTGTCTGGTCCCTTCAGTGCTGTGCTATGGCTATCTCTGTTGTTTCTCCCATTGTCTTCCTCAAGAAAGGACATCATCTCTTTTTAAGATGTGATAGCTACAGCCTCTGAGTCATTTACTGCTTTCTGTTCTTTTTATTCAGTTCTCACTGTCCTGTCCTTTACACAAAAGGACCTCAGGAGGTGACTTTGAAGAATTAGTGACTTGTTCTGAAATACAAGTCTCTGGTTCTCACTTCCATCAGTGCTGAAAAGTAAGGCACCCGGGATTCATTTACCTCTTCAACACCTGAGTATTAGGTTGAAGAATCTCCTTCTTCCCCATGCAATCATCACCAACTGCAGGATCTTCTGGGACTTGGAGCAAAACATAACACATGCCCTTTCCCACTTGCCATTCTATTTCCTATCATCCCCTAATTTTCACCCCAGTAACTGCAGTCAACCTGCAAATTCCTTGAAGCTCTGAGACTTAGAAACACCTCTGTAGTTCAAGGACTTCATCACCTTTCAGGATGACTACTGGAAGAACCCCCAATTAATCTCCCCAATCTAATCTCTTCCTTCTTCAATCCATCCTTTACACAGCAGTTAAATTAATCTTGAAGCACAAGTTTGAATTTACCCTGATCAAGAATTTATCATGGCTTCTTACTGCCTAAAGGATTTAAAAAAAAAAAAAAAACAATAACACAAACTCCATTTGGCTTTCAAAATCAGGCTCCAACTTAACAATTGGTTCCACGTTACTTCTTCTGGTTGTTCCCTATCATACTTATTTCCTACCTCAGCTTTTATACCAATTCCCTCTGTCTTGGAATGTTCCCATTATTCACTTCTTTTCTTGGAATCTCAGTACCTTAAGGTGCTGCTCAGGTTAGAAGTACCTACACAAAATCTTTCCTTATTCTGCCCTCCCCATTTGTTAAAACTTTCATCCAAATTATTTTGTATAATTATACACATTTACATAGCACTTGAGAAGTGTCATCTCATTTATCCTCACAACAAACTTGGGAGATAGGTGCTGTCATTATTCCCATTTTAAAAATGAGGAAAGTGAAGCAGCTAAAGTTTAAGGAACTTGCCCAGTCTGGTCAGTGTTTGAGGCTGGATTTGAATTCAATTTGCTCTAACTAGCACTCTATTCACTGCATTACCTACTGCATCTAGGCATAGAGAGAGAGAATGAATATATTTTATCTTTATTTATCTATGCATGAATTCCCCAAAGGATATAAATTTCTTTGAGTGCAAGACTGTTTTGTGTCTTTGTATTCTAACTGCCTAAGGCAATGCATTACACATAGTAGGAGCTTAATTCATTTTTTTTTCCTGAATTGAGTACCAGAAAAGTGGCTATTTAGCCTACTTAAAGTCCTCCAGAGAGTGAAAGATAACATGTTCCTTTCTCAACTAGTTTAGTTCACTTTCAGACAGCTGTGATCAGCAGGAAGCTTTCCCTTACATCAGACTCAGTTCTGCCTTCTGGGGTTAAATAAAACAATCTTTCTTCCAAATGACAGCTCTTCAAATATGCCGACAAAGATCAGATCAAGTCCCAATCCCCTCAAGTCTTATCTTCTTCAAGTTAAGGCTCCCTACTCCATTTAATCCTCTTGGACTTGAACTTGAACCTTTCATCATTCTGGCTGACCTCGCCTACCCACTCTATCTAGGACAGAAGTTCTTTTCCATTTTTGTTTCATGGACCCTCCCTTCGCAGCCTAGCAAAAACTCTGAGTCCTTCTCAAAATAATGTTTTCATATGTAGAAAATAGAACACATTGGAAACTAATTAGATCTAAATAAATGTCAAAATATGAGAGTAAAACAAACAAAACAAGTCCACAGAGCCCAGGACAAGAACTCCTGTGCTGGCTTATTAATGTCCTTTCTAGGAGAGCTTGTAAGCAGATGCTTTAGGCTTTCTGTTGAGAATAGATTCCTCACCTCTGGGCTAGCTTTCCTTCACTAACAGTGTCAGTACATGATGTTAAGAAATGGAAAAGCTAACCATTTATTCTTTCTGCTCCAAGGATACTATTATCTGAGCTTGGGATTCTACAGTCATTTTCCTTTCAATTGATCATAAGAGGCAATCAATTTACTCCGGACTTGAGGGGGCCAGGTGGGAGGTGCTGAGAACTTGTACTACTCTTAGGTGCTATCCTTTGCTTCCTTACTCCTTGTCTCCATCCTTCCCTTCCAAGGCTCTGACCTTCTCCCCTAAGGTGCTCAGACAAGGTTGTCATTATCAAAAGCCATATTCGTCCCAAGGCACATCGAGTGGAGATGTCCCAAAGGGCAGAGATTCAATCTGTCTATTTAATTGGTATTTAAATCCCTACTTCACCATGAAATGGCTGTATGGTCTTGGATAAGTCATTTTTACAGCTGAGGTAACACATTAATATTATCTCTTTCATGGGGGTGTTGTGAGAATCAAATGAGATAACATAAATAAGTTGCTTTGTAACTGAAAAATACCCTGTATAAATGCAGCTCTCTGATTCCTTTGTGTGTGTGTGTGTGTGTGTGTGTGTGTGTGTGTGACAGACTTCTCAGAATAATTTTTAAACATTCATAATGTGGGGGGAAATAAAATATTATTAAAATAAAAAAAATTGATGGGAGGAAATGATAAATAAAGATATAAT
Source organism: Antechinus flavipes (assembly GCF_016432865.1). Lineage (NCBI taxonomy): Eukaryota > Metazoa > Chordata > Mammalia > Dasyuromorphia > Dasyuridae > Antechinus > Antechinus flavipes. Next base: position 331,173,622 of record NC_067398.1, on the reverse strand, counting down.
ATTTTTCCCATTAAAGTTTACAATCTTCCTGATTTGAATTCATGAATCTCCTTTTCCCTTAGTGGTCCATGAAGTCCAGGATAAAAATATCCATTTTTTTTCCCACTGAAATCTCCTTTTCAAGTGATCCTGAAGGCTCAACCAATGGAATTAAGTTCTGGAGGTTTCTACCATATTCAAAAGACTAAGTATTAAGATGGAATACATGTCTATTTACCAAGGACCTACTTAGGTAAGGTCTATCACTAGAAGGTTGGCTGCTGAAGCACAAAAAGTGAAAGCCACATTAGTAGAAAGAACAAATCCCCACATCAATGCAATAGTGGAAAATGACTGAAATTGCTCTGACCACTACCCATTCTCTTAGTTTACATAAATAAGACCTTAGTTCAGGCTTTCATCACCTCTCTCTTCAAATACTCTCCCAGTCAGCCTCCCAATTGGTCTCCTTGCCTCAATTCTCTTTGTTCTTCTCCCTTTCCCCAGTACATCCTAAACACTACTTTTGTGGTTGTTTTGGTCATGTCTCTTTGTGACCCCATTTGGTGTTTTCTTGGTAGAGAAACTGGAGTAGTTTGCCATTTCTTTCTCTAACTCATTCATTTTACAGATGAGGAAACTGAGGGGTACATGATTTATTCAGGGTCACCCAGCTAGTAAGTATTTGAGAATGGATTTGATGAATCTTCCTGATTCCAAGCCAAACAGACCTTTCAGTTATTCACAGAAGATGCTCCATTTTTCATCCCTGTGCTTTTGCTTTGGCTATTCCATATGCCTAGAAGGATAATCTTTCTTATCTTCAACCTCATAGAGTCCTTTTCCTTTAATTACAGCTTACCCACCATCTTTTCTCTGGATTCTTTCCTAATGTCCCCCAAAAGCTAGTTGCTTCCCTCCTATGTTACTTTGAAAATATTATATTTTTCTACTTCCTATTTACACCATGTATTATTTTAATTTTTAAGTGATTTTTTTTGGGGGGTGTGAGGTAACTGAGGCAACTGATTCGACCAGGGTCACACAGATACTGGATTGTCAAGTATCTAAGGCTGCCTTTAAACTCAGGTTCTCCTGACTACCCACTATTCCACCTAGCTATTCCTTGTGTATTATTTTTAAAAGTACTTTTCTTCTCCATTATATTAGACGCTCCTGGAAGTGAGTAGGAATTGTTACATTTTTTTTTGTAGTGCCTAGCATAGTTTCTAGTACATAATGAGTGCTTAATAAGTGTTGATTGTTCCATATACCCATGGTGTAGTGCAGACTAAATCAGATTGAGAATTTTAATTGGGAAATTGAGAAATACTTAACAAAATAAATACATAAATAATATTTGACTTTCTAAGTCAATATGTGGCCCTGAGGGATTCTCATTTGTAGTTTAGTAGAGCTGTTTCTATTTGAGTTTGATACTAATGAGTATTGGATAGAAAGCCAGTCTCAGAGTTAAGAAGAATTGGGTTCAAGCCCCATCTCTAATGTACTTGCTGTGTGCCCCTGGGCAGATCCTTGCATTTTTTAGCATCCTCACACACAACTCTAATTCTAAATTGTAGAGCAAGTGTTAATTTGAATTGAAAGAGTTTCATCAACAGGAGTTCTTTATTCCAATGAAATTACAGGTCTGGTCCAAATAAGCTATAAAAATTGTTATTACTCTTACAGATTTCCCACCCTTCTCCCAGGGAGATCCACGATTTCTCTGTAAGTTTTGAGAGTGAAAACAAAACATGTGGACTAGAGGTGAATTTATAAATACATTCAAAGTTAGATTGGATGATACTTAAGATAAAAAACTCTGCTTGCCTTCCTGGGGCTGTGGATTCCTCAAGGGCAAGTTCAAGTCTCAGGACCCAGACATATGTCTGCTCCCCAAGAGCAGACACCAAAGATTAGAACAGATTGTTCTTACCAAGAGTATCATTTCCAATTCTCCTCATTTTCTCTAGTCCCTCACTAAATCAGGGCTCCTTGAAGGCAGACCTGAGAACATCTATATTAACTTGAGAACATCTACAGGAGTGACTTTTAAAAAGGTGTTGTTGAGCAGCATGGTAAAGCACTGGAGAACTGGACTTTATGTTATATATAGATCTCAGAATGTTAAAGCTGGAAGGGAAGGAAATTAATGGTCCAAACTCACACAGCAAGTTGCTTGGCTGAGCTGGGACTTGAATTCAATCTTTTATTATTATTATTATTATTTTAAATAAAAAAAATAATAGTGTTGTATTTTCCTCCATACATGCAAAGATAGTTTTCAACATCGAATTCAGCCTTTCAGCTATCAGTTGACTGCTCTTCCCCTTACTTCTATTTCTAATTCTGCCAAAGTTTGTCCTCTAAAATCTCTATGAATTTATTGGTATATATTTTGAATTTTCTCTCTATGTAGTGTTGTTTTCCTTAAGAGAATGTAAGTTCCATGAGAGAAGAGATTGTTTCATTTTTGCCTTTTAATCTCTGCATTTATAGAAGTCTTATAAAATAGTTATTGAATCTCTTGAAACTCTTCAGGGAAATGGAACTTATTACAAAGCATCTCATTCCATATTTATTTGTGTATCAAGCCTAAATTTCTATTTCCACAATTTCCAAAGATTGTTCTAAGCCAGTAATTCTCAAATTTTATACTATTAAAAATTGAGTATCTGTTCAAAGTTTTTTGTTTACATAAGCTATACTTATAGACATTCATCATATTAGAAATAAAAACTAATTTTGAATTTGTAGACTCTCTTAAAGGCTTTCAGAGACCTAGCCATTCCCTCCTCCCCACCCAGGATTCTCTGGAACATACTTTGAGAACTACCACTTTAAGCCATACTGGCCTTACTTGCTATTCACACAATATTCCTTTTTCTACCTCCAAATTTTTAAATGCCTGTGAGACATTCCCTCCTTATAATCTGACTCCTAGAAAGCGCTAGTTTAGGTCTTCATGGGGAACCTCTCAAAATCTCCACCCCCAAAGTTGTTAGCACATTGCCCCTTCTTTATATAGATTTTGTATTATTATACAAATATCTGTATATTATACCTGTGTATTATTGTATCTCCTAAGTAGAATGCAAGCTTCTTGAGAACAGGGATTCAAGGTTTTGTTTTTGTATCCATGCTGTCTTAGTTATTGTAGACACTTAATGAATTCTTACTGAATTAGCCTTTGTTCTATGCTCTGGGGCCAATTTATCTCACCCTCATACCAGACTATCAGTTTCCCCTAAATCTTCTCAAAGTAAATACCTCCAGTCTTTCAACTGATCCTTATAGTCTTTTAGAAATTTCATAATGTTGGTCCAACTTGAATGTGATTTGACTTATTATCCTTCCTAAATTAAAGCAGTCATAATGAAATATAGTACTCTATATATGGTCTGTACAGTGAGTGGAAACAAGGCACTATACCTTATATTCAACATAACCTAAATCTATGTTAGTTTTTTTTTTTTTTTTGAGGGGGGAGGCTCCTATAATCACCTTGTTGACTCATTGTGTTTGTGACCCATTCAAATACCCTAATATTTTTCTTATATGAACTATTGTCTACTCCATCTCTCCATTATATGGCTTATTTTTTTAATTCAAGCTGTAAGATTTTGCATTTATACCTATTTTTCTCATTTTATGAGATTTAGCTAATCAGACTCCTTTTTTGATCCTGTCAGCCATTCAGTGTTGTCGGCCATTGCACCCAAATTTGTCATCTTCAGCTTTGATAATCAGGCTGCTTATGACTTTTCTAATAAAAGTTCCCAAGGGCCCAAGGCTAAGGGCAGATCTCTCCACTTGATATTAACCAAGTAATGATTCCTATTTGATTCTGTTCCTCGTATTCTCCCTGTTGCACTATCACCTGGCCTACCTACTTCCATCTCATTAACTCATCTAGCACAATGGATTTTGCCAAATACTTTACTGAAATACAGGTAATGATATGTTTATGGCAGTCCCTTGATTTAATAGTCTAGTAAACCTGCCAAAAAAAGGAAACGAGGTTATTCAGGCATGACGGATTTTTAATGAAGCCATTTTGGCTTCTAGTCCATACAGTTTCCCTTTCAAAATCATCCCTTTAATAACAGGCTCTTGAATTTTTCCATGAACAATAATAATAACAATATTAGCAATAATAGTTGCCATTTATATAGCACTTTAAGGTTTACAAAATGCATCATGTTTATTCTGTTTCAGGTGACAAGGAAGCCAAATCAGTGATGATTCAGAGCAATTCTGTCAAACTAAACAGGAAGGGGGCCACTAAAATGTAAGTAAATATCTCTGCCAGATACATATTGGTTTGGAAAACTATATATTACTACATATTAGTGAATTGTTATGCATTTTGACCACATTTTATATTTGTCAAGTATTATATTTATATATATTTATATTTTTCAATTATATTTTAACCTGCTTCAGGCTGTACTTGGAAGTGTACAGATATTTCTCATCTAGAGGATGGCCTTTCTACCTCCTTAAAGGGAACCATAAAACTGAATTTGTTCCCACTACAATCTTCAATGTTTATAATATGCTTTCCTCATAATTATCCTGTTAGGCAATATTATCCCCATTTTATAGAGGAGAAAACTGAGGCTCAGAAAGGTTATGCCAAATGAGACAGACAATATGTGCAAAAAGTGCCCGGCAAATAGTAGGTGCTATATAAATGCTTGTTCTCTTCCCTTATGTAGCCCAGGCTGATGTGGTTAGTCTTACAGCCAGGATTTGCACCAGGTTCCTGAATCCAAGTTCAGCCCTCTTTCCATGTCACCATCCTTCTCTCTAAGAAAAAGAGGGCTTCTCTCTAAAGTGTCTAACCAGTTCTAGATGAAGAGACAATTGTAAAATGTACTGTAAAAAATATACCAAGCTGCTGGGAGTCTTGTGGGGGTCACCGATTCATAGAGAGAGCCCTTGCCCCTTGACTGTTAAGAGAGTCATTTTCTTTGTCCAGATTGTTCCTGCCACTCAGGGGCCGATGTGGGTGACATCTCAGAATGGGAAGGTGGCCGCGTGCTCAGAGGAAAGCTAGCCTGGGGGGGACTCACATCACCTTGCTCAGGCTCCTGCTGTCTTGATTAGGGCACAACCTGCTTCCAAACCTTTTCCTGTTCCACCCAAATACCCAGGGACCAGCAGGAATTCCATACAGAAATCTTGTTCTCTGAGGGACACAGTAGTTGAACTGTTCCTCTCCTAGGGTGCAGAATAATACGAACCACAGCATTTCAAAGGGACCTTAGAGGTATCTTAGAACAGCATCCTAATTTTATAGATGAGGATTATAGGCAACAGGACTTGTCTGTGATCACACAGCAAGTTTGTCACAAAAATGGGACCAGAATCCAAGTCTCTAAATTCCTAACTTATTACCCTTCTTACTATACTACATCCAGATACCTTGAGAGGGCTTCCTTGGGAAGAGGATCTGGGTGATGATAGAGTCCCTGCAGGGAAATGGCCAGGTTAGTATAACTAATCTGGGATCTCTGTTTTATGCTGAGCTTTATAGTGCTGGTTCTATATCTATGTGTGTGATATATTTGCAGATCCCACATCTGAACTCTGGGACAAGTGGGGGGCTGCCAATTATTAGATACTAGTATATGTATGTGTGTATATTAATATATTTATATATATATATATACATATATATACACACCCATATATATGTTATGTTGCATATCTAATTTTTATATTTATATGTCAAAATCTAGTGTGATAACATTAAAACCCTAGAATTGGCTCCCCACCAGGGAGAATACATAGGTTCTAAGTGTCTGGCAATTGTGTTCTTTCCTGTGACATTACTTTCCAACTGGGGAAAGGAGAAGGTAATATCTCAGCAGTAGCTCTCAGGTACATGTTAGCCAGCAGGGCATGTGGTCAATTATCATCATAGACAAATTCCTGCTGTGTTCTTCGTGATCCAAAGCACATTCCTCACAATTCTAATTCTCTTCATTAGCCCACAGACCCACTAAGAACAGTTATGTTTTCTTGTAGTTCACAGAGATAGCTCCAAGTTCCTATGACTGATTTCTGTAGAAAATTACCAGGAGCATTACACAAAAGTCACATGTACTAAAGAAAAGAATGGTGATCATTGCTATTATGAAAAGATAGAAGCACACATGGTTGTTTGGCTCTATATCAACTTGTCCTCATGCAAATGTGTTTCAATAAGGAATAATTGGAGTTTCTCACTATCCAGGTGCCTCTCTTCTATGGACAAACTCCAGCTGATCAATAACCTTTCCAAAATACACAGGGCACATGACACAGTCTAATGTAGTACTGAGCAGCAATATAGCTTAATGGAGAGAGGAATGGTCTGGGTCTCTGCTGTAAAAAATAGGGACACTTATCACCTAGGATTGCTGTGATTATTGAATGAAATAATATTTGTAAAGCACATAGTAGGTGATTAATAAATGCTTATTCCTTCCTTCCCCTCAGGAAAATCTGGACTCAAGTTCTGTTTTGACACATACTAACCAAGTGTCTACAAGGAAATCATTTACCTTGTCGGTGTCTCTCACTGATAAATGCTTTAAAACTAAATTACAGACAAGTTGTTGATCTTCATCTATACATGGGGAGAATTTCTCCACTGGAGTTTTGCCACATCAACAAAATCACATATAAGAAAAAGTATTAGATTTTTGGGCTGCTATATCATGCAGTGTAATACTGAAGGTGCGGCCAACAATAACCCATTAGTCTTTTTCACATAAAACATTGCCTGGTTTTGCCTCTTTTGTTTTGTACTAGTATCATGTTTGTAGGATATTAAATTTAACCTATGGAATTTCATCGGGTTCACTTTGATTTGCCAAACTAAATTATGTGCCCTGTGCATCAGTGAACATTCTTTTATCATCTCAATATTCAGGGAGTCAACTTTTTTGTGGCATAAACCCTTCTCAGAATTATCTTTTTTTAATACACAAAATACAGCAGAAAACAATTATGTTGAAATAGTTATTTGAATATAAGGGAAAAAAAGCTCCTAGGTTCTAGATTAAAAATCCCTTATCCACATCAAGTGATAAAGTGGGCTTTCTAGTCCCCAGTACAATTGGCTCATCTTGACAGTCTCCAACCTTTCAGGAATTGGTGAACTGCCTATACATGTTGCTCATAATCACTCCCCTGGAGGACATAATTGCCTACAGCTGACTCCAGAATGCTGGTCTGCATTTCCTTGTGCCTGAGTGCGTACTATTCATCTTGACATCTCCTATTTTGACAGAGGAAGAGAATGTACCCTAGTTTCCCTGAGATTTTTTTTATCTGGACTTACTGGCATTTTGTTAGTGACAGCAAAAGAGATGAGATATAATGGTTCCAGAGGGCAAAAAATTGCCTTGAAGGATAATCAAAATCTTGAGAGAGCAGAGAGTTTTTTCAGAAGACTTGCCTCAACTTCCCTTTTTGTCCAGGATTATCATTACTCCAGAAAGAACTAATTCTCCTTGAGAGAAAGTATAAAGACAAAAACAACCTCCTCTTTTTTTTTATCATTGGCAACTGAAGACTGATGATTGAGAAATAAATCATCTATGATGGCCAATCCTTAGCAGACAGAGGTCCAAAGGTGGAGAAAGCTAATATGTCTTTGGCTTCACAAATGGAAACAGATAAATTACCTATTTACAATGATCATACCAATAAATGATATCATGATAGTGGGGCAGAACAACTTGACCTCACTTATCATGCTCTATCCAAAGTATCAATCTCCAAGACATCATCAATGTAATTGGCTCTGTAGGATGTTGATATTCTAGGTCTAATGTTTCATCATATGGGGGAGCCAGGATAGCTTGAAGCTTTTGCGTATTAAAATAAACTGTGCAAAAGTCCTTTCTCCAGAGATGCTATCTCTTCTGTGACATCCAGTGGCTACTGATTTAATCCTATGTGGATCTTCCTAATCCTTCCCTATTCACCTACTCATCAGATTATTTTCAAGCCTACACATATAGTCTGCCTCACTGTGTACTTGTTCTCCTCCTGTCTTATTTAGAATGAAAATAAAATAAATTTAAAGGAAATGTGGAGAGCATTCAATAGTGCATCAGATACTAAGCCTTTTAGACAAACTAAAGGTACCATCAATTAGAGAATTTGTTCATGATGTTGGTGTATTTTTCCTACAGCAAAAATTGAGAAAATTTATTTCAAATTATGAAAATTCATTTCCTATACAAAGAAATGGTACTAGTGTAATAGTGTTTTTAGCTGATTCATAAATCTACTCTTATCAACTAAATTGAATAAATACAATGAGAAAGATAATTTAACTCAAATATTTACTGAGTAGCTATTATATGCTGGGCCCTCTGGAGAAAAAAAAGAAAAAATAGAGCATAGTCCCTGCCTTCATGTAGCTTACAGAATATTAGGGAGTAGGAGAGATAAGAAAGGAACACAAATACATACAATACAAAGTAGGATATGCAAGGAACTGTATGCTAAGACATCTAGATAGGAAGGTAGGTAAGGTAGATCTGGAGTTAAGAAGACCAGAGTTCAAATCTAGTTTCATATAGTGAATAGTTATGTGACTCAAGACAAGTCATTTAATCTCTGTTTTCTTCAGTCTCCTTATTTGAAAAATGGACACAATAATACTTAACTTCCAGGATAGATGAGGATCGAATAAGGTAATATTTTATAACCCTTTGCAAACCTTAAAATACTATAAAATGCTAGCCAGCATCAGCATTACAAAGCCATATGAATTAGCTAGAACCCATGTCACATGATGATAATCTTGAGCACTTTGTACCACACTAGACTTCTTGGTGTCACTTATTAAAAAAAAAATCAAAGATGATGGAGGAATTAGAATTTTACATAAAAATAATTTCAAAATAATTTGAAAAATCAGAAATATACCATCTCATCATCCCAGTCTAGAACCAAATTATGCTTAATTAGTAAGACTATGATTCTCATAAGACAAAAAATTGTTATTCAGTTGGATCCCATTAATTCAAAATTGGGGAAAATTTGAATATGGACCAAGTGAAGCTTGCCTTTGTATTCCTTATGGGGGAAAATGTTTGTTGAACATTTAATGAGACTTTAGGATGAATAACTAGTCAATTAAGCAACAATTGTTTCTGAGGATACTTAAAACCACTTCAGCAATGCCAATTCTGAAGTTTTATATTACAAATGATTCTTGTATATCTAGTCAAAGTCTGTAAGGGCAATGACTTTGTAACACCTTATTAGCTACTAACTATTATGTTATGTACTTCTTCAATGTACTATGACCATGAGGTCATTACAGTATTGTAAAGGAGAAGAATCTGATGTTGCATTTGGTTTTGGGAAACTTCCAAGATTATAATATACATTTTCTTCTAATTTAGATAAGACTCTTTATTCTTATTTCCTTATTATTTCATCTGGCAAAACCTGGAAGCCAGAGTGAGAAGAACACTTAACCTGAAGTCACAGGACATGGGTACAAATTCTGCCTTGGATGTTTATTACCTTTGTGACTTTGGACAAATTCCTAAATCTCAGTTTCCTCATCTGTAAAATGAGGGGTTAAATCAGATGATCCCTGAAGTCTCTTGCTGATTTAGATTTTTTATCCTATGAGCCTAGAAACTAGAAGTGGAGGTGAAACTCAAAATAAAACAAAATCTTTTAGGCTTCAATTTTAGTTGATTGTACTTGTCTGGAATTTGAATAGCAAATAACACAGTAACCATCTCATTTGTAGAGAGGATTATAGAATCATCATATAGTAGATTTGGAGTTAGAAACTACTGACTCCAACCCCTTCATTTTATAGATGAAGAGACTGAGACCAATTAAATTTAAGTGGATCACACAATTAGTGGATTAGAACTGTGGTCTTCACTCCTTTGCCTTACAGAATGTTTTACTTCCCTTAGTAGTCTACCGACTCCTTCTTGAAGAAAAGAACCATACCTTATTTATCTGGGTACCTTTCTTAGCACCCAACACAGAATTTTTCACATTGAGTGTCTTCTTTACTTAACATTTTCTTCTATTTTTTCTTTTTTGGTTTTGCTTGATTCAGTTGTTTTTCTAAGTAGGTATTTTACAGTCTCCTTTACTTAAAAGGCTTGGTGGATCAAGGGAGCTCCTAGCTCTAAACTGCATTTGGCATGTTGTTGAGAGGATTCAAATAATATTAGGTAATTTAAAAATTTCGGCCAGAATGACAAGATATGACATATAACAAAATCCCATTGAATACAAACTTGTGGAAAGAAATTAAATGAAACCAGAATTTTGGGATCCCTTAAAAACTCCTTTGAAAAGAATCGCATTCATTTTTCAGATATATAGGGAACCGAGACCAATTTATTTTAAAAAATACAAGCAATTTTCCAATTGGTAAAGTTAAAATACGTGAACAGGTAGTTTTTAGAAGAAGAAATCAATGCTATCAATAATCACATAAAAATGCTCTAAATTACTACTGATTAGGAAAATGCAAATTAAAACAACTCTGAGATACTACCTCATACTTATTAGAGTGACTAAAAAAACAGAGAAAGAAAATAAATGCTGGAGGAGATGTGGAAAAATTGGAACACTGATGCATAATTTATAGAATTGTAAACTGATTCTACCATTCTAGAGAACAATATGAATCTACAATCAAAGGGCTATAAAACAATACATATCCTTTGATCTGATAAAACTATTACAAAGCCTGTGTCCCACGTTAACCAAACAAAACGAAAAAGGACCTATTTGTACAAAATAGCAGTTTTTTGGGAGGGATGGGAAAAAACTGCAAATTGAGAGAATGTCCATCATTTGGGCAAAGACTGAACAAATTGTGGTACATAATAGTTGATATAATACTACTGTATTATTAAAAAATGATGAGCAAGTTGGTTTCAGAAAAACTTAAGAAGACTTACATGAACTGATGCAAAGTGAAGTCAGTAAAGTACAATGAATAACATTATACACAGTAGCAACAATATTGTAAGGACCCAGGGAAACTGGTGAATTCTGAGTGCAAATTGAAGTTTATTTTTCTCACTTTTTATTTTTCCTGCTTTTTTTTTTTTTTGACAACATGGCTAATATGGAAATAAGGTTAGCATGACTTCACCTATGTAGTTGATATCATATTGCTTGCCTTCTCAATAGGTAGGGAAGAGTTGGGAAGGAAGAACATTTGAAACTCAAAAGTTTAAAAGTATTAAAATTTTTAAATGTAATTGAAAAATACTTAATGAAATAAGTAAAATATATTAAAAGGAAAAGAATGGCATGTGTAGCAACAACTGTCACATAATTTAGTTTTTTAAAAATATTTTTTCCCCTTTTCATAGGCAGAAGGAAAAAGAAGGCTTTTGTTATCAAATAACTATATAATATGTTCTCATTTTTTTAATTTCTTCTGGTTTTGCTATGATTTCAACTTGCTCATTGGCTTACTCATTGATTTGATTTTCTGCTCTTTCTTTTTAATCAGGTTAGCTTAAAGTTTATCAATTTCAATGGTCATTTAAAAATAGTTTTTAGTTTTACTTATCATTTCTATAGTCTAATTTGTTTTCAATTAATCTATTTATCTAATTTTTAATTTCTTTTGTGCTTATTTTAAGTTTATAATTGCTTTCTCATTTTAAACAATGCATATTTAGTTCATTAATCTTTGATTTTTTTCTATTTTGTTAATGCATACTTTGTGAGGATTTGATTTCCCCCTTTTTAAAGACTGCTTTAGATGCAACCCAAGCATTTTGACATGTTATTTCATCATTATCTCTTACATAATTATTAATTTTTTCTGATTTGTTCTTTCATCCACTTACTTAAAACTTGATTGTTAAACTTCATTTGGGATCTATATCTTTCATTTGTGGTCAAAGAATCAATTCCTATTTTATTGAATTATGATCTATAAAGGATGTATACATTATTTCTGCCTTTTGAAATTTGTTTGCAATATCTCTGTTCCCTATTACATAGTAACTTTTTATAAAAATTCTATGTTCAGAAATAAGTAAATTCTTTTGCTATCTCCTTTTAGAAGATGTCTTAAGTTTTTTGACTCTAGATTCTTCAGGATTTTGACCAGTTTCATATTTTCCCTTTTGCTTATCTTTCTTAGATTAATCCAAAACTGACAGGGATATTGAAGTCTCCTGTCATTATTGTGTTTATGTAATATACATAATGCTGCCTTTATGAATGTGGATGCTAAGATATTAAAACATTTAATTTTATTACTCATATTTGTTTAAGCACAGTTTTTTGTTACTTTTTTGAATATATATTTTATTTTGTTAGAGAGCATGATCATAATTTCTATTTTTTATTTACCTGAAGCATAGTAAAAATTTTCCTCATTCATTGTTTTATTTTTTGTATGTCTGTTTTTAAAATGTGTTTCTTATAATTTACAGATTGGGAGTTTCTTTTCTTATCCAGTCTTTTACTCTTTTTCATTTTATTGGATTATTTAACCCATTCTATATTTAAAATTATGAGCATTAGGTTAAACTTCCCTCCAACAATCTCTAATGTTGGGTTTTTATTTGTTACATTTTTCTTCTATTTTAAACACAGAATAATGTTCCTTTAATAGTTTAATCTTCCTCTTTTAAAAAAAAATTATTTCTTTTTCCACTGTCTTTCTTTACTCACGCTTCTTTACTCTTCTCCACTGTTATTCCTTTTCCTTTAGGGTTTTGCTTATAATTATTTTTTCTTCCCCTGATTTTATCTTGTTACATAATTCAATTCCTCTTCCTCTCAAAAACTCAAGTAGATTTCTTTCTTTCACTCTCCTCCCCTTTAACTAATTCGGTTCATTAGTTTTTTCAATTTCATTTTATGAGCCCCTTTCTAAAAAGAATTTCTCTCATTCTCTTCATTATCTACTTTCTCTATTTTTTCTAGACCCTCATTCTCTGATGTATGACCCCTATAATTTCGTAGTCTATCTTTTCTTTGTATTCCTCATGCAATCAAAGCTTCCGAGGTATCCATCCTAAACTCTGACCTCTAGATTTTTTTTTGCCACTGACTTAATCCATGAGATCAAGCTTGTCCTATAAATTGCCTTTTTTTTTTCCATTGTGCCTCCCAGAAGAATGATGATTATTTCAAGTGTCAGAGAGGACACTGGTAGGGTCCTTCTTCCACTATATCCTTGAGTATGCAGCTCACTACTGATCTATGCTTTCCCTTAGTTATATAATCCCCCTTCCATTTGCTTCAAAATCCCCTCCCTAAATCCATGCTCTCCTGCCCCTTTAGGTGCTAGTTGTCCTCAGGAGTTCCAGCTTGCCATCCCCCTTCACCTCTAAGAGTATACACCAGTGGAGTATTACCAAAGCAGCCAATTTTCCCTTCCTTTTTGATTTTTTCCCTTCCTTTTCACCGACTCCCTTATAGTTTTTCTCTAAAACCAGAATTTCTGCCTTCATCACTGTCTCTTTGTTAGAAAGGAGTTTCTCATTGGTCTCTGTGGTATCACTCTGTTGGCTATTTCTGTCCTTAGCTGTTATCCTCTCCTCTTACATTTCTATTTTTTGGGGGGTGTCTTAGAAGCAAATATTTGTTCACTTTTGATTTTCTTTCTAAAAATGGCCCAGGAACCTTCATTATTCAATGTACATATTTTATCATTTATAGTTAAGCTCAGACTTTCAGAGTAGCTCACCCCACAGAATCCTAAGCTCCATTGCTCATCAGAACACATTATTCCACTCCCTGTTATGCAGAGGAGGATGCAGAATAGTCTTGCTTATTAGAATTTTCTTTCTTTTGTATTTGAAAATCATTCTTCTTATCACTGGCAGAACTTGTTTCTGAAATTGTTAAATTTAACCATTATGTGTCCTGGAGTTTGCATCCTTAGGGTTTCATTTTGTTTTATTGTCCCCGGAGATGATCTATGAATTCTTTCAATCGGTATTTCATTTTCTATCTTTAGTAGTTTAGTTAATTCTCTTTTATTATTCCCTGCATTGCGATATTAAGGTTTGTCCTATATTGTTCTTCTTGGAGGCCTATGATCCTTAAGTTGTTTCTAGACATACTGTCTTAAGATTGATATGTTTTGTTTGCATAGTGAGTATATTTTCTTTTAAAGTTGTTGTTTTTTTGCTTTCCTTTTTTTTTTAGATTAGCCTTCACTTTTGTGCATTTGTATTCCCAATCTATTGTTTTGTTTTCTGTTTCTTTGGTGAAACTTGCCACCTCAGATGCCAGGTTTTTCTCTCCTGTCTATTATTTTTGTTGTGCAAGCTACAAATTCAGCTTTCAAAATTCCCATTTGTTTACTGAGCCACTCAAGAATAATGTGTTAAGGTTCCATGTTCTCTTCTCATTCCTTTGTCTCATCAAAACAATCAAGATTGTTTTTCTTACTTTTGAAGTATTTATTCATAGATGTCGGAACCTGTTTACTAGATTTGAAAGCTATATTTCCTTATGTTAACATTTAAGTCTTTTTTTCTAAGATCTTTGGTAATCTTTTTTTGTTCCTCTTGATTTTTCTCTATTTTCTGACTCTGTCTCTTCCAATAGTGGTTTCCTTGGAGGCTAGACCTTGAAGTATTTCACCCTTCTAACCTGATTGGCAATTTATAATTCACTAGTCTAGGTTTCTGCCCTAAGTAACTTCTGGATAGTCAGAACTGGCCCCAGCTAAATATTGGGCTTTTTATCAGGTTTACTGGAGTGATATACAACTCCTTTCTCCCCCTCATGCACAGTATCTAGTCCTGTTCTACTGCCTGTTTTTTAATTCTACAGCCTGTCCCTGGCAATTTAGGGAGCTGCCATGCTGGTGCCACAGGTTTGTCTGTCCAGCCCTGAAAGTTTAGAACTTTGTGGTGCTGCTACTATAGTGATGCAGCCCCTCCAGCCAGCTTTTGCTTCTGAAAGGCTGCAGCCCATCACACTGTATTTCACTGTATGAGCAAGCTTCTGCAGCCTAGATCCAGTGTCTCCATAGCACAGGAAAAAGGAAGAGGATGGGGACCCACCTTATGCATTTGGGTTTTATTGAATGCCCTAAACACATGGGTCAAGTCTTTGGGTCTGTTAATGCAGATTTACTGTCCATAGTTTGGGAGAAGGATGCTGAGCAAGTTCAGGGTCAGTATCAGATTTATTTTTTTTAAAAAGTTGGATTCTGGGCATCCTAGACTATATAATTGCCTTATCTTTGGTAAACAATTTCTATTTTTGATAGGTTGTGCAGATGAGAGAAAGTGTCATCTTGTTGTTCATGTGTCCTAGAACTCCTGACCCTTCATTCTTAAAGGTTAAAAAAAGGGAAATGGAAGACCAACCATATTGGAAAGATTTTGAGTATGGTTTGACTATATGAATATTATCAAAAGACCAATAGAGCTAAACTTAGAGGAATTCCCTAGAAAGAAGATCACCAGTTGAGTTGTTTTGACCATAGTATCTTATTAAGCCTTCTTCTAAGGCACAGAGAGGCAGCAATGCACACATTGATAGGAGTACTCAGTCTGATGAAATCATAGCTCTTCTGAATTACTGAAGTACCCAGATGAGTTCAGAGAAATGTATGGCTTGTATATTCTATACAACTTGAATTCTGTGCTCTCTCTTATCTGAAAACCACAATTGTTCTCAACAAATGGTAAATACACGGTTTCCAGAAAAATTTGGCAAGAAACTCAAAATCTCTCTAGGCAGTTATTCCAAACTGAAAGAGATTGGATTGTGAGGGGAAGGCCATCCTGATACCTATGGTCAAATCTATCTTCTTAGAACTTCTACCCACTGACCATAATAATACTCTCTTGGGCCAATCTGATTACATCTAATTCTTCTTTCACAGTGTAGTCTTTTCAAATGTTTGAAGACAGTTATCTTGCTCAGTTTCCACTCTTCTGCAGGCTGACTACCCTCAATTATTTTAGCTGAGAAAATAGAGATGTTTAGTCTAAAGAGGATCAGGTATCATGGCAGGAGGGGGAACAGATGATCATTGATTTCAAACATCTGAAAGACATCTTTTTTAAAAATTATTTTTTAATTATGAATTTCATCATTAATAAATTGAAATATTTAATATGCAAAGCAGAGGATTATGTCATGGAACCATGAACTTCTGTTATGGTACTTTTATGAGAAAGATTGGACTTACTCTGTTTGATTCTAGACAGAATTGAGACCAGTGTTTTGAAATTAAAAAAAAAAAAAAGTAAAAGGGCAAAGGGATTAAGGGTGGGCACAAATACTTATTAAGCCCATGTGAGAAACTATGCTAAAAGTTTTACAAAGATTACATCATTTGATTCTCACAGCAACCCTATGAAGAAGGTGCTGTTTGAAGAAGGTGCTGTTCTATTAATTTCCCCATTTTTTACTGTTGTTACTATTGTGGAAACTGAGGCAGCTAGTATGTATCTGAGGCAGAATTTGACTCATATCTTCCTGATTCCTGCAAAGTACTCTATCTACAATACAACTTGCTTATCTTCTGAGAGATGCAGGGCTTTCTCATGACTAGAATTTTTAACACGTTTCCAGCGTAAATAATTTCCTTCCTTTTTTCTGCCTACTGCTTCCCATTGAACTCCTTGAGGTCAGAGAAATCCTGGGGCACTAAATCGGATTTACTTCAACTCACTTGCCATGTCACAAAGGCTTGGCACAAATCCTTCGGCGAAGAGTTGACCCAGCAAAGTCAGTTAAATTGACTTCTCATTTTTCCTTCCTTCCCAACACTCATCCTTAAAGATAACATATGTTTCCTGCAAGGGGGCGTTTTCATGGTGCTTAACTTCTATTTACAGAGAAAATGGACTTGCATTTTTAATAAACTCCATGTCAGATTTTAAAGCACACACTCATTATTCAAATCCAGTTTATGTGAGCTTTAGTTTCACATGCTCAGGAGGGAGCTCTCTGAGAACCAAGTACACATAATCACCTCTTGATAGCATGTTTGGCTTGGTACACTTGACCAATGTGCTCCTGAACTCTACATTTTGCCATTTGATGGAACTAGGGATAGTTATTCAGAGGAAGAAAAAACTTAGAGGGCATCGGATTAGCTGTCTTGAAATATTTGAAAAGCTATGATGCAGAAGAGGAAAAACTGACTTGGTTTGTTTAGCCTCAGGGGTCCCAGCCCAAGAAATAAGGGAAAGGAGGGGGAAAGGAATAAGCATTAATCAAGTCCCAGCTCTGTGTCAGGCACTATGCTAAGTACTTTGCAAATATTATCTCCTCTGATCTTTACATCAAATGAGATGAGTGGAAGTCAGAAAGAGGCAGATTTCTGCTTTCCATAAAGAAAAAGTCTCTTTAACAATTAGAATTGTCCCTGAGTGAAATGGGTTACTTCCCAGGGTACTGAGCTATTAATGGAGGTTTTAATTGGGAGTTAGATTGCTTGCTAGGTTCAGTCATTTTTCAGTCATGTTGGATTCTTCATGAACCCATTTGGGGTTTTATTGGCAAAGATACAAAAATAGTTTGCTGTTTCCTTCTCTAGCTCATTTTATAGATAAGGAAACTGAGGTAAACAGGATTAAGTGACTTGTCCAGGGTCACTTAGCTAGAAAGTGATTAAGGTTATATTTGAACTCAGGACTTTCTGACTCCAGACTTAGTCTATCCATTGTACCACAGGTGGCCTAAATTTCCTCTGAGATCATGATTTGTGTCTAGAGACCTAGACTGATATCATGACGACATCATGAAGAAATTGGGTTTCGGTTTCATCTCTGATATGAGTTCTGAAACCATGGACAAACCATTGAACTTCTCTAAGGTCAGTTTCCTTAACTGGAAAGTCAAGATAGATAAGCCTACAGTGGCAACCTTACAGGCTATTATGTGGCTCAAATGAAATAATGGATTAACATTTTGTAAACTCGATGCTATTTGACTGCCAGATATTGTTGTTATAAATCTGAGATTCTATGAATTTGTCTCAAATTGGAACAGATCCATCATGTCCAGTCCATGAATTTTGATACCTTTTCTACTACCATCTAACATCTCAGAGACTCTAGGACAGGGGTCCTCAAACTTTTTAAATAGGGGGCCAGTTCACTGTCCCTCAGACTGTTGGAGGACCGGACTATAGTAAAAACAAAAACTTTGTTTTGTGGGCCTTTAAATAAAGAAACTTCATAGCCTTGGGTGAGGGTGATAATCGTCTTCAGCTGCTGCATCTGGCTTTCAGGCCATAGTTTGAGGACCTCTGCACTGGGACATGAAGTCCTCTTGAAATTAAATGTGGTATGGTGATGACCATTTTGCAGATATAGAAACTGAGAACTATGAGTAATATGATACAAGGTCAGAAAAGGTTAACACACTTATACTAGAATCAGGAATAATGTGTTTGGGTAAAAAAGATAGATTAAAAATGGTATCAATGAAACATGAATCAATTTACTTTAAATGTATTCAACTCCATGTTTTATCTATGCTGAATTTTAGGGAAGATTTCAATTTGTAGATAAATTATACATCTTTGCTTAATCTCCACTACAAGCCTCCTAGAATATCCTCTCCCTTTCCTATCAAGTTTTGAAAGTTCCTTATTAGTTGTAAGGATTAAATTAAATTAAATTAATGCAACATTACTAAGAGCCTACTTGCCATTGCAGAAGAGGTGCTTGGCTACAGTTTCAAAGCATTCTCTGGTCTGAAGCTCCTTCCAGCTCTTACATAATATCTTCCTATGCTTTCAGATAATTGGAATAGGGAAAAATTCATTCTTTGTCTTTAGTCTCTTTCTTCCCATTACTTATGGGAACACAAGCTACCGATCTCTTTTGACCTCCTTTGTAAAGCAGGACTGGTGTTAACATCTGAATTAACATTGGTGATTGCCCTGTCTGAACATCTGATAGATGTGGCATAATTTACTGAAGAGAAAAATGAAATTGGAATTAGGAGACTGGGATTCTAGTTCTGATTTTTCCCCTCACTTATTGTGTGACCTTGGGAAAATGACTTTCCCTTTCTGGGCTACAATTTCTTCATCTATAAAACTAGGAAGTTGAATTAGATTAGATTTCTAAGGTCACTCCTCCCCTTGTAATCTAACATTTCATTTGGGAAATTAATCTCTAATCCCTTATAATAAAAAAAAAGCTCATATATTTGACAGTTAACAAAGGACTTTTTGTCCATGATTGCCTAAGAATCCTGAAAAGTTGGTAGCCAATTTCTCTTATTCCTATTTTGCAGATGAAGATATAGTCTCAGAAAGATAAGTCAACCTGCCTGTTATTGCAGAATTAGTAAACGAGGGAGTCTGCATCTACAAATTCAGGGCTCTTATCCTTCCCTCATTTCTGCCCTTGAAAGAATTGGCTTCTGTATCAAGAAAACAGTAGATGGCCTTTATTTCTTCTTCTCAATGGCCCATGAAACTGAGGTCAGCACCTGCCCTTTTGGATGAAATAAATACCATACTTCCAAAAAGTCAGAAAGGACAAGCAGGTGCTCTGGGGAATATTGTTTGCATTTTTAAAAATTAATCTTTGAATCTGATATAATATACTGTATGATGTGCAACTCAAAGGTTGGGACACAGAGAAAGGTCTGGTGAGACTATATAACAAAATTTTCTAATCATTAATATCTGGCCATACAATAAAAAGGTCATCCTGCACATTGGAGAAGGAGAGTTTTACTTCCTGCCTTCTTTCTTCATCTTGATTAAATCAAGGTAATTAGGCTCCCAAGATCTCTCTGCCTTTCCCCTTTCAAGGGATTTGCTGTGCTAAGCCAGCCCTGGATGGAAGAATTTGGGAGGTGTCTTGGGCCTAGCATAAACTAGGCTTGATGTTTTCAAATTGTTACTCAAAAACTGATATTAAATCACCCCAAGCTGAAAAGATAGTTACACATAGGCAAAAAAAGAAAAAAGAAGATGAGGGAGTCGGGGAATGATTTGTATTGCAGAATCGATAAACTGATTAAGAAAGGAAAGAAAGGAAAACATGCCTTCTTTTTTGATCTGGGACTCCAGGTCTCTGATCGGTTGTCAAAGGCTATCCATGGAAAAACCAGAGAGGATGCTATACTATATATCCATGTATCTGAGCTTTATCTCCTTACCTACAACAACCACCTTTGTGAATCAATCAGAATCCAAACAATGACCAAATGGGACTCAACCTAGGACCTGTCTTAAGCTTGGGGCTCATACTTTGTGGCTACCCCATCCCTAAAGGGCACTCCCCTTCCTTCTCATCATATGCCCAAAAGGGTAAAGTAGACCTGGAAGAAAAGGGGAAGGCGGGTCATAGGCCAAGGAAAATAATGGGGCAAAAGTGGGAAAATAAAACTTTCCTATGTGCACTATTCTTTGTGCATACTGGCCCAAGCCACCCCCATTCCCAAACTTCTTTTCACTGCTACCCTAGCCTTTCTTACCTCTTTCTGCCTCATTTCCTCTCCCCCCCAAAAGATAGCAATTTATATTTCTGTTAAGATCTATTTTTTATTCTGAGTGATTGGTTAGGAAACTACATAGTTGGTTGGTACCTAAGCTTTTCAAAAGGAAAATTGTACCTTTAGGGGATTCCTGCTCTCTCTCTTTCTTCTCAGACATCTATTTTCCATCAAGGCACAAACTGCAAAGGACAGATTTAAGCAGTTGATCCCTTTCCTTCTGATAGTGTGAAGTGCATCAATTATTCCCTGGACACAGAGCTGAGGTGGGGTCCTTTGAATCATCCCCCTCTGGAGCTCTGGAGCACACAGGCTTTCCTGACAGAAGGCTGCCCGGTGCCGCCTTTTGAAGACGCCACAACAAATTAGAATTTCTACATCCTCTTGGAACAGTGCAGTCTGTTGTCCTCGGGGACTAAAGTCTGTGGCAGCCGTTCTCTATTAAACCTGTAAGCTTTAAACTTTTTAATTTAACTTCGGCAGGGAGATGTATCTGTAACACTAAGAGACGGCTTTTATACGGGGGGAAGTTTGGCTGTAGCTGGACGTGGACTTTTTGACAGAGAGGAGCACAGTGTGAGGATTAACTTGGCCACAGGAAGAAGGGATACACACAATCATACCATAGCAATAGCAATAATAATAATAGTGATTTGTATAATAGTTGATGGCCAGAAGAATTTAGTCACTAGGTTTTTCTCATTTGTCCTATGACACAGGTAGAAGGAAGGAAGATAACTAGCATTTATTAAGTAAATACCTACTATGTGCCAGGCACCGTATTGTGGGCTTTACAAATATCTCATTTGGAGGGAGATGCTGTTATTACCTCTATTTAATGGCTGAAAAAACTGAAGCAAAATTTGAACTCAGGTTTTCCCCAATACCTGGGCTCAGCATTCTAGATGAAAATCCTAAGGTTGATTTAATGAATTGCTTCAGGATATATGGCTAATAAAAAAGGATTTGAAATCAGTTCTTTAATTCCAGGCCTTTTTTCCCTAAAGGAAATCCTAGACCACGAGGATAGCAAGAAAAGAGAGATATGGCAGGCAGCTGGGGCTGGTGATGGGCTGTGCATAGAATACTCTGAGGAGGCTACCACCGTGTTGTGGCTATGGCCAGAAGTTGCTGCAAAGACAGCTGATTGCCTTGGCACTTCTGCCCAGGACGGTGGAAGCCAGGGTAATTAAAGGAAGCAGGCAGAATAAATGGACCGGGGCATTCTGCTGAAAACTGGCTGTGATCTTTTATCCTCCAGTTAGCAGCCAAAGTGTCCGTAGTCCCAGTATGACCATGACACATTTCTCCCCTCACTCCTACTTAGTACCTTCAGTATCTTCCTATTACTTCCAAGATTAAATGTAAAAGTCTCTGTTTAGCTTTTAAAATCCCTTACAACCAGGTCTCTCTCTTTTCCAGTCTTCTTAATCCTCTTAAAATGCTCTTCATGGTATCCCTCAAAAAACCACACATCATCTCCAACCTCCTTTGCTTGTCCCTCACATTTAGAATTCTCTCCTGGGGAAACATTGTGCAAAAATGTTTGTAGCAGCCCTGTTTGTAGTGGCAAGAAACTGGAAACTGAGTGGATGCCCCTCAATTGAAGAATGGCTGAATAAACTGTGGTATATGAATGTAATGGAATATTATTGTTCTGTAAGAAATGACCAGGAGGATGATTTCAGAAAAGCCTGGAAAGACTTTCATGAACTGATGCTAAGTGAAATGAGCAGAACCAGGAGATCATTGTATACAATAACAAGATTATACAATGATCAGTTCTGAGGGGCAACAGAATCAGTTCTTTCCAACACTGAGATGATTCAGACCAGTTTCAATGATCTCATGAAGAGAGCCATCTATACCCAGAGAGAGGACTGTGGGAGCTGAATGTGGATCACAACATAGTATTTTCACTCTTTTTGTTGTTGTTTGCTTGCATTTTGTTTTCTTTCTCATTTTTTTCCTTTTTGATCTGACTTTTCTTATGCAGCATGATAATTGTAGAAATATGTACACATAATATTGGATTTAATATATATTTTAACATGTTTAACATATATTGAATTACTTGCCATCTAGGGGACAGAGTGGGAGGAAGGAGGGGAAAATGTGGAACACAAGATTTTGCAAGGGTCAGTGTTGAAAAATTATCCATGCATATGTTTTGAAAATAAAAAGCTTTAATTAAAAAAAAAAAAAAGAATTCTCTCCTGCCACCTCCTGGCTTCCTTCAAGACTCAGTCCAAGTCTAGAGGCAATTTTTCCCACTGGTAGTGCTGTCTCTGAAATGACTTTCCATTTACGCTGCTTATAGTTTGTATGTATATAGTCATTTGCATGTTTATCTTCCCTGTTAGAATATGACCTCCTTGAAAGCAAGGACTATTTTTTAGGCAATTAAGTGACTGGCCTATGGTCACATAGCTGATAAGTGTCTAAAGTCACATTTGAACTCAGATCTGGTGGCTCTATCCACTCTGCCACCTAGTTGCCCTTCTTTGTGTCCTTACCTCTTAGTATATCACCAGGCACATGGTAGCAGCTTAAAAAAAGCTTATCAAGAGCTCTGTGTGAATATGGAATAAGAGTAAGATTAGTGGGTATGGCCAAACAGCAGGAATACAGCCATTGGGGACCATACTGCACCCCTGGGTGTATGGCACTTCCATTGCCTTTTGTCTTTGTGTCCTGGAACGGGATGGGCTGCCCATCACCTGGGAGCCAGCACCTTCATAACTTCATCTGCAGATAAGGCATGTCCGAGTATCTGGTGCTCCTTCCCTTAAAAGGCCCTTTCTGTATCACCCTCCCCCACTTCGGGTCATCTGCTACCCTACTAGGAAAAGAGCAGAATTTGCCTTGGAACCCTTCTAGAGGGCACCTCTCACACCTCTTCCTAGAAACATCAGATAGAGCCTTAGAAACAGATCATAGAATCTTGGATTAAGAGCTAGCAGGAGCAAGTGGGGAAAGGGTCCAACCCCTCTGTGCCAACAGAGGCATAGAGAGGTTATGTGATTTGCCCAGCTTGTATCTCAGGCAGGATGTGAACTTGGGTCTTGATTCTTAAATACTGTGCCTCTAAATCTTCCTTATCATCCTCCACATTGCTACTGAATCCTTGGCCTGGAAAGTATTATGTCCCTCACTATCAGTCAGTAGCAATCTGCCAGATATATGTGGGAGACTTCTAAAAGAAAGTTTTTAGCAGTTCTCCAGAGGAGGCATTACCATAAATTAAAAACAAAAATATCAGAAATGATATTTATGTTTTGCTTGGAGGAAGTGGCATCTATCACACATTTACATGTTTTTTGTTTTTTTTTCCCCCAGCCCACTTATTGATTTCAATAAAAACTCAGAAATATGAAGCTTTTTCATATGTGTTGGGGGTTTTCTTAAATTTTTGAACAAATAGGAATATTTTGTCACATACATTCTCAGAAATATGAAGCTTTTTCATGTGTTGGGATTTTTCTCCATTTCTTGAACAAATAGGAATATTGTGTCATATACATTCTAGCCATGATTTGAGGAAAGGCTCAAGGTCGGCTCTCATAAATCCAGAGTACACTGACTGACAATGTGGGGAGCAAAGATCATGACATGTGGAGAGTTTCAATGAAGGAACTGGGGATGTACTGTTGCAGAAGAGAAGATTTAGGGAGCACATAATAGTGATTTTCAAGTATCTAACTAAAAGATTGTCACATGGAAGAGCAGTTAGATTTGTCTTGCTTGCCCCCAGGGAGCAGAACGGGAATGAATGGGTAAAAGTCAGTGAAGTGGAATTCATCTTGATAGAAGGAAAATTTCCTAACTAGGTTTATCCAAAAGTAAAATAGGCTAATTTGGAAGGCTCCCTCTTCCTGGAGGGTTGTTTTTAAGGAAAGGTTGGTTGACTATTTGTCAGGATTACCAGCATAGTTGGAAGGGAAAGGAATGAGCATTTAAACTGTACCTCCCATGCTGGGCACTGAGCAGTGAGTGCTTTACAAATATTATCTCAGTTGATTGTTGATCTCAACAAAAAATATATCCAGAAATATGAAGTCTTTTCATATGTGTTGGGGTTTTTCTCAGTTACTTGAATAGGAATATTGTGTCGTACAATTTAAGAGCTACGATTTGAGGAATGATGTTGGCAGGCTCTCATAAATCCAGAGGACACTGACTAAGATGGTATGGGGAGACCATGATATGTGGAGAGTTCTAATGAAGGAACTTAAAAGAACCCTGAGGTAGGTACTGCTCTATTATTATCTATTATTTTCCCCATCTTATTCAGCAAACTGAAGGCAAGTGATTTGATCAGAGGTACATAGCTAACGTGTGTGAGGTCAGATTTGAACTCAGGTTTTCCTGATTAAGGCCCACAACTCTATTCATTGTGATTCTGTGGAAATGTTCATTTTGTTCCCTCTTCTTTCTTCCCCCTTCCATGACTCCATGCTTAGCCTTAGTGATAAAGTCTCAGTTGGCTTATTCTCCCTTGGAATGGCAGGGATTTTCTTTTTCCCCATGAGGTCTCAAATCCTGCTGTCTACAACCTAAATGTGCTTTCTGTTGATCTCTTTTTTGTGAGGCAGTTACCCCCTACTCTTTCTTTATGAATATATTTTCCTCATTTCATTCATATACTCAGACAACTAACTGGTCCCAAAATTCTTGTATGCAAACAGCTCTTTGTATGTTGTTGCTCCCACAAGAATGTTAGCTTTTTGAGAGTAGGGATTGTGTTTTTGTTTTTTTCATATCCCCCTCCGTGTTGTGTGGACATTGAGTTCTGAGGACCCTTGGCACAGTACCTAGCATACAGTAGGTGCTTAATAAATGCCTATTGACTGACTCTTTCACTACTGGGGGTGACAAAATTCCAAGAGAACAGTCTCAAAGACTATCTTGTCTAACTAGGAGATGGAGGCTATCCTTATTCTTTAAGTGGGTCGCCACTGACAAACTGAGACCTGAAAAAGATCTTACTTTAAAAAGATCAAGGTTGCCCACTAAATCCTGGGCTATTGTCTTGACTTATGTCTTCCCATTGGACTTTGATAACTCTGATCTTTTTCGAGGATGAAGGATGAACAACAACAAAGTTGTTCTCTCAGCATTTAAAGCATTTTTAGCTCCAGTCAAATCTTTCAAGACTTTTTTCAAATTGTTCCCATTAATCCACATGCATTCTATATCCCAACTAAATTAGCCCAATTATTATTGCTTCCTAAACTCATCCCTTCCATTTCTTCTTTCTCTACCCTGCTTTTCTTCAAGGTTCTACCTCAACAATCCTTTCCTGATGCTTTCCCTCACCTGTTAATGCTATCCCCTCCCTCAACAAGTGACCTTACAGTTCCTTATCTGAATAAAAATTTCATGCCTCAAGAAGCAATGGCAGCAGTGAAAGTGGCTGTGGCAGCAGTGGCCACTCACATTTCCAAAGCATTTTAAGGTTTGCAGGCTTTTAAATACATTAGCTCATCTGGTTCTCCCATGGGTCCCAAGAAGTAGGTGCCTTATTAATTCCCATTACACAGGTGCGGAAACAGAGGTTCAGAGAATGACTTGGCCACATCACACAGTTGGTGTCTTTGTTTAAATCCAGATCATCTTTGCTTCCTGACATGCACTCTGCAGTACAGCGACACTGATCTCCTGGCTGTTCCTCAAACAAAGCACTCCATTTCCAGGCATTTTCTATGGTTATTCATTCCTGGAATTCTTTCCCTCCTCAGCTCTGCTTAACTGACCTCCCTGCCTTTCTTTAAGTCTCAACTAAAATGCCATCTTTAACAAAAAACCTTCCCTAACCTTTCTTAATTTCAGTGTTTTTCCTCTATTAATTATTTCCTTTTATTCTAAAATAGGCCTTGTTTTCAATACATCTGTTTGAGTATTATTTCCTCCATTAGATTGTCAGCTCCTTGGGGGCCTGAAATTGCCTCTTTTTTGCATCTTCAGTATTTACCACAGTGCCTGGAATAGAGTGGGTACCTACTAAATGTTTAGTGATTGATTGAAATCCCAGCTAAGAGCCTTCTTTCCATAGGAAGTCTTTCCCAAATTCTCTTAATTCTAATGCTTTTCCTCTCTTACTTATTTCCCATTTATTCTTTTTATAGATCATTTGCATATGATAGTTTGCATGTTATACTTCCCCCATCAGATTGTAAGCTCCTTAAGGATAGGAACTATCCTTTGTCTCTTACTGTATCCCCAGCACCTGGCAAACAGCAGGTACTTATTAACAACTTCTTGTTGATGTGAACAATAATGATAGCAATAACAACTAACATTTATATAGTGTTTTTAGGCTTACAAAGTACCCACAAATATCTCATATGATCTTCCCTATCAGAAGTAAGTGCTATTATTATTATTATTATTATTATTATTATTATTCCCATTTTTCAAAATGAAGAAGCTGAGACTGACAACATTTAGATAATTTAAAATTACACAAGTAGTAATCTGGATTTGCACTTGTCTTCCCTGACTCCAGGCCCTGCGCCCTATTTACTATGCCACTTTGCTGAATTAATGGCAGAGACAACCTTGAACCTAGGTACCCTTGTTGGTGTTCTATTACCTCAGTGATTTCTCTCCTTCCTCTACACATGCTGCTGGTTTTGACTAATAACCTGCTGCGTGCACTCCATGGGCCACAGACTGGATCTCGGTTTTGTTCTGCCTTGTTTATTTCATAACTCAGGTAGTCTTTTATCTGAGGATTCTTTTCATCTCATTTCCCTGCAACCTTTCAATGACTGTTTTATGTTTTTATTACTCTTATTATTCCTGCAATAGCTCTGTCTATGGACCTCTCTCTTTTTTGTTCTTTAAGGGAGGCTGCCTGCCTTTCAAGGCAAGAAAACTACTTCTAACCTGATTTAATGAGAATCAGTCACAGAGATTTGAATATTAAAAAACAAATCTATCAGGAAAAAAATCCACAAACCTCTAAATCCAAGTCAACAGGTTCATAGGATCTTTGGCTGCATTGTTGTAAGGGAACCTATCAACCAACAGCTATCAGATGGGAGATGCTACAATGCCTGCAAATGCTTTTTCGAGCCTTCAGTTTTGCATCAAAAACTAGAAAACAAATTCATCCAAATGACGTTGCTATCAATGAGTCTAACCTTGATATTTTGTTTGTAATGAAGAAACTGAGTTACAGACTGCAAAAACCATTTAGTTGAAGGTCTAGGATTTGAACTCATTCACTCCAAATTCAGCATTCTTTCCACTGTAGCAGGTTCACTCATTGTGTTGAAACCTCCCCAAACCACCATCTCCCAGGATTACATCTTGGGAGATCTTCAATCGAGGTGGTATGGGGATGAGAATAAAATAGGATTCTGTTCTGACAGAGATCCAGTGAGAGTAATGGGTTAGCTAAGCCATTGGGGAGGGAGGGAGGAGTCTAGATAGCTTTGTTTCCACAGTGAACCAGTAGAAGCAAGTTCTACTCTGAATTTCTGTTTATTCTTTTGTTCAAGTGAGAGTATGAGAATAGATGGTTATATTCTAAAGGTACTTCTTCTTTCTAGGTTTCTATGTCCTCACCTTCTACAGGAAGCCTTTCTTAGTCTCTTCCCTCCCAGCTCAGCCCCATTGTAAATGCTTTTCCCTTTCAAACTGCCTTCCATTTACTCTGTAAAGTGTGTATGTAAATATGCATTATTGGCAATGTTCCTAGGTCCTTGAAGATTTAATACTTTATACTCTATGTTCCAAGGTTCCTCCTAGCTATGGCATTCAATGTTCCAAAGTCCTTTCTAAATAAAGATATTCCATATCTTTATGACTATAAGTAAAGTCAAACACCTGTTTTTGTTTTTGTTTTGTTTTGTTTTTACTATAAGCCCGGGCACTTCTGAACTTAGAAAAAGAAACAAGCAAGGGATCTCCCGAATGTTCTCCCCACCCCCAAATTTGTGACTGTTCCCAATGGTCTGTGTGCTAAGCCATGGGCCGATCAACCAACAGCTATCAGATGGGAGATGCTACAATGCCTGCAAATGCTTTTTCGAGCCTTCAGTTTTGCATCAAAAACTAGAAAACAAATTCATCCAAATGACGTTGCTCTCCCTAAAGGCTAAGCAATCTAGCAGACAGATACGGACTCTGCTCAGCTGCCAGTGTCTGAAACCCCACTGTGTCAAGATAAAATTAAATAAAATAAATCTCTGGGTGAGATAACTGAGAAAATATACAAGAAAAACGGGAGGTTATCAAAAGGGTAAAATCCATCCCAACAAGATTTCCCTGCTAATAAGCAGCTTAAAGTAATCGTGGATCATATCCATCCTATTAAGTCTTTGGGTACTTTTAAAACCTGGTTGTCACTGTCCATTAGCTCCCTGAAATCTTTGGGCAAAGGGGTGACAGCCCATTTGAACTCTCTGACAGCACTAAGCCTGCTACTGCATCCTTTGAAGCAAATGGGCTGGCTGGCTTTTGCCTAATACTGAGAAGGCATGTTCACATAACAGCTCCTTCTTCACTTCTCTCAGGCAGGAGGGATAGATTTCTGTCTCCCTACCCTCAGCCACAAAAACAATCAATGATCCCATGGTCAGAAAATGCCCACAGGGTGTGATAGCCAAGATGCTGTAGAGAAATCCACTGTTCACATCTGGTATTATTTACCAAGCTGAGGCTTTTCCAAATCTGAAAAAAAAATACAATACCAGGATTTTGCACTTTTGGAAGGATCTTAGAACTGTGGGACCCAAGAGCTTTGAAAAAGCACATCTGTGGGATATTTTTCTTTTATAAGAAATAAAAATTGCGACTGTCTCATAAGTATCAAACCTCAGAAATTGCCAAAGACTCATGTAGATTCCTAGTCTACTAAGCAAGGAGATATCCAAGAGGACTAATTGGTTTAGGACTGACTTAGAACCCTAGACATCCTTTATTTAACATCCCATCCCAACTGTACCACTTGCCACCCCCATGTCTACAACAGCATAGTGTATCCACTAATGTTTCAACAAATATTTATTAAGTATCTGCTGTATTCCAGATATTATGCTTGGTACCAGAAAATAAACAGAGAAAAAAACCCCAAAAGGAAAACAGTTTCTATCCTCAGAGAGTTCAATCTAGGAGACAATATATGACTATCTCTCTCTCTCTCTCCATATATATACAATATTTATATACCTACATCATGTATATATAACATACATATGTCATATGTGCATATATACGTGTATATATAGCCAATCCAACATTGTTTCCCATATATAAGCATATAGATGTACATATATACATATATACATTAGATTTGAATGTAATTTATAACTCAAATGGCTCTGGCCAAGTCACTTTTTTTTCCTAGACCTTAGTTTTCTTAGATGTATGATAAAGGCATTGTACTAGCAGATTGTATGATTCTACCTCTCTGAAATGCCTCCCCATTTTCATCTATCAGCAGTTTTCAAATCCTAGTTGAAAGACTGTCTAGTTAGAAATGAGTAATTCTTCCTCTGATCTCATAGCATTGTGTATTTTTTTCATGTACTACTCACATTCAAATTTGTATTATATTTATTTTGGTACATGTCTGTTCCTTTCTACACCATTCTAAACTATAAGATCCATTAGACCCTTGACTATGTAATATACCAACTTAGTACATTTCCTAGCTCCTCAAACATAATAAAAAATAAAATAAATAAAAAGTTTTGGATACCATAGATTCTTAACAAGCACAACGCATTGTGTTGTAGTGGAAAATACACTGAACTTGGAGTCAGGAAACTTGGATCGTAGTTTATTCCTACGATCAGATCAATAAACTCTGACACACAAGTTTCCTAATTTATAAGACAGAGAAAATAATATACCACCTACCTCATAAGGTTGTTATGAAAAACATGCTTTGTAAACCGCAAAAGCTAAATGTGTGTGTGTATATATTATAATTATATGCTTGCTGTCTAAATTCAGATCAAATGTGATAAATAATCTTGTTTCCAAAGGATTATTTTGATAAAAAAAAATCTACCTTCTGCTCAATAGGAAGGTAGGAGGACTACAAAACAGAATATTGATAAACAGCAAATTCAACTTATCAAAAGAGAACTCACTAATCGTTCCCCCCATCCTTCTCACTGCTAAATGTCCTTATTTCTATGAAAGGCTCACTATTTTCCCAGGTTTGTAAGCTTGCCTTTATTTCTGATTCCTTACATGCCTTCATTAAATACATCCAGTCTGTTATCAAATTTCTACTTCCACAACATCTGACCCCTTTTCCCAACTCACAAAGCCACCAGTTTAGTTTAGGCCCTTGTCACTTTCCATCTAGACTATTACAATGGTCTCCAAATTAGTCCCCCTGACTCAAGTCTCTCCCATTTCAATTTATTCTCCAGAAAGCTGCCAAAGGCAATTTCCTTAAGTGCAGAGCTGACCACAACAATCCTCTACTCAATCAACATCAGTAGCTCTCTATTGTTCTAATATATATATATATATACATATACATATACACGTATATATATATTCAATGTTCCAATGTTCTCTATTGTTCATATACACACACACACACACACACACACACACATATACACACTATACACACATATACATGTATGTGTATACACACACACACACACACACACACACACACACACACACACACACATATATATTAAAACTCTGGTTTTTAAAGTCTTTTACAACCTAGTTCCAAAACTGTTATTTCAGGATCATTATACATTATATCCCTTCTCACACTCTGCTATCCAACCAAACTGACCTTTTCCCTGTTCTTAACACATGGAATTCCATTTCCAATCTGCATGCCTTTGAGCACTGGCCTTCTCCCATGAAAACATTCTCTCCTTGCTTTTACTTAATAGCATTTTTTTCACTTCAGTATACATTGTAGGAAATTTCTGTATTATCTTTCTTTATCACACTGCCAGTTCATTCTCCCTCCCAATTTGTAATTTATTTTGTGTAGTTAGATGACTGTATATGTGTGTGTGCATGTCTCCCTTGCTAAAAAAAGAAATTCTTGGAGAATTGTGATTTTTATTCCCAGCACCCATGGTTACATCACATAATAGGCAACTAACAAACACAGCTAGATGGCCAATGGATAAATAGCACACTAAGCCTCAAGTCAGGAAAACCTGAGTTCAAATCTAGCCTCAGATACTTATTAGCTATGTGATTCTGAGCAAGTCCTTTTACTCTGTTTGTCCCTCGTGTGTTAAACGAACTGGAGAAGTAAATTACTCCAGGATCTTTGCCAAGAAAACCTTAAATAGGATCACAAAGAATTGGACATGACTGGAAATGACGGAGCAACAATAAAATGAATATAATTGATTGATGTTATGGAATGGGAATCACTGTATTGGTTGATTTTGCTTAAATGTTTTTCTTCATTTTAAGAAGGAGGGCACCCTGGAGTCAATGTCGTGGTAAATGACTATGATATCAAAATGAAAGATAATAATAAGCCTTAAAAATGTTTGTTGAATGAATGAATGACTCATAGAAGTGACCTTACCACTGGGTCTCTGGGCTTAATCATTACTATTCAATTTTAGTAGGTTTCCTTCCTATCTGCTAAGTCATAACATTGGATGAATTCTAT
The DNA here is from genome assembly GCF_016432865.1 of Antechinus flavipes. NCBI lineage: Eukaryota > Metazoa > Chordata > Mammalia > Dasyuromorphia > Dasyuridae > Antechinus > Antechinus flavipes. The sequence continues at coordinate 331,141,539 of NC_067398.1, read as the reverse complement.
CTAGGTGGGTATTCCAAAGGATTTTGAGCATGCTGTCCGTGTCCTCCTCATTTAATTTTGCTCTTTATTTATATCTTATAAGATGCAACTCAAATGAAAGCTCCTTTCTGAAGCTAGCCTTCATTTCTGCAGCTAGATGGGAACTCTCCTTCAGATCGGTAATAGTACTTTGGATTTCTCCTAAAATACTGATCATCTTTCTTTCGTGTGATAGCTATGTCTTATTCTTACTACTAACTTCTTAAAACCAAGAACCAGGACTTATTATTCTTTGGATCCCTAGAGCTTAGTGCTTATATATAGTTGATGTTTAATAAATGGTAACTTGAATACTCTCTTGGGCTGAAATGTTAAAAATTGATTCCAGGAAATGGAAGTGAGGAAGGAAAGCACTATAGACATCAGAGACTGCCTTTTTAGGTGGGGTTTAGTATGGGTGGGATTTAATATCTCCTGGCTAAATGGATCATCATTTTAAAAGATAGGCAAGAAAATCAATGCCATATTGTACCTGAAAACAAGTGTGTCAAGAGGTGAAATGAAAGAAAATATTGTTTGTTCTCTGGCATCAAAATATGTCAATTATACATGGTACTCAATAAGTACTTATATCTCCACACTAGTCTAGAACTTTTTGATTATTGATATTTTCATGTTGTGTATTAATAACTAATCCAAAGCTTCTGAAACTACAGGTTGTGACCCATAGGAGGTCACATAACTGAACGTGGGGGGTTGCAAAATTATAATTTATTATCAGTAAATATTTGATTTGTAAGGCTATATCATATACTTTTATACCCAGGATCACATAAAATTTTGGGGGGTGAAAAGGAATCACAAATAGAAAAAGTTTAAGAAACCCTAATTTAGTCAATCCATTAAGTTAAAGACTCTTTAAAAGCAGGCACTGTCTTTTATTTCTTTTTTGTATCTCTTACACTTAAGCATAGTATCTAGCACATAGTAGGCACTTAATAAATGTTTAAGGAATTTAACTGAAAATCCAATTTCTATATTTGCATTCATATCCCTCTCTTTTCTTTACAGACCCATAGGAGTTGAACTATCTTAGAGCTAGATGAGGATATGAGAATAAGGAATACAGTAAATAGATGATGTTGACAATTAATAATGGACATTTACAGAATCTTTTAAAGTTTCTAAATTTAAAAAAAGTTTATAAGACTTAAAAAAAATCTCTTTTGAGGTTCATTATAACCCTGTGAGTTAACTACTACAGGCATTAATACGCCCATTTTATGGATGAGGAAACCAAAGCCCAGAAAGGTGAAACAGATCACTCAAGATCCCACAAAACTAGAATCTAGGTCTCCTCGCTCCCAATTGCATTCTTTTCCTGCTACACCAGGCTGCAGTCTGGTCAGAATCATATTTTTGGCTGCAGAAATAAAGTTACTTTGTGACAGCTTTTCATTTTTTCCAATACACAGTTTCATTTCTAAAAGGAGAATGTACATATGCATAATCTCTCCCCCTTCTCTTCAAGAGGAGGTGACAAAACCTCTGTCAAAATGTCCCTGGCTTCGGTCTTTACCATATGGAAGATTCCCCTCTTCTCAAAATGCTGGTAGAGTGCTACAACGGAAGGATCTTAGAAAGTCACAATGTCACTGACTCTCTTAAAATGGGGACTTGAACTAGCTCCCTTGGAGGGCTATTATGGGGCAAAATGAATGTAAAATTAACACTGATTCAACACATATTTATTAAGAATTTGTTACTGGGATATGTCCACTTAATGATTCTTCCTTCCCTCCAGGAATATAAAATCTTACTGTTGACAGAGTCCCCAGAAGTCCCAGAGCTCAATCCCTGCCTGAAAAAAAGAATTATTTCTACAACATCTCCCACAAATAAATGGTCTCTTTACCTGGAAGACAGAAATGAGCCACCTTTACGATAGTTCATGAGTCCTGGAACACAGGAGTACAGAATGTACAAGAAATACATTCAAAGCCCAGCTCTAAAGTCAAAAAGATTTTCCACCTAGATAGAAGTGACCTCTCTCCTCCCAAATTTCACAAAAATTTGTTTGTATTTAGTTCCCATGAATTAATCATATTCCAATTAGCATTATAGAATTTCTTAATCTCCTAGAAGACTGTAGGCTACAGGGGAGTAAAGACCATGTATGAGCTAAATATGAGCTAGCATTGTACCTCTCACTATAGTCTAGAACTACATTCTGTACATCAGGTACTTCCCTGGTCTGGAATTCTTTGTCCTCAAGGTTAAGTTTAATAAATATTCATTAAATGAACTAAATGACTCAATCATTCCACATTTGGTCAGAGAAAGATGATTGATTTGAAATAGTTTTCTACTCAAGACACCAATACTACTCTCATCCTTTTTCTTCTCAGTAAGCTAACTTGTATTTCATTGTCCTGAGAAGAAGGAAGTCATTCAATAAGAATTCCTTCATGTTCTCCACATCATACCTCAATACTACTTTTAAAAGTATTTTTCATCTTTTCCCACTTTCCTGTGATCTCTAAGTTTGTGGTAGCCTTCTTCTTTGCCCAGGAAAGTCTTTTCCTCCATGTCTTTGATCACTTCCGTTTCCAACTTTAATTACCAATTTTTCATCTTTTTTTACATCTTTAACAAAGATATTTTTGAATACACAACAATGCTTAGTTTTCCCCATACATAAAAAATAAACAACAAAAAAATTTCCTTGGTTTTGGCTACCATTTCAAGTCATTGTACTTTCTCTTTTTTCATTCAATGCTAAACTTATATAAAAAAAGAATGTATGCTTATATTGTCTACTTCCTCACAATCCATGCATTCCCCAATTTCCTGCATTCTGTTTACTTCTAACCACTCCATTAAAATTATTGCTTTCAAGATCATGATGACAACTTATTGGTAAAAAAAAAAATGATATTTTGTTAATCCTCATTCTCTTTGACTTCTATCTGTGTAGTAATCAACAATAATGGCTACTTCCTCCTTTTTTACCTGGTCTTCTCCTGGTCTCTTCTTCATTTTCTGAGAATGACTTAATTTCCTTAACTGGTTCCTCTTCCTCCTTCCTTCCTGTCATGTAATTTTTTCAGCCCTGTTCTCTTCACTTTCTCCCTTGATAAGCCTCATATGGTTTGTTTTTCCAATTATTCCAATGTGGATAACTACCAAATCCAATCTTTGCCCTGATTTCAGTTTTCTTATTCATGAAATGGATTGGACAAGATGGGCTATAAAGGCCCTTTTAGCCCTCCATCTATGATCCTGTGATCCAACAATCAAGTTTACATAGTTGGCCAATGTAATAATTCTGTAGGTCTTTTACATCACTCCTCTACTCAAAAACATTCAGTTTTATAAACTGCATAATAGCAGATCCCTTAGGCTAATATTCATGCCCTTTCATTGTCTACTTTGATTTTCTACCTTTGATTTTCTATGATTTTTCTATCTTTATTTATAACACAGTCCTGTACTCTTTCATAAAGGCTGTTTCAGAAGTGACTACTAGCTAATCTTCAATGAGCGGAGTTACTAGTTGTTTCCCCAAAGACATGCTGTCCCTCATGCTTAGATTTGATTTCTCTTTTCCCATTTTTGTCTATTGAAATACTTGCCTCCCTTAAAACTCAGCTCAAATACTCCCTATTTCTTGAAAGTTTCCTGTTTCTTTCCTGAATTTCTTAGGGGACTCTTTTTGACTTCTCCTATGTACCATGATTATTTAAAACTTGTAATATAGTGGGGTTTTTTTGTTTACATTTCTAATTATATACTCTTTCCCACTTCTGGCTCCATTTACTTTTGCTTTCTGTGTTCAGTATATAGAAAAATGTCTTAAAGGAAGTGGACATTTAATAAAAGATTGCTGAATCATATCATTTTCTGAGGATTAGCTCACTCAACAAGCACAGAGTATGTAATCTGATGAACAAACCCCAGAGCAAGTAACATTTTATCTTTTAAAAGCAGGCCAATCACCTTTCGTTGGACCAAAATTTCAAATAACTCAGTATCATTACTTAACAGTGTTAAGAAGTTCTAATTTATCCAGAACCCAAATTATGAGAAAATACAAATAAATAGAATTTTTATGGGCAAAAGTTGAAAGGGGGAAATCTTAAATTTTAAATTTAAATTCTTAAATTTAGGCAAATCATTACATCTATTTAATCTTCCTACTCAATTTCTTCATCTGTAAAATTAGGGGGTTGAATCACTATGGTCTCTTCTAGGTCTGATATTCTCTAAAGAAGAGGTAACAAATACTTTCCAAATAAAATTAAAATACAATTAGGAAATATTTAACAAAGTAAATAAAAATACAATAAAACAATAAGATACAATAAAAATATAAAATGCAATAAATAACATTACATTTTAAAACTATGCATCTCCACCAAAAAAAAAAAAATCCATATTTGAGTTTGACATTGCTTTAACCTGTGTTCTCAAACTTTTATTCTCAATATCTTTATATTATTAAAAATTATTGAGGACCTATCTAAAGGGTTTTTGTTTATGTGGGTTATATTTATAGTTATTTACCATATTAGAAATAAATACAAATTTTGAATTTGTAGAACCTCTGAAAGGGTTTCAGAGACTCCCAGATTCTCTGGGCCACACTTTGAGAACCACTTCTCTAAAGAACATAGTTCTATGTTTCTATATTTCAAAGCTTATCCATTTCTATTATTCTATGTTCAAAGACTCCTTTTAGTTATACCATTCCATATTCTATGTACACTTCTAAAACTGTGTTTATGGAGCAAATTTAAACCTGTACTGTAATGGGTTGGTTTGCTTATCAATCTGGTAGCAGAGTATAGAAGAGAAGAACCAGGATAGATTAGAGATAAGAGGATAGAAGAGAAAATCAAAGGCCAAGGGTGGAAGGAAAAAAACAATGGATAAAAAGGAAGCAAAGTGCAACTCTTAGAGGCTGCAGGTGACAAAGGGCCATGGCAATGGAATCCTGAAAGAGAGATTGAGGTGGGGAGGAGGGGGAGAAGTCAATTCATGAAGGTTATAATCAACCTATCTTTACAGTTCCCAAAAACTGGCAGCACTGGTCAGAGGAAAAGAACCCTATTTCAAGAGCAGGGACTCAGAGTCCACTCCCAGATTGATCATGAACTTGTTCTGTGACTTTAGTTACTTTCATTTTTTGATCTTTATCAGTAAAGAGTTTGGACAGCTCTGTGGTACTGATGACTATGTTCTACTTGGGCAATGGCAACCAGGTGACATAATGGATTGAATACAAGCCAGGAGTTCAAATGTGGCATCAGACATTTATTAATTATGTGACCCTGAACAAGTCATTTAACCCTGTTTACCCAATGTTCTCATCTGTAAAATGAGCTAGAGTAGGCAATGGCAAATCACTTCAGTGTTTTTGCCAAGGAAATTTCAAATGAGCTCTCACAAAGAGTTAAACAGAAGCAGCAGTAGCTTTTAGTCATTTAGTCTGTAGGGCTAGAAGAGACTCCTATTCAATCTTCTTTCTTTATCCATCAGATGAAGGAATTGAAGATCAGAGACCCTAACTGACTTGCCCAATGTCTACCCTTCCAAATGATTACAAAGTACTAGAATGTTAAAACTGGAAGGGATTTAAAGAATCATCTAGGTCAATAATTCTTCACATTTTTGTGTGCCATAGACTTCTCTAGCCATCTGATAAAGCCTATGGATCATTTCTCAGAATCATAGTTGTTTTTAAAAGTTCATAACAGAAGGAAATAATAAATTTTAATTAGTTTCATAAAAATTAAGATGTATATTTTTTCTATCCAAATCCACAGATTCCCTAAAATCTGTCTGTCCTATTCTAAGCCAACTCTTCCCATTTTATTATATAGTGGAAGAATGTAAGACCCAGAAAAATCAATGAATCTGCCTAAGGGAACCAAATATGTTAATGCCATAGGCGCTTTCCATTTAGTGCTAGAATAAAAATGAGTAGAGAAGCTTTTTGCTCCTAACTTTCTGTTATTTTTTCTTGTTCTTTTTTTTTATTATCACCAATCTTTAGATCTATTTTTAATAATAATCATAATCCCTACAATTGTACAGCAGTTTTGCAATTTGCCAAATTCTTTCATTTATTATTGTATTCTGACAATAGCCTCGGGAAGTAAGTAGGGCAGGGATTATCATGACTAATAGAAAAGAGGAACAAAGGGTTAGAAGGGAAAAGTGAGCTCTGGACTAGATATGAAGAGACGAGTTTGAATTTCACTTTGTACTAGTCAGTAGAAGAAGTGAAATTAAAGTTCTTTGTTTCTGGTCTGGGGCTCTTTCCTTTGTACCATACTATTGATCCAATGTGGAAAATGGTTTTTTCCATCATTTTTGAGATTTACAAACCAGAATCAAACTAGGGTTCTGGTTAGGGACATCCAAGGGGAACTCAATCACTGATAATCTACCTCTATTCCTGGGGCCTATTCACATTAAACTCTACCACCAAGTTCTTTGCTATCATGGCCAATAGCACCATGAGAGGTGGCAATTGAGGTGAACACAAGAAGAGAGGAAAAGTTGGGAAGGGTAGTCAAAAGCCTGGGAGCTAAGGACACAACCAACGTGACGTATTCCATTCTTCCCTGTACAAAACTGAGCTCTGAAGAAAAGAGAGACCCTGCAAAACAAGAGTGAGAAGAGAGTACATTTCAGGCATGGAGGACAGAAAGTCTTTGCAAAAACACGAGAATGGATGTGGGAATGGCAGGAACAGGGAGCTGCTAACTGCTAATATGGCTGGAACATAGAGTGCATGAAGGAAAATAGGCTGGAGAGAACAGAAGGGCTTGGGACAATAGGGATCCATTAAAGATTCTTGGGGAGGGGAATGGCTGCTCAAACTGGTGCTATTTTTTTTTTCCGTTTTTTTATCAACAGCATTTTTGTGTACTGAAATTTTTTGTCTGACATCATCAGTGCCTTGTTCTTTATAGGTGCTTATTAGATATTTATTGAATTGGATGATCTCTAACTCCCAATTTAAAGATTCTTTTACTTCTAGAGAAAAATGATTTGCCCAGCACCACAGATTCAGTGACCTATTCAAAACAAGAACCAATGTCTCCTGACTCTCAGGTGAGGCAACTGGTGGAGGGAGAATGGATTTCAAAGGTCTTAATGAGTTTATGGGCCAGTGCCCTGGAACTGAGGCCATGTTCTGTTCCTGTTCTAAGACTGCTATTCCTGGACCAACTTCAAAATGCCCCAGTTAATGATTTAATTAGGAGAAAATCCTTGACACTTACATAAAGCCTTCCTCTATGAGGAAAAGAAATAATATATATATATACACATATATGATAAAGTGCGAGTAAAAGGAACTGTGGGATCAAATCAGATCCTAAGGCTGCTTTCTCTGTCCCTGAAGTGTTAAGATGAGGCTAAACACAAGAGCAGAGGGACACATTTCCTCACCTGCACAATAGATTTACCCACTTAAAGAAAAATCACAATATTGAGGTAGTTTCACACCCATCCCTTCAAACAAAGTTGTTGTTTTTCATACCCCACTTAGGGGAGATTTTTTTAAAACAGAAATTGATATAGTAAAACAAACAAAAAACAAGATCTGTTACTTTGCCTTTCTGGGTCACGGCTGTATCCCTTGCATGGGGGGGACAGGAAGATATGGTGCCTTCCTTAGATCCAGTCATGACCAAGGAGAAGAAGCTTGTCTCTGATGCCTGCAGAGCACAGAAGTCCCAGAGATGTAATTGTGAGGGTTTCCTCTTCTCTCTCAGACTCCCAAGGATAAGGCAGTTGGGTTATATATTTGAGAATAAGGATCCTAGATGTGGGTTCCAATCCTGGTTATACCATTAAGAACATAGACTAGAAACTTAGAGATGAAAAGGATTTCCAAAATCATCAACTCCAACCTCCTCTTTTTCAGAGATGTAGAAACCGAGGCCCACGGAGATAAATTGAATTGCTCAAGATAATACAGACAATTAGCGTCAGAGCTAGGATTGGAAATCATCCCATCTCACTCCAGATAAATAATCATATTTTGTATCAACAATGTGACACTAAATAATTTTAAGTTATTTAACTCCCTTATCCTTAGTCTCATCATCTGTATTATGGGAATAGTAATACTTGTCTTAGCTGCTTCTCTGCTTCCCTTTGATGACCCCATGTTAATATTACTATAGGAATCAAATACAAACTTTTGTGTCTGGTACAGACAGCCCATCCCAACCTGGATCCAACCTACCCTGCCAGTCTCAGTATGCTTTACTCCTCATCATGCACTCCATAGCCAAAATTACCTTTTTGCTGTTTCTTACACATGTGATCTATTTCCTTACTCCATAGCTTTCCACTACCTATCTCCCCACTTCTTTCTCTCCCTCTAAGAATTTAATCCCTATCTACCTCAACTTCTGAGAATTCCTCATTTCCTAAAAGCTCAGTTCAAATGTCACCTTCTACATAATCCTTCTTTAAAACCATCACCTCCCCAGCCACTGGTATCTTCTCATTAAATTACTTTGCATTCATTATGTATGCACTAATATGTACATCTTATTATACCCTACCCTACAGAAATTCCTCCAGGTCAAGGATCATTTCACCTTTCTCTTTATATCTCCAATGTATTCCATAATGCCTGATTCATGGTAGGTGCTTAATAGATCTGGAGCTATGGAAAAAGAGTTTTATAAAATGTAAAGTATAATGATAATACTATTAGGTCTTCTCCCCCAACGCTTCTAGTTTGGTCCAACCTGGATGTCTCATGATGGCATGGAGACAGTAACCCTAGGTTACTGAAGGCTAATCCATGGACTACAAGTTCAGGAAGCCTTCAAAGGTGGTCCCAGGAACAGACTGTGTCTTCAGCTCAAGGACCAGGATAGTCCTAAGTACCCTAAGTATGGGGAAGTCCCTCCACAGTAGGGTAACCGCCTGGCAAGGAATTCTTTGCCAAAGCAGTCCATGAAATGAAGAAAAATCCAGCTGGGTGACCCTGGGCAGGTCACTTAACCCCAACTGCCTCAGCAAAAAAAGAAAAAAAAGAAAAAAGAAAAGAAAAGAAAGAAAGAAAAAAGAATAGAAAATGGTTCATGGTGTTATTGATGGGGTTCAGCTTCTAGGGGAATAGTCCTAAGGCCACTTGGCCTTGGGAGTGTTATAATTCCACAGATAATGCTGGCTGCCAGATAAAGATCTGTTGGTCAGTGATAACAGAGTTTCTAAGACAAATGGTGGGGTGCATACCAGATTACTCTTCAGTTTTCACCTCTAAACCATAAAATTCAATATTGAGATGTATACCAGACTAAGCCATAAAATTCAATATTGAGGTACATTATAAAATTAGCATATCAGTGACATGAAGCACCCAATCTCTCTGTCTTTTTCCCTTAGATTTATCTTCTTGCTCCTGGTTCTTTGCTAATCCTTTTTGGAACTTAGCCCGCTATTACCAGAATAATAAATCTTTGGCTCTTAACTTGGAGACAAACTGAGTTTGTGAATTCTTTCACCATACCTGCAATACTGACCTTGGGACCCTAATCTTGTTGGGGTATCATTCACCCTCAACATTATCAGTTCTCCTAATTCCCTAGTAATGGCTAGAGAATGGAGGTGGGAAAAGCTGCTAATAATCATGTAACTTTTGTATGATCTTTAGACCTCAACTTAACTTTTGCTGTACCAAATGTGAAATTGTCAATAACCAATGAACTGACCCTCTCCTGGAAAAACTGAGTCACAATAATATTGATCTTCACTAAGAACACAGGATAATAAATGGGCCCCCCAAAAGCTGCCTGGACAACCATATAAAGTTAAAAGATCTTGAGAAAATCTCCTAGGTCACTACATAGGGGAGTTACAGGAAGAACATGGTCAGCAGCTTGGTAAAATAGAAAGTGCTTTCATCCTGGAGCCAGACAACCTGGGTTCAAATCTTGCTACTGACACTTACTGGGCTGTGTGAATTTGGAAAAAATCATTTAATCTTTCTGGCTTTCAGTTTCCTCAAGTACAAAATGAAAAAGGGATTAAACTAGATGTCCCCTGAGCAATTTTCTAGCATATTTCTGATCTTCAGACAAGAATTGGATAGGATCACAAGAAGTGGAAGATTTATACTTAGAAGACATTCTCCACAATCATGAATTTCCAGCTCCATTAAAGTGTACCTACTGGAGGATGATAGGTAGATACTGTTTTATCTGTATACCCTGAGAGGTAGGCACAATAGTATGCACTGAGCAATAAATGAAAGATTTTTCATCTTTGAAAAATAATCTTTAAAGTGCACTGATTCAATTGGCTATTCCTTTTACCCTGGCATTCGAAGAAGAACGTCAAGGAGAGTAACTGATGAATTCAAGAAATCTACTTAGTTCTGGATTTGGGTCATTGCTGCTCTGGTGGGTAAATATTACTGGATAAGTTACACAAGGGAGGAAGTGAAGGGAATAGCAGAATAGTTAGGTGCCACTAACATGGGAACACAGAATGACTCTAGACAGGTTATTGGCAGGAAAAGGAAGATACTCCTTGTTTAGCCCTGTCAGAAGAATTAGGAGAGGATTCAGGGATCAATTATTCATCATGTATAAGGAAATCTGGGAAGAAGTTAATAGACTTTTATAAAGTGGGATGTAAAGAGTATTAGCCAAATTTGAGGAGATAAAAAAGGATGTGGAAATAAAAAAAGGGGAGGAATTGTGAGAAATTGATTTATTTTGTTTCCACAGTTATAAAAATTGGAGAAATGAAACAAACCCCAGACAATGGGGAAAGGAGCTAAGAGGTTGGGGAGGGGAGCTCAAGTTGGGGAATTAAAAAAGGAAATACTCTTTGTCTGGATGTGTGTCCATGCTTTGTGTGTCAGAGACGGTGCACTCTTTCTCACGAGAAAGAAACAAACTTTTTCCTGCACTCAATAAAAAAAGAAAGAAAGAAAAATAGTGTTTGATACCTTGCTATGGCAGTGGGAAAGGAGAGTTGTATTTTACTGTGAGGTCTTTGAGATATTTTCTAGAACCAGGATCACCAGACCTCATTTCTCTATCAAACATTTTAAGCCTGAACAGAAAATAGCACAATTCTTATGTTGTGATGCTGTCAGATTTTCATAGATATGAGGCAATGTAGAGTAGTGGACTCTTCCCTCTTTTGGACATTAAATTCAATCCACGAAATATTTGTTGATTTGAGCCTTCCATTTGGAAAGCACCATGATAGGTGAGTTGCAAATGCATCTAATACCTAATCTTGAAGAATTTATGCTATAGTATCTTTCTGGATTCTAGAATATCCAATATCAGGTTTTAGAACTTCTAATTTATGATATTACAAGTGGGAGAAACCATTATTTTTTTAAATGAGTAAACTAGCTCTAACATCCAACATCTAAAATTCCCTTCAGATTCTATGATTCTTTAAGATCAAAGATCTTTCATAATTCTAAAATTCTGTGATTCTTCAGACCTTTTACTGAGGTGATAAGCATCCTAATATTGTAATCTATGATATAGGGTTTGTCACCAAAATGATGGCAAGCATCAAAAGCTGGGCTTCAGTAATATGAAGAATTCACAATGGCCATTTTCTTTGGCAAAAAATAATTTACTTAAGGGAATAGGTTATAGACAAAATGAGGGAATACAATAGACACCAGGAATGTTAAATACAAAATAGATTTGGGAGAACATATGAAAGACAATTCCTTAGTGGAACTCACAATTACCTAGTAGGAAGGAAGCACCCTATTAAGGGGCGTGCCCTTAAGCTGGCAGGCTAAATCCTGAAGGGGACTTAACTCTCTAAAAGAGTTAGTTAGATATACTTTAACATATTTAACATGTATTAGTCTACTTGCCATCTAGGGGAGGGGGTGGAGGGAAGGAGGGGAAAAGTTTAAACAGAAGTTTTTGCAAGGGTCAATGTTGAAAAATTACCCATGCATGTGTTTTATAAATAAAAAGCTATAATAAAAATTTTTAAAAATTTAGAAGTTCTAAACCTGATATCGGATATTCTAGAATCCAGAAAGATATTATAGCATAAATTCTTCAAGATTAGGAATTAGATGCATTTGCAACTCACCTATCATGGTGCTTTCCAAATGGAAGGCTCAACTCAACAACAACAACAAAAAGAGTTAGTTGTAAGGAGAAGTGGGGTTAGGAAGCATGGTGGAGTTAAGGGAGATAACATGTGGATGGGGGAAAGGGAAGTGGAAAGACACCGCAAGGCAGAGTGCTTCAGACTGACCCAAGAGAAGTTAGCAGGAAAGCCATTTTAAAACCTAAAGTTGGTTCCTAGATTAGAAGGGTATGGTGAAGACTTTATCTGGATGGATTTTATTCTTGGATTGATTAGCTTATTCTTTCTAGTAGCTAGCAAGGGCATAAGCCTTAGGAAATGAGCTTGGTATGAAATGTAAAATTCCCATATAATAAAGAAAATACAGGTTTAATCTGAAATTTAGGATTGAAAATTATATTATAGTTTTATTTTAGATCAGTTGGCATAATTATAAGTGAGGGCATAGTACACCCTTCTCTCCCTGGGTGTAGCTAGCTGCTCCTACCCTGACTAAAATTTCTAGTTGGGGAAAAACTCGAGTTTTCACATGCAAATGTGTCCAACACTACTAACTGATGATGTCTTCAATATTAGGTATGTATAGCAGAGGAATGAATTGATAAGTGGGAGCCCTTCTCCCACCTCACTGATTATTGGGGGAGGTATAAAGAATTCCACTTGTGTTCTGCCCTTCTTTGTCCCTATCCAGATGATTAGATGAAATCTCTTTAACTATTTCCCCAACAGGATAGCTGCTCATTCCTCAGTCCATTATATGGAATTAATACTAGCCTTTTACCAAGCTACCCACCTAGGAAATTGGGTCCTTGGAATAGTTTTAAAACCCTTTTTCAGCCCATGTTTATAAGATGTTAATGACTGACTATTTGTTTTCATTTTTCAAGTCTGAGGCTGTTGTTTTAAGAGCAAAATCATTTCTGTAATGCTAAAGATTGCTCAGATAAAATTCTGTATCGAGGTTCTGTTTATAATGCAAGGAACTTCTAAGAGAAGTTTGTTAGATTTCTGCAAATTCTCCAAAAATGGTTATTTCAAAATTCATTCAGTAAATTATCTAATATTTAGTAAGTGCATCATGGTCTCATTGTTTACTGCCTTCTACCATATCAACCCTAAGCTTTTTTCTTTTTAGATCTAAAGCCTTTGATAGGGAATTGGGTTATTTGAGAAAAAAATTTTGGGAATTATAATTAATATTACTTCTCGAGTTTGAATCCAGGTATGGATGAGGACCAATAAATCTGAAAACTCACCATCCTAGAGAAATGCTACAGAATTTCAGAAGGTGGAGGTTTGTTCATCTGGGTAAAAGAAATTTGAAGGATGGTTCTTTAAGCTCTACTTGAGGTCAGACCCTTCTAATTTGATTCTCAAATTCATGTTTCTTTCTATTGGATTGATTCCTATCTATTTCTGAGTCTGGCAAAGGGGTGCAATTCATCTGTGGTCTTCACACCTGAAGTTAAACAGCAAAGGATGCTTTGTCCTGTCCCTCTTTTTTTCTCTTATAGCACATCTCTATATTCAGAGCAAATGAATTTTAAGCTTTAAGGTGACCATAACCATTAAAAGCCAAGAGCAAAACTACAAGTATAAAATCTTCCTGCTTTCTATCTGAAAATGTGTAGTCGTTAGGTAAATGACTTTTCCATCACTGGGTAGGTGAATATCTAGCCTAATCATCTTATTAGAAATATTTCTGTAGAAGGTTTTTTAAATCTTTCAGACTGTAAGAACATTTAGCTACTGATGCAACTGCTTGTGAGACCCAGCTGCTATTCTCATGCAGTGTGACAGAGTAGAGAATTTTAGTGCAGTTTTAAAAAAAATGTTAACTTAGAGTTTTTGGTACATCCATGTAAAAAGTCAATTCTATTTAAGTTAATGAGGGATAACATCTGTTTGTCCTGTGTGTCTGTGACATAAGTATGGTTTTTTATAACTTATTTGATATGCACAGACCAAGTCATGGTAAATCGGTTTGCTAATGCAGCCACAAAAGAAGCTGCTATGATTTTAGCCTTCTTATTTCCCCAGTTCTCCAAGCAACGGATTTTTGATTAAAGTCCCATCCCAAGTGGGGAGATCTGGAAACTTCACCTTTACTGTATCCAAACAGCAAGCCATCTTATAATGTCAAGTCCCCAAGGTTATATTTCTCTGCTGGTGTCATATCTCCCCAATTAAGCCTGTTTCTACTCCTGATGCAGAGAAAATTCTTCTGGAGGAACAGCCAGACCAGCACAAGAACAGCAAAATCTCTACTGAAAGAGACTACACTTTGTTTTGCCCTGCCCAGCTCTTTACACTGTGACTAGCCTTCGGGTCACCCAAACTGTGGCTAAGGCACTTAAAATCGATTATTATCTCCACTCTGTGGGCAGACTCTATCTTCAGAAAAGATGGAGAAGATTCTAATCCCTTTAAACACATCTCCCAGGGATGAGAGGTCTGCTCTTTGTGCTCTCTCAATCTATCCTTGCCCTATCTTGTGGGCTCCTGTCAGTTCAGGACAGATCAGACTAGGACCAAGCCTGATCTCAATCTGTTATTCTCTTGATCCAATGCATAAGTCCTTTTGAATACTTTGGCAAATGTGTCCAATACCACTAACTGATGAGGTCTTCAATATTAGGTATGGATAGCAGAGGAATGAACTGATAAAAATTAATCCCTTAGGCAAGTAGGAAGAAAGTTCTGATAATGAAGACCTATTTAATTCCTTGGTCCTACTCTCTAAAGATAATCCAGTCAGAAATCCAAGTTATGTCAAGACCCTGAAGCGAACATTTTCCTATAAAACAACTTATGGTTATGGCTCCTGATTTTACTGCTACTTTCCTTTGGGTCACAGTATTCTGCCTTGTGGTGTCTTTCCTCTTCCCCTTCCCTTGCCACGTGGTATCTCCCCTAACTTCACTATGCTTCTTACCCCCATTTTTCCTCCTTACAACTAAATCTTTTAGGGTGTTTTGTCCCTTTCAGCATTTAGCCTGACAGGTAAAGGCATACACCCACCTAATGGGGTGCTCCCTTTCTACTGAATAATTGTGAGTTCCCCTGAGGAGCTTGTCTTTCATATGCTCTCCCACTCTATTTCATATTTACCATTCCTGGTGTCTATTGCATCCCTTCATTTTGTCTGTAACCTCTTTCCTAAATAAATCTACCTTTTCTCAGAGAGAATGGCCATTGTGAATTCTTCATATAACTGAACCCCAACTTTTAGTGCCAGCCATTATTTGGTGACAAACCCCACTTCACAGATCACATCACTAACATCTTGACCATTTTAAGGTTTACCCTCAAGACTGCTCTGTGGTACCTAACCAAGTCCCTCTAATATGCCTAGTTTTCTGCCCCACATAGGAGGTATGTCTATGAAAGAACTGACAAACTTTCTAAACTAAAGGTTCTTGATCTAGTGCCCAGAAACTTAATTAAATTTTTTTTCTATAACTTTAATTCAATATAATTGATTTTCTTTGTAATCCTGTGTATTTCTTTTTATATATTTAAAAACAGGGTTCTGAGGATTTCATCAGATTGCTAAAAGAGTCTTTGAGACAAAAATGGTTAAGACCCCTTGCAAATATAAGCCATAAATTTAAGAAAGAACCTCATTTGTTCCCCCAGAAACATTCTGTCACAAGAACCAAGTCTCATGCATTTAAAATGGAGCCCATTTAACTTGAATTTCAAAGAGCTCTCCAGTGATTCATATATTCACATGGGTTAAGTGTTCCTGACCTAAACCATGGTTGGTTAGTTCTTAGTCACTGGCTGAATCTAGGCCAGTCTCGTGGATAGAATAATAGAAAACTTAAGAGGCTGAATCCTGAAAAGAGCAGATAAAACAGAGCAAGGAAACATGAGCTCATTAATAAGCCTTGTCTTAATACCTCATCCAAGATTCTGAAATGCTCTGTTTTCCTTGGTTTGGTGAGCTCTTGTTAATGAATGCTTCTCTGTGGAAGCTGGGCTTCAGGGAACCAGTGAGATTTGCATCTTTCTAAACTCTGACAGTCGATTACAGAAAGTGCGAACATGCTATGTGTTTGTTGTCATCTTTTAAAATAAACTTTGAATCATTTGAATTCTATTAATTTTTGGTCTTTTGTTTCATAACAGGCAGCATTAGAGTATATTATCAAGACTTCCTCTTCCCCCCCAAATCCAATAAATACAATTACAGACTTTTAAAAAAAAAATCAGATTGCCCCAAACACAGGCCTTCTCCAATAGGGTCATACAACAGCCCTGGGGGAAAAAATAGAATGATTCAGTTATCAGCCTCATTTCTAAAGGTTTGTACAGCTTAATACCTTTCACTAAAGAATTTCAAAGCAGTACTGAAAATAACATATCAACTCATTAAATCATTTTTCAGAGTACAAGAAGGAAAGTGATGTACTTATAGCTGGATAGCTGGATAGAGATAATATAATCCAATTTAGTTTTTACATATGAAGAAGCTAATGCTGAGGTGGGGTAAATTGATCAAGGTCACACAGATAGCAAACATAGGTGCCCTTTGAAACCAGATCTTTTGACTCCCAGCTTAGAATCCTTCCTCCTATTTCCTGCTGCCCATTACCAGAGCTATAGGAGGTAGGTAGGGCAAGGATTATTATCCCCATTTTACAGATGAGGAAACTGAGGCTCTTGAGAGGTAAAATTATTTGGCCTTGATTATCTGGAAGAGGTGGGGCTAAAATTCAAATGCTTGTCTTTGATTCCTGATCCATTATTCTAACATAAAATACTTTTTCCTCTTTTACTCATGGAATGAATGAGTTTTTATTTCAGTAATTCATGGGCTTCATTCCCCACCTAGGAAAATAGCTGTTATAGATGTGTCTTTATAATCTGTATATCAATATATACATATTTTTATATGTATATACACATACATATATGTATGTATATGTATACATACATATAATGTGTGTGTGTGTGTGTGTGTGTGTGTATAGCATCTTTAAAGGAAATGAAATGAATGTTCCTGTCTCCAGGACAGATGTTCTATTCATTGTGCCACCTGTCCTAAATGGGATCATGAAGAAATGACCGAAAAATGATTAAATAACAAGATTAAGCTTGTGTTACTTCATCTTGAGTTTATGATCCGTTAAAATTCCCAGATTTTTTTTTCAGATGAACTACTTTTGGCTATTTTTCACTTACTTCCCATTTATAAAGATTTTTTTTGAATTTGTATAAAACTATATTTTTCCCTGTTAAAATATGATCCTATATTTTTGCCCATAAAAATATTTGGGATCTTGACTCTGTCACCTTGTATTTTTGCTACCCTAAAAAAAAACCCAAAAACAAAATTCTGTCAGTAACAGCAACATGGTGTGATGATCAACTTTGCTTTTCTCAGCAATACAATGATCCAAGACAATTCCAAAAGACTCTTGATAAAAAATGCTATCCATATCCAGAGAAAGAAATTTGGAGTCTGAGTGAAGACCAAAGCATATAATTTTCACTTTTTTACCCCTACATGTTTTTTCCCTTTTGTTCTGATTCTTCTTTCACAACATGACTAATGTGGAAATATATTCAACATGATTGTACATGTATAAGTTGTCTTGAAGAGGGGGGAGAAGAAAAAAACTTGGAACTCAAAATCTTACAAAAATGAATGCTGAAAACTATCTTTATATGTAATTGGAAAAATAAAATACTATTAAGCGGAAAAGATTTTTTTAGAAA
This sequence comes from Antechinus flavipes, assembly GCF_016432865.1. Taxonomy (NCBI): domain Eukaryota; kingdom Metazoa; phylum Chordata; class Mammalia; order Dasyuromorphia; family Dasyuridae; genus Antechinus; species Antechinus flavipes. The sequence continues at coordinate 331,123,710 of NC_067398.1, read as the reverse complement.
GTGAGATGTGGCATATTGAGAGAAGGATGAGGACTCTCAAAGATGTTCGTTAAATGTACATGTGAAAGTAACTGCTTTCTTATATTTGTAGTCTTTTTTTCTTCAATAAAAGGAATTGGTCATAGTAAAAAAAAAAAAAAGTGCCATCTGCAAACTTGATAAATAATGACATCTATACCTTTTCTGGGCATTTATTGTAAAATGTTAAAAAAAAAAAAAAAAACAGGATCAAAATCACAGATCCCTAAAACATTCAAAAGAGACCTCTTTGCACAATGACAGTGAACCATATTCAAATTCTATTTAGGTCCAGTCATTCAAACAATATCTAACCTATCTAACTGTAATACAGCTCATATCTTCATTTTTTTTCATAAGTGACATGATATTTGGCCACAATTTAGAATTAGGCTATAGCAATAGGATTGCCTTAATCTACCAGGTCTATTGTTGTGGTTGTTTGTCCTTTGTTCTTGAGGAGGACTGTGACATCAAGGAGGGTTGCCATGACATTCAAGTAAATTGGATTTAAGAGAGGGTGACCTGTGCAAGGTCACCTGCCTCACTTTCTCCTTCAGAACCATCTGGGTCAGTGACCAGATACAGATTAAGACGACTAGAGATGGTCCTGGATGCAATAGGAGATCTTGGACTTTTTAAGCTAAGGTCTTCAACAAGTCTCAGTATAATTGAGTCAATGCCCATTAGATTAGGCAGCAATTGAGGCAAAGATTATCCTCTTTTAACAAGTCAAAAAAGAAATCTAAATAAGGAAGTAAATAAAAACAAACAAATAAATAAATCTGGGAGGGGAAAGCTCTCAGATTTTTTTGGTCAAAGCAAATTTTTTTTTTTTTTTTTTTACTATTTACTTTACTATTTACATTGGCTCTGAGTGACTCAGGGACCAAACAATGAACAAATGATATGCCTGGGATCGATTGGTGGCCAATCAATGAGAATCAGAGTGGTTTTGGTTTAAAGGTCTGATTCTTGGAAAAAAAAAAATCTAAGACATGGAGAGGTAATGAATTTGTATCTGCTAAAATTGCTCAACTGGTGAAACATGGACAGATGTGTCATTCTGACAGGGAAGAAGGAGGAGAAAAGGTAGAAGTAAATGAATACTTGATTTTGTATTTCAATAAAACATACCCAACAAAAAGTCAAACCTGTTGTTTAAACTTAAGAGTTTGGATTTGGGACAGAAACAGACAAAGGCTCTACTTTCTCTCTCTGACTGGGAAACATCAGCACATCAAACACACTCACCCGAGCAGAGCTGCTGCTTGCAGAGTTTAAAGGGCAATTTGATTTGGCACAGAATGTTATACTAACAGAATTTCATCTCATTAAAACCCCAGTTGAAGCTTTTGGCCTGAGATAGATAAACAATGTTTTCAAATAACAGAATTACTGCAAATCTGAGACTCATGAAGATCCTTTTTTTTTTTTTTTAAAGCAATTTATCACAGGAGCCCCCAGAGTGATCTGAGTAATGCAATATGATCTACGTGGGCCATGAACATGGCATTTAATTAAGGAGAATATTAAAAGTAAATGCGAGGAGAAGACCATTGCTTTGTCAGCCTTCCAATACTCTGTTTCCTTGTTTCAAACTATTACGTCTTTCAATCAGCTGATCACTTTCCATTTATAAAGAGAAAACATGGAAGCAGCAAAAATGATAATTGTCTCAATCACAACCAATACAGTTAGATGCAGGGTGAGTGGGAAGAACTATAAAGACCAGCAGAGAATCAGGGCAGATGGCAAGCAGAGCCTGTGAACCTTGTTGGAACAGCCACATTTACCTCTCCATGTTGGGATCTGAGATTTATCACATAACCAAAGAAGGACCAGAAAACTTCTTTTTTCTCTCCCCCCATTCCCACCTTGAGTTGTTTTCTTCAAGGGATTACATCCAAGATGTTGACACTTGTACAAGTGAGATCAACAGTGGGCAAAAAGCTTGTATGCCAGGTGTTCTCCCTTCTTCTTAAATGTCTCAGATGGTTTAGAGTTTAGTCTTTAATTTTTAAAAATTCAGAATTTAATGAATGCAAAGAGAGCATTCCAGCATGCAAAGTAGAACATATGCAAAAAAGATTATATATGGTACAATAAATCTCTATTACATACTCATTTTTAAAAGCCTTTAATAAATTTAACATGCTCTTTCAAAATTGTTAAACTTATTTGATTTTCCTTCCGAATTTCATTTTCTAAGTACTCATTTTTCTTTTGTGGTGTGTGTGTGGGGGGAGTGGGATGAGGCGTAACTGGGGTTAAGTAACTAACCCAAGATCACACAACTAGTGAGCTCAGATTTGAATTTAGGTCCTCCTGACTCCAGGGCCAATGATCTATTCAATGCGCCATTGAGTTACTCCTAAGTACTCATTTTTCAATTACTATATTCTCATACTTTGATAAGAGACCATGGGTCAATTGACTATACCCCCCAGACTTCAGCCCAATAAATTTAGATTTAGATATATAAGGTATGAGCATCTTTCTGATGGGTTACCACCAAGTGGCCCACTTAGAGAGCATTTGCTGCTAAATGGTAGAGAAAACGGAACGTGCTCTGAATTATCCCACAATATTCTACATGCAGAAGTTCATTATGTTCTTGGTTGAACTGAACTGAATGATTTCATTGCCTACTTTATAGAGCTATTGTGGAGATCAGACGCTTTAGTTTTCTTGCTGTAAATGAAGAAAGTTGGACTAAATCATCTCTGAGGTCCTTTCCAGATATATTTTGTGGAAATTCAATTCAAATGAGATAATCTATGGAAAGCACTTTGTACACCATAAAGTGCTATATAAATGTCAGTTATCATCAGTATTCTCATTTGTTATTGATTAAGTTTTCTTACCAGTGCCTCTAACAAGTTTATAGTCAAAATGAAAGCTTTAGTAGAGTTTATCTCGAAGTGTTACTGGATCAGTTACTCGGGATGGGAGCGTAACATAGAAAAAGACAAATTTCAGGGTTCAAATCCCTTTCTGACCAGTTAATTTCACTCTAAGAAAAATACTTTATTCCATAATAATTTATTCATTCATTCTTCAAGGATTTATATTAAATACTTGCTAAAGGCAAAGTGAACATGCCTAATCTTGGTCTCAGAGAGTAACTTCTTAAACCCTACTATATACTGACCCTTTAATTCACGTGGCCATTTTGCAGATTTTGACAGGAAGTCAGACCAAGGTGTCTAGGTGACAAAGTGGAAAGCAGCTCTGGATTTGGAGTCAGAGAACCTTGTTTCGAATCTAGAGAAAGACTCTAACGATCTTTGAGATCTTGGTAAGTCAATGAATTCTTCTGGACTTTAGTTTCCTCATCTATAAAATGATGGGCAGACTAGATACATCCAAAGTTCATTCCTGTTCTAAATATAAAATCTTATGATCATTTTCAGTTCTCGAAAACCAATCCAGAGCTGTGCTTCATTGCTGATGGGTAGGAAGTAATAATTGTATACATGATGCTATTTATCATGCCATGGAAACCTCTTTACCCTGGAAACTCTCTCCATCCCTGGACTGCTTGTCCATTTGCAAATCCCTCCCCCCCAACCCCCAGTCCCTGTGGCTTTTCCTCTGGTTGGCTGATTTCTCCCAGAATCTCCCTTTTAAATTTCCAGATGGGAAAAATAGCATATTCTCTCTTCCTCTCCCTCTCTTTCTCTCCCCCCTTTAGAAGCTTAGAGGAGTAAAGTTCTAACTCGTTAAGAGTGGGCAATAGGACTGCACTAGAGTGCAAGTCTTTCGAGTCTGAAGTCAAAGATCTTTTCACTAGGCCATGCTCAGCTTTCTTAACTATGAAGGTTCCAGACCCAGTAGTAGCCCTCTGCCATTTTCAGTCAGGGAAGATATTGTTCAGAGAGATGTGTAGGCTATTAATCATTGTGAGAAACACTGGGAAAATGCCTGAGGAATTCAAAGATGTCTATTTTCCTAGATCTATATCCTGTCTCCTTAGCTAGACTTCAATCTCCTATGGGGCAAAATAATATCAATCAACATGAATTTCTTTGGTCCCTGCTGTGTGCCAGGCACTGTACAATAGTTCCTTTCCTCAAAAAGCTGACATGTAAGCAGGAGAGACAATATAGAGAGATATAGGCAAAATAATTACATAGCAATGGGAGGGGGGAAATGAACAGCTGTGAAGGAAATCATTAAATGATGGACTGAATGTGGAATCAGGAAGGCCTGAATTCAAATCCTGACTTACACACTCACAAGTTAGGTGACCATAGGCAAATTCCTTAACCTTTGTCTGCTTCACTTGCCTCATCTGTGAAAGGGAAATAATAATAATAGCATCTACTTCCCAGGGTGGTTGTTGTAAAATTACAATTGTAAAATGCTTACTAAATCTTAAAATGTTATATAAAGAATAGTTATTATTATTGGGAAAAGTTTCAAGCAGTTTGTGGTACATGAGATAAATCTAGAAGGAGAAAAAGAATTTTAAGAGCTGGAGATGAGAACATTTACAAAGCATCTTCAGGTCTTCCGAGTGTTTTATGCACTTTTTCCTCATCTGAGTCGCATAAAATCCTGTTTGGTTGGTACCACAAGCACAGTCAGTCAATAAGCATTTATTAACTGCCTACTAATGTGTGAAAGGCATTATGCTAGGTGTGGGGGATGAAAAAAAAAAGACAAAGAACTAAAGGAAACTAGTAAATTCAGGAGATAGACACGAGGAGGGAATTCCAGGCATGAGAAACGAGTCAATGAAAATGCAGAAATGAGGCAACCAAGCGAGACTTTACCCATAGAAGTTAAAAGGTAGAATTTGAACTCAGTTCTTCTGGACTCCAAGTGTTAGGATTCACTACGTCTTTCCTCTTCCCCCATAGCTTTTAAGACAAGCCAGATAATATGAATTTTTGTTCCTTGCTTATATGGAATTGATCTAGAGTGGTTTTGCATGGCAGCCAGTAAATAAAGTGCAGGGTCTGGGGTCAGAAAGATGAGTCTTCCTGAATTTAAATGTAACCTCAGATACTTATCAGCTGTGTGATCCTAGGAAAGTCACTTAACCCTGTTTACCTCAGTTTCCTCATCTGTAAAATGAGCTAGAAAAGGAAATGGCAAGTCACTCCAGCGTCTTTGCCAAGAAAATCACAAATGAGATCTCCAAATGTCCAATATGACTGAAAATGACTGAACAATTCCAACAACAACAACAAAAACGTGGCTTTAATTTTCATGGCCATCTCACACCTTTTTGCTAAACTTCCTCCAAGATTTCAAAAATCATCTTAAGTATCTAACCTAATTTTCTGTTAATGGTCTGCTTTTAGACCTTAGTATTGAAAAGATTTTACCCCCTTTTATCACTTTGTTTTTTTAATTATTTCTTCAAACTTAGAAATGAACCAGCAAACAATAAAAAACTGACACTCCACAATACTTTATTCAGACCAAGTGCCTTCTTTTAGTCATCATACTCACCTGAAGAGGCTGGTGGTGTACATAGGAAGGTTTAAATAAAAGCTGGTAGTCACAGGGCATTAAAGCTTGGTCTCAGCACAAAGAACACCGAATGTCAGAAATGACATTAAAGTATAGACCACAGGATGTCAGAGCTGAAAAAGGTCTAAATTATTATCTAGTCAAAGCCCTATTTTTTTTTTAAACCAGTGAGGAGACTGAAGAAAGAGAGGAAATTACTTTCCTAAGTTCCCACAAAATTAGTGACAGAGCCAAAGTTAAAACTCAGGTCACCTGACTACCAAACTAATGTCACTTTCACCTTGTTTTGGTAGTTTTGTTTTAGTTTTTTTCCTGAGGTAGTTGGGGTTAAGTGACTTGCCCAGGTCACACAACAAGGAAGTGTTAAGTGTCTGAGGTCACATTTGAACTCAGGTGCTCCTGACTTTAGGGCTGGTTCTCTATCTACTGAGCCACCTAGCTGCCCTGTTATGTTAGTTTTAAACTGATAAATCAATATACTTGAAGAGCTCAAACTTTGGAATATGATTCTCGTAAGAAGAGTATGAACTTAATAACAATTCAAATTTATATAATTCTTTAAGATTTGTGAAATGCCTTAAATTATTTTATTCTCTTTCCTTTTTTGTGAGGGAGAGGAAAATGGGGTTAAGTAACTTGTCCAGGGTCATACACCTAGTAAGCGTTAGATGTCTGAGTCTGGATTTGAACTCAAGTCCTCCTGACTCCAAGGGCACTGCTCTCTCTGTTGTGCTATCTAGCTGCCCCTAAAAATGCTTTATTCTCAGAAAACCCCTGTGAAGTTTATTCCAAATGTATAGATGAGGAAACTTAGTCTAAAAGAAGACAAGAGACCTATCTGATAAAGTTATGAGCCAGGATTTGAACTCAGGTCTTCCTGACCCCAGCTCCAGCATTACTCAGATGCCATCAGGGCCCCAAGCAAAATTATTCATGAAGGTTATTTCCCCACAAAATCCTTTTTCTTTCACTGTTACCCCATACTTGCTTCAGGGACAGCACCTCCTTATCAGCAAACAGCCACCTTCTCTTACAATTTATCTTCCACAGCCTTCAGATCTGAACTGAATCTTTATCACTCTTTCCAGACTAAACCTGATTGCACAGGATCATACAATCTCAAAGGAAGAAATGACCTTAAAGATTATCTAGTCCAACCCTTGGCTAAAGCAGAAATCTCCATACAACACTCACAATGACTAGTCATCTAGGATTCCTTGAAACTCTCCAGTCACAGGGAACTCTATCTGATGAAGCAGGTACCTTCTATGGCTGGACAGCTCTAAATACTAGAGCATTCTAATTTCTACTGAGATTAACTATGTCTTCCTGAAACTTCTATCCATTCATCCAGATCTTCAGACATATGGCCTTCCTCCAAATATCTAAAGATGGTGATCCTTCTCATCCCAAGCCTTCTCTTCTCCAAGATATCTGTCTATCTTTCTCTCTATTTCTATCTATCTTTGTTTCTCTTTATCTACCTATCTTTTCCTTCCTTCTTTCCTTCCTTCCTTCCTTGCTTCCTTCCTTCT